>NC_079191.1:139793720-140107220 GCF_029499605.1 Hyla sarda | reverse complement strand
AAACAACTAACAATTAATCATATACGCACATGCGCATACAGTGAGACAGGAAGGTATTAACATAATAAGAGATATGAGATGCCGTAGATATAAGGAGGGTGTTAAGTGAATCAATGGGACAATGAGGGAGGGTTATCTAATATCAGTATTGGCCCTCCTCAATATATAATTGTCCCCTTTATCTATCACTAAGGATTATCATATCCCAGAAAAATATATTTGTCAACATAGCATCTATAAAAATTTGATAAAAGATACCCTATATCACGGTATGTGTATAATATAATATCTCTACTTCCTCTTTATTAATATCTGTTTCACCAATCTCCTTTTTTCTCCCCTTGCTTATTAGTATAACATCATAGAAACATGTTAAAAATACTTACCGATTTTCACTGGAGAGTGTATTGGGGAGCAGGAGCCTCTATGGATTTACCTAAAATAAAAGAAAGGAGAAATAAAGTCCAGGCGCATGCGTACAAAAAATGTGGATTAGAAATAATTCTAAGTCCCGGAGCCTGCGCAGTGGAAGCAACCTGAACACTCGTTCTTGAAGTCCCGGAGTGTGCGCAGTGAGGGATTGAATAAAAACATCTAAGTGCCGGCGCATACGGGATTGCGCAGGCGAGACATACCGCCGAACTCTAAGTCCCTGCGCAGACGAGAATGCGCAAGATGACGTGTCACTGATACCACCAATGAATGACCAGGACTTAATCTTAGATTTTTTTGGCCCAGATGCTATCAAGAGCAGATTGGCTAGGAAGGACATCAGAAATAGAAATAACCAATCGGAAATGCATCGGTACAGAGAGAAACCACTTGATAGGCTAAAAAATACAAATGGTGACCACGCTGACACCGGAGGAAGTCTATAAATTAAGCCAAAATGGCGCCCGCACTCATATGCCCACTACCTCTTGATAAAGCTACGTTGTAGCGAAACATGTCGAGGGTGGCAGAGCAGGGAGATTTTTAATAGCACAAGCGGAGGCCAGTCAATGAGAGAGCATGTTCCTGCAGGCACGCTTTCTTAGATGCATTATACAAAACAACAATAGAGGAGTATAACTCCCTGAAACTATAGGTTCTTATCCATAAAACTGTCCCGAGCTGTGTGTAATTTTAAGAGAGTGTTTTTCCAATTTGATTTTGAGCACTTTTTCCAATAAAGCTTGTGGGATCACAAAAATTTAATATATGGGAACATAGGGATTTTTTTGGACTCCTAAATAGGAATCTATGGGAAAATAAATGTACAAACATCCCATTATTGAAGCTCTTCAAAGAGGGTTATCAACATAAAGTTGTGACACTTACACCGGAAAATTCCACAGATACTTTTATTCATCTATAGGTCATGGATACAGACTTGATTGCTTTAGAAAGGTACATTGACAATAACTAGAGCACAGGGTATACCACTAAAGGGGCCCCAGCTTTACTCTGTGGGAACAACTACCAGTATGTTTTCAGTATCCCTGCAGTAATATATTGTGTCCCATTAAAATTCAAGAGTTTTCCATGTAATGTCCGTATGTAAGAAGGGACAAGGTGTAATGTAATATGCAATGGTAAAGCTCTGCTCGCTGTTGATGTGGCTGAGGAGATGGCATAGCAAGTGATGTGAGAGACATAGGGGGAGATCAATCAATACCTGTCCAAAGGAAAAGTTGTTGAGTTGTCCATAGTAACCAAACAGATTGCTTCTTTCATTTTTTAAAAGGCCTCAGAAATTTAAAGAAGCAATCTCATTGGTTGCTATGGGCAACTCAGCAACTTTTCCTCTGGACGGGTCTTTATAAATCTCCCCCATAGTCTTAGTAGGTAAATTCAAGCAGACTTTACGGAAGGCACTGTAAACCTGATGATTATGGAAAAATTTACACAGGTTCTCAAAAAAAGGCACAGCTCATATTATAACAGTGGCAAGCTGGCAGTTCTAATGTTTCAACGCTCTACTAACTCAATATCTATCCCCAGAGCTAGGGTTGTAGCTGAAGACCCTGTTTAAGGGCCCCATATTCTATAGTCAAGCTCTGTACATACACTACTCACTATTATGTTACTGATGATACTGATGGTGGTTCTTTCCCCCCTCAGCCCAGTCATCGGTCTCAAAGTTCAGACTTCTCCACAGCTACAATTCTCTCTCTATCCCTGTCACGCCAGCAATAATCTCTGTATTCTGTAGCACATAGCACTGTACTAGTGGTGGCTTGTCACACAGGCCCGGAAAACTCTCTTGTCACTTTCCTCATGCTGTACACTCCAGCTCAGCACAACATAAACACCTTAAAGGGGTACTCCGGTGAAAACCTTTTTTCTTTTAAATCAACTGGTGGAAGAAAGTTAAACATATTTGCAAATTACTTCTATAAAAAAATCTTAATCCTTCCAGTACTTATTAGCTGCTGAATGCTACAGAGGAAATTCCTTTCTTTTTGGAACACTGATGACATCACGAGCGCAGTGCTCTCTGCTGACATTTCTGTCCATTTTAGCAACCGTGCATAGCAGATATATGCTAAGGGCAGCATGGTGGCTCAGTGGTTAGCACTGCTGCCTTGCAGTGCTGGGGCCTTGGGTTCAAATCCCACTAAGGACAACAATAAATAAAGAGTTATTATAATGATGTCAGCAAAGAGCACTGTGCTCATGATGTCATCAGAGAGAATTCCAAAAAGAAAAAAATTCCCTCTGTAGTATTCAGCAGCTAATAAGTACAGGAAGGATTAAGATTTTTTAATAGAAGTAATTTACAAATCTGTTTAACTTTCTGGCACCAGTTGTTTTAAAAGAAAAAAGGTTTTCACCGGAGTACCCCTTTAACTACAACCGTGCAAAGCAATGGTCATATTCTCTGAAATAAAATAGAAGGTATAAACTATTAATGTGGTTATCCTGATATACATCTATTTATGTTTTGCTTGGGGAGCTGTAAAAATAGAAAACAAGGCATACTCATCTAACGGGGTCCACTGTGACGTCATCTTGTTCCCAGCTCATTGCTCTGGTTTCTACTTCTAAGATGGACTCGTCTTAGCAGTTACGGCCTGCTCAACCAAATATTTACTCATGCAGATCACTGTTGTGGCCAGTAATTGGCTTTGCAGGCCGTCACCACTGCAGAGATGAGTCCATTGCTGAAGTAGTATAGAGAGTAATGTACAGTGAACTGGATTATGTCACAGTGGGAGTGAGAGACCCAGGTAGGTAAGTATATTTTTTTATTTTTTTTATTTTTACAGAGGCCCAAGCTAAATACAAGAAGAAAATGCATATATCCATTATAACATAGTAATTCACAGCATCAACATTAACATAACTCAGGGAGAGCACCTATCAGTCCCAAGGGGTTCTTGCAAACTCTGGTTACGCTGATTCACCCCCCCTTTCATGCATGGGACGGGTCCCCTAGAGCCAGAGTCATATGCAGTTTCTTTGACATGTTTCAGATGATTGTGCATAACTTAGAGGCTTTGAGAAAATGTAGGAGTTACATTTCAAAAAGAATTTGTTCTGATCGTGATCATCTTCTAAAATATTCTCCCTTTGATAAATATACTCATAATCCAAATAGAGCACATTAAAATGTGATATAGGAGAAAAAGGAAATCCGTGAAAAGGAATAGCTTATTGATATGTATGAAAACAACAACTGTGCTGAGGCCGGATTTGTCTTCAATTCATTCTTTCTAATGGAGGAATGTTGAACCCTGGGTACGAGAATTCAGTATCAATAAATAACAAACAGCTCATAACTCGCAGGATTGGCTTTAATTATTTATGTTGCTAAGCTGCAAAAATCTGGGCTCCGCTGTAAAATGATTCACAGAATAACACGAGTCGTCTTCTGAATTACTCATATTTAATTGCAACTATGTCTAGACAAGACAAATTTATATTGAGTTACCAGCAGTGACAGCGCTCACCCTGATGTTTTAATTAAGTTTATTTACACAGAATATTCTTAGAATCTATTGTTCTAGGTGCTGCACAATGTCAAGAATCATAAAGTAAGAAACATTTGATCATCCTAATTTCACCATGCAGGAAAATGTCTCATCTTTAATGGTCTGTGAAGCTTTGTCACATATCTCAATAATTCTGCCAGGGAGATGAGCATTTTTACACGCATTGAAGTTATCCATATCATCAGTGCTGAGGCATGAATGGTACGGATGCTGGATAATCCTCAAATTTTTAATTTGTAGGAATGACATATTTTTTGGCTCATAAACCAATTTAAGGGGTCATGAATTATTCCAGCATAATCCATAAAAATTAGGAAGTCATTTTTATTTGTGATTCCTTTACTCTCGTTTATACTTTACTCTTTTCTGAAAGTCAAGTTTTGTGGCATACTGTATTTGACATATATTTTGAAAAAGAGATTCTTTAAAGGAGCTTGTAAAGACTGAAATATATTTATTGCAAAATACATATATCTAATCTGTTAGGAGTTGCCCCAAATGTATGCACACTATGCTATTTTAATACATTTAGAACACTTTTTGCCAAATTTAATGACTTCCACAATATGCAATGGGGCATATCAATAGATTCTAATGATACTTTATAAATGGGTGACCTGTATGGGGTGTATACCTACTGGCATTATTCAGCTTTAAAAACTGCTCAAAGAGGTATTCCATGATTTTTTTTATTTGACTATGCTACAGTAGCTGTACAGTTAGTGTAGTTCATAACAAAGTGTCTGTATCTATGTTTCATGCAGGTCTTGCAATTCTTCTGTGATTTTTGCCCTTACATTTATTTTTAACAGCATACAAAATGAGTGTCGTCTCAGGTTTTCCCAGGTTGCTGTGCGGCGCGAGACATAACATCACTAGTCAGGTTTTCAGAGGGAGCCTGTCTTTGCTTTAATTTGTGGGCCACCGCTGGGTGGAAGATCATTCTGCAAGAATTTGCAACAGCTGGAGGCACCTTGGTTAGAAAACACAACTCTATTGCATTGAAGGCAGCACAGTTTTTGGGGTGAATTCACTAAGACCTGTGTTTCTCACCCAGTCTTAAGTAAACCCAAGTCAGTGTACTCTCGCACTATATTTAACAAAGGACTCACAACTCTTGACAAATCCAGGCATAAATTGTTGTAAATTTAGTGTGCAGAGACGTCATGTCCCCTTTAAACAATATCTTCTAAGGAGGTGCTATAGCCAGTCAGGGTGCAGAAGGTGGGTAGTCTAGGTGAGAAGCCAGTGGAAATGCAGAAATGAGCCAAAATTGAGTTGCTGGAAAACAACTCAAATTTAAGTAATGAATAAACTTTACTCCTAAACCTCCAAGAGAGGGTGCCCTTTGCTGAGTTAAGGGGTTACTCCGGTGGAAAAAAATGTTTTTCATATCAACTGGCTCGAGAAAGTTTAACAGATTTGTAAATTACTTCTATTAAAAAATCTTAATCCTATCAGTACTTATAAGCTGCTGTATGCTCCAGAGAAAGTTAAGTTGTACTTTTCAGTCTGACCACAGTGCTGTCTGCTGACACCTCCGTCTGTGTCAGGAACTGTCCAGAGTAGGAGCAAATCCCCATAACAAACCTAACCTGCTCTAGACAGCTCCTGACAGAGGTGTCAGCAGTGATCACTGTGGTCAGACTGAAAAGAACTACACAACTTCCTCTGGAGCATACAGCAGCTGATAGGTACTGGAAGGGTTAAGATTTATTAATGGAAGTAATTTACAAATCTGTTTAACTTATCTGTTTTCCACCGGAGTACCCCTTTATATACTGAGCACATGTGCCAAGAGTTCAGTAGGACAGAGTGTGTGTGTGATTGTGTGAATCTGTGGGGGGAAGTGCTTTAGAACAACCACCTGGAAGAAATTTGTCTGTCAGACCTGTTGTATAAGAGACTGTTACTTGTTTGTTGTGTGACTGCTATGAGCTTGTGTCTCTTTTCAAGATAACTAGTGAAAGAGAAGTTGTTTGCATTAAAGTTCCACTTGTGACATATATCAAGGGAAACAACCTTCCAAAATGTGGTCAGGTATAAAAGTAAAGAGAACTGCTGAGGAAAAGCAAGTCACAGGTAACTAAGGCTGGGTTCACACTACGTTTTCCTCCATACGGGAGCGCATACGGCAGGGGGGAGCTAAAAGCTCGCGCTCCCGTATGTCACCGTATGCGCTCCCGTATGTCATTCATTTCAATGAGCCGACCGGAGTGAAACGTTCGGTCCGGTCGGCTCATTTTTGCGCCGTATGCGCTTTTACAACCGGACCTAAAACCGTGGTTGACCACAGTTTTAGGTCCGGTTGTAAAAGCGCATACGGCGCAAAAATGAGCCGACCGGACCGAACGTTTCACTCCGGTCGGCTCATTGAAATGAATGACATACGGGAGCGCATACGGCTTTTATCTCCCCCCTATTCGCGAATTCGAATATGGCCTATGCCGCTCAACACTATTGAGAAATACAAAGGCAATTTTATAAGTTTGGCAACTACCATCAGTTCCAGGAAAGGTACAGATTGCTTTCAACCCTAACAGCTCTTAGCAGCAAATACTGCTTATAAGTTCCCTTTAAGAACCACTGTGTGAATGTCATATCTGTATTGGCCTGTGTTCACACACAGCTATTGGTTTGCTTGTGTGTGAACAGTTTTATGTTCCCTGGCCAGGGAATAGTTAATGTCTCTGGCTTGCTATCCAATTGCTCCTAGGGTGTGTTTAGATAAGGATCAGCTCACCCTAGCCTCAAGGCTGGTGATACTTCACATCCTGACTCGCTAAGATGCTGGACATGGAGCTCTTGGTGACTACATCTTGCTGCTGCCATGTTTGACATGCTGCTTTGGTGCTTTGGGCGAAACACTCTTTGTTTGAGCTTTTAATCTACTATCTCTGTTTTAGCATGCACTTAGTATTTTCTGGTTTTAGCCAATTTTATGTGGCATGCTCTTAGTAGATTGTAAGCTGTGTTTTTTTAGTCGGTTTTAGAAACATAGAAACAGAATGTGTCGGCAGATAAGAACCATTTGGCCCATCTAGTCTGCCCAATAATCTGAATCCTATCAATAGTCCCTGGCCCTATGTTATATGAAGGATAGCCTTATGCTTATCCCATGCATGTTTAAACTCCGTCACTGTATTTGCAGCGACCACTTCTGCAGGAAGGCTATTCCATGCATCCACTACTCTAATATTACTTATAAACCTTTGCCCCTCTAATTTAAAACTATCTACTCTTGTGGTAGTTTTTCTTCATTTAAATATGCTCTCCTCCTTTACCGTGTTGATTCCCTTTATGTATTTAAAAGTCTCTATCATATCCCCTCTGTCTCTTCTTTCTTCCAAGCTATACATGTTAAGGTCCTTTAACCTTTCCTGGTAAGTTTTATCCTGCAATCCATGTACTAGTTTAGTAGCTCTTCTCTGAACTCTCTCTAGAGTATCTATATCCTTCTGGAGATACGGCCTCCAGTACTGCGCACAATACTCCAATTGAGGTCTCACCAATGTTCTGTACAGCGGCATGAGCACTTCTCTCTTTCTACTGCTTATACCTCTCCCTATACATTCAAGCATTCTGCTAACGTTTCCTGCTGCTCTATTATATTGTCTTCCTACCTTTAAGTCTTCTGAAATAATTACTCCTAAATCCCTCTCCTCAGATACTGAGGTCAGGGCTGTGTCAAATATTCTATATTCTACCCTTGGGTTTTTACGCCCCAGGTGCATTATTTTGCACTTATCCACATTAAATTTCAGTTGCCAGAGTTCTGACCATTCTTCTAGTTTGCCTAAATCCTTTTCCATTTGGTGGATCCCTCCAGGAACATCAACCCTGTTACATATCTTTGTGTCAGCAGCAAAAAGACATACCTTACCATCGAGACCTTCTGCAATATCACTAATGAAGATATTAAGCAATATTAGTCCCAGTGTAGATCCCTGAGGTAGCCCACTGGTGACAAGACCTTGCTCTGAATATACTCCATTGACTACAACCCTCTGTTAACTGTTACTCAGCCACTGCCTAATCCACTCAACAATATTGGAGTCCAAGCTCAATGACTCAAGTTTATTGATAAGTCTTCTATGTGGGACAGTGTCAAAAGCCTTACTAAAATCTAGATATGCCATGTCTACTGCCCCTCCGCCATCTATTATTTTAGTCACCCAGTCAAAAAAAATCAATAAGATTTGTTTGACATGATCTCCCTGAAGTAAACCAATGGATTTGTATGTTCTTTTTGCTAACTGTCTGTTCACACTGTGTTTTCTCATGTATCCATTTATATGAAGTTCTGTGTTTAATATTTCTGTTTTCCTACTCGGTGAGCTTCTGACCACACTGTGGAGTGTGCCGCTGGCCAGTAGTCTATTTGGATCTATTATTAATGGCTACTTCATTAGTGGAGTGGAGTGTACAGTTTGTGTGTCCAGTGTGAACAGTGTTCTATATTATATCCTGTGTATTTAGACATCCCTGTTACCTGTCCATGGGATCTCAGAGGGTATTGTTCTCCCTGTGTCTACTGGAGTTGTTCTGAGGGATTGCTATTCCTGTCTTGTGTTCAGTGTGAACAGTATTCTACAAATATGTCCTGTGGGTCTAGGCATCCCTGTTACCTGTCCATGGGGACCCCGTGTCTACTGGAGGTTTTACGTGGAATTGCAAATATTCTTGTTTAGCTATAGATCCCTGTTACCGGTCAATGCGGACTTTGTGTCTACTGGAGGTTCTGGGGAATTATGCTATATTCCTGTTTGTTCCTTAAGTATGTTTAGACTTATCTGTTTTCCTGTCTGGTGTTTTGAACTCTATATGTTTATTAGTTCTTTATTCAGATCTTTGGAGTTCTGTTCATGACCGCTTATCTATAGTGTCCTCTGTTCACGACCATTGAGTCCTCTGTTCATGTCCGCTGATATAGTGTCCCCTGTGCTGCTCACTGATCTGTGTCCTCTGAACTTTATACTATAGAGTTCTATGCTCCTGTTATGTTTCTAGTTTGAGAACAACTATTTATTAGTATGTGTTTTTATTAGGCCCTTGCAGTTTAGTTCAGGGAGGGACCGGCGCCCAGATGTCGATCCACCGGTTAGGCAGGGAGAGCAGTTTTAGGGTCAGTTTAGGGCTTACTCTCCATCTTCCCTGATCGTTCCCTGACAGTGAACTTTTAAAGAGTACCTGTCACCAAATAAAACTTTTAATATAGTGTTCCTTATGTAATTAGAACACACTTTCCTATTCAATTGCTTTTAAAATTATCAACATAA
Source organism: Hyla sarda (assembly GCF_029499605.1). Classification (NCBI taxonomy): domain Eukaryota; kingdom Metazoa; phylum Chordata; class Amphibia; order Anura; family Hylidae; genus Hyla; species Hyla sarda. Next base: position 140,097,964 of record NC_079191.1, on the reverse strand, counting down.
ATATGTTTAAATTTTAATAAAAAAAATGGCCACTAGGTGTCTCTGTTCTGTTCCCTGCCACAATTAATACAGTCAGTTTGGTCTCTTCCCAGGAGTCCAAACTCAGGAAGTGTTTCTCTGCTTGATTGACAGCTGAAGAGAAAGTGGAAGCTCCACAGATTCTCCCAGAAAGCCACACAGACTGAAACCTGCACAGAGCTCTGCAAACCATGTGAGGGCGCAAGTGGTCCCCCAGCAGGCTTCAGTAATGTCATGACTGCTGGGAAATGCCCACTTTCTCCTGCTGGGAATGTAGGGGAATGTTCCCACTACGGAATTCCAGGTGTGAACTTAACATTAGTGTGAATGTGTCTCTGCGAAATTGTTACTTGCAAAGAAAGAACATGTTCATTCTTTGCGCGGAAGTCTGCGAGCACTGCATAGCCATCAATGGTGATGGCGCAGTGCTGCGCAGTCCTACCGCCACCATCGGCTGCCAGACTGAATCTCCGCTCGCGGAATTCTGGGAGCGGAGATTCGGTTCACATGTGTGAACATACCTTAAGAAAGAAAAAAGGTATAATATAGAGCTTTTTAAAGCTCTGAATTTTGTTTAAGGGCAGGAGGGGTGTTTGGAGTAGTTAGGGAACATGCCAGAGTTGGTTTAGAACAGTTTATTTGGTTTGGTGACAGGTACTTTTTAAAGTTTTTAATGTTATTTACTGTTTAACTTGATTGATATGATAAAGGATTATATTGTGCATTTTTTGTAAAGAACCACACAAAGGTGCAATGACGTAATTGAAGGTCTACTCCCCTTAGTTCTTATCCTTTTTTTTTTTTTCAGCCCCCTGGAGAGTTACAGCTCAGTATGTTTTTATTTCTGTTTTTGTCCCATGTATGTAAGTGAAAGAATGGAGCAATACTGGGCTTGAAGCCATAAGATACAGACGGCATACTATTGGCTGTAGATTACAAAGAATTTTTAAATCTTTCTTGGCTGTAGAACAGTCTGGGAATCACTGAAATAATGTATTTTCTTATATATTATGAATGAAAGTACATGATATTGCAGTAGTCTGTATTTTAGTTGTTGTTTAATGACAGTTGTCCTTCAAAAATCTGCCAGTGTTTTAGAGCAATACAAAAGTAGAAATGTATTTAGCGTTTTTATTTTACAGATTTGATTTCCCTTTAAAAAGATTTAAAAGGTCTCAGTGTTTGAGTTAGCTACAGTACCTGGCATAAACTAAGGAGCAAATCATATTATTACTATATCTGTTCGTTATGCCACATAATTATCTTTACTGTATTAATGTATCTTTAAAACATTTTAAGTAAAGTAGAAGTGAGCTATAGATCTGGGCCCTGGTGCCTGAGGGCGCCTAAAGGCATCTTTGCACACATACAGTGGGAACACAGATACTGACAGTTATACTATGCTTCAGTACATATATACTGCAGTATAATATAATAGGCAAAAAAAAAAAAAAGGATCAATATAAATTTTTTTATAATAAAGAGTAAAAAATTTTAACGTTCCCAATAAAGCCATGTGTTATCATAAAAAAAACTATACATAATAGGTTTTCCCACATTTGTAACGATTTGTACTATAAAACAATAATGTTATTTATCCTGCACAGTGAACGCTTCAAAAAAAATTTAAACAGCAAAAAAGCACAAGAATTGTTAATTTTGGTCACCTAATAATCAAAAGGCAGCATGTATCTCAAAAATGTTATCAATAAAAAGCTTGTCCCGCTAAAAATAAACCCCCACACAATGGTATTGGACAAAAAAATTTATTACAACTGTCAGAACATGGCAACTAGAGATGAGCTAATTGAAGCTGACGAACCCAAATTCATTCCGAATTTCATGAAATATTTGATTCGCAACGAATGTGAATATGGCCACGATTCTATTGCGCGAATCGCTTCATTAAATTTAATTTACTGCGGTCCAGGCTCCAGCGCATCTAAAATGGTGGATCCACATGTCAGTACATGGGGCAAGGAATGCTGGGAAGGCGGGAAGGGAAGTAGGCGGGATGACCCTGAATCACCTGTAGGATGCAGCCTATAAGCAGCCAGTCACCCCTGTGATGTCACAGCCCTATATAATCGGCGGTCATTTTGCGGCTCGTCATATCATTCATTACACTGCATACAGATAGGACGGACATCGCTGTGTGTGTTTGTGTGTTACACAGAAAAGCTCATTCCAGCAGCTTTTCACATCCTAGTCACATCAGCGTTCTGGTGGACAGAGAGCAGTGTTTTTTTCACTGAAAAGGATTTTTACTGCAGCCATTAACCTCCCAGTTACCTTCTTCAGCATTGTACTACAGAGAGGGGCAGAGAGCTTTGTGTTGCCTCACACATTTCAACAAGCTGCCTCAACTTCATAAACCTTAGCAGAGGAGGCAGGAATAATTTTTCAGCGCAATTCTGTGTCTTTGTTCCACAACAAATGCTCTGCTGGTTATACTAGTCTGTAGATGGTATAATACCCAGCAGTCCATTTCTAATAGTATTTGACAGAGTAAAATGTTGTGTTTAGTACACAGCTTTTTGTGCTGCAGCACTGTTGTGTACTGCTGGTGTTGTGCAAAAATACTTTTTTTAAGCGTACTGTACCGCATTATTCTGCCCTCATAAGTGCATACCACGTACCTACATCTAAGTGGTGTACTGTTTTACTAAAATATGTGTTTCTAACCCCTTAAAGGGGTACTCAGGGGATAACCTTTTTTTCTTTTAAATCAACTGGTGGCAGAAAGTTAAACATATTTGTAAATTACTTCTATTAAAAAATCTTAATCCTTCCAGTACTTGTTAGCTGCTGAATGCTACAGAGAAAATTCCTTTATTTTTGGAACACTGATGACATCACGAGCACAGTGCTCTCTGCTGACATCTCTGTCCATTTTAGCAACCATGCATAGCAGATGTATGCTAAGGGCCGCATGGTGGCTCAGTAGTTAGCACTGCTGCCTTGCAGTGCTGGGGACTTGGGTTCAAATCCCACTAAGGACAACAATAAATAAAGCATTATTATTATTATAATAACGTCAGCAGAGAGAACTGTGCTCATGATGTCATCAGAGAGCATTCCAAAAAGAAAAGAATTTCCTCTGTAGTATTCAGCAGCTAATAAGTACAGGAAGGATTAAGATTTTTTAATAGAAGTAATTAACAAATATGTTTAACTTTCTGCCACTAGTTGATTTAAAAGAAAAAAGATTTTTTTCAAAAATTGGGTCTACAAGAACATGCGAGTGTAAAAAATGAAGATTGTGAATTTTCTCCTTCACTTTGCTGCTATTCCTGTGAAACACCTAAAGGGTTAAAAGGCTGACCGAATATCATTTTGAATAATTTGGGGGGTGCAGTTTTTATAATGGGGTCATTTGTGGGGTATTTCTAAGATGAAGACCCTTCAAATCCACTTCAAACCTGAACTGGTCCCTGAAAAATAGTGAGTTTGGAAATTTTGTGAAAAATTGGAAAATTGCTGCTGAAATTTGAAGCCCTCTGGTGTCTTCCAAAAGTAAAAACTTGTTAATTTTATGATGCAAACATAAAGTAGACATATTGTATATGTGAATTTAAAAAAATATATTTTGAATATCCATTTTCCTTACGAGCAGAGAGCTTCAAAGTTCGAAAAATGCAAAATTTTCTATTTTTTCATAAAATTTTGGGATTTTTCACCAAGAAAGGATGCAAGTTACCAAAAATTTTTTACCACTATGTTAAAGTAGAATATGTCACGAAAAAATTATCTCGGAATCAGAATGATAACTAAAAGCATTCCAGAGTTATTAATGTTTAAAGTGACAGTGGTCAGATGTTCAAAAAATGGCCGGGTCCTAAGGTGTAAAATGGCTGGGTCCTTATGAGGTTAAGGACCGGGGGGTTTTCCGTTTTTGCATTTTTGTTTTTTTCTCCTTGCCTTTAAAAAATCATAACTCTTTCAATTTTGCACCTAAAAATCCATATGATGGCTTATTTTTTGCGCCACCAATTCTACTTTGTAATGACGTCAGTCATTGTGCCCCAAAAATCTACGGTCAAATCCCACTAAGGACAACAATAAATAAAGCATTATTATTATTATAATAACGTCAGCAGAGAGAACTGTGCTCATGATGTCATCAGAGAGCATTCCAAAAAGAAAAGAATTTCCTCTGTAGTATTCAGCAGCTAATAAGTACAGGAAGGATTAAGATTTTTTAATAGAAGTAATTAACAAATATGTTTAACTTTCTGCCACTAGTTGATTTAAAAGAAAAAAGATTTTCACCGGAGTACTCCTTAACCTCTTAAGGACCCAAGGCATATGGATACGCCCTCACACCCTGGGCCTTAAGGACCCAGGGCGTATCCATACGCCCTGGCGTTTTCCGGTCCCTGCCGCGCGCCGGGCAGAGATCGGAAGCGTATGCCTGCTGAAATGCTTCAGCAGGCATCCAGGGCAAACGTCGAGGGGGGCCATGTAGGCCCCCCATGTCGGCGATCGCCGCAAGTCGCAAGGGAAATCGCCCTTGCGATCTGCGGCAATACCGGGCTGATCGGGTCTCTGGGACCCGACCACCCGGTAATTTTGCATGATCCCGGTTGTCACAAACAGCCAGGCCCATGCAAAAGTATAGGAGCGAGGTGGCAAGCCTGCCACCTCCTCATATCCCCTGCGATCCGTCGGTTAGCTAACCGACCAATCGCAGGGGGGGGGGTGATTACTTCCTCCCGCCCTGCCCGGCCCCTGGAAGTCCGGAGAGGACGGGAGGAAGACCGGAGGACACGGCGGGGGACGGGGGAGTGCTGTGGCCTGGCCCTGGTACAGGTGAGTTCCTCTTCAGCCGCGGTCGGGTCCTTTACAGCAATGCACGTCGCCGTAAAGCGACATGCATTGCTGTAATGTGACCCTGTATACTACAACTCCCAGCATGCCCAGACAGCCCTTGGTGTCTGGGCATGCTGGGAGTTGCAGTTTTGCAACATCTAGAGGTCCACAGTTTTGAGACCACTGTGCCCTTCCAGATGTTGCAAAACTACACATCCTCAGCATGCCCTTACTGACCAGGCATGCTGGGAGTTGTAGTTCTTTAACATCTGTCCCTTCAGATGTTGCAGAACTACAACTCCCAGCATGCCTGGACAGTTTTGGCATACTGGGAGTTGTAATTTTGCAACATCTGGAAGGGCGCAGATTGGGAACCACTGTATTAGTGGTCTGCAAACTGTAGTCCTCCAGGGGTTGCAAAACTACAACTCCAAGCATTCTGGGAGTTGTAGTTCGGCAACATCTGGCTCTAAAGATGTTGCCGAACTACTGCTTCCAGCATGCCTGAGAATGCTTGGGAGTAGTGGTTTTGCAACAACTGGAGGCACACTGGTTGGGAAACATTGTCTGTTTCCTAACTCAGTGTTTCCCAACCCGTGTGCCTCCAGCTGTTGCAAAACTATAACTACCAGCATGCACTGATAGAATGTGCATGCTGGGAGTTGTAGTTTTGCAACAGCTGGAGCCCCCCCCCCCCCCCTGTGAATGTACAGGGTACATTCACAAGGGCAGGGGGCTTACAGTGAATATCAGGCTGCAAGTTTGCGATGCAGCAAATTGTGTGCGGCAGCTCAAACTCGCAGCAGGAAACTTGCTGTAATCCCCCGCCCGTGTGACTGTACCCTAAAAACACTACACTAACACAAAATAAAATAAAAAGTAAAAAAAACCACTACATATACATATACCCCTACACAGCCCCACTCCCCAATAAAAATGAAAAACGTCTGGTACGCCACTGTTTCCAAAATGGAGCCTCCAGCTGTTGCAAAACAAAAACTCCCAGTATTGCTGGACAGCCGTTGACTGTCCAAGCATGCTGGGAGTTTTGCAACAGCTGGAGGCACCCTGTTTGGGAATCACTGGCATAGAATACCCCTATGTCCACCCCTATTCAAATCCCTAATTCAGGTCTCAAATGCACATGGCGCTCTCACTTTGGAGCCCTGTCGTATTTCAAGGCAACAGTTTAGGGTCACATATGGGGTATCGCAGTACTCGGGAGAAATTGCCTAACAAATGTTAGGGGGCTTTTTTTCCTTTCACCCCTTATGAAAAGGTGAAGTAGAGGTCTTCACCAGCATGTTAGTGTAAAAAAATTAATTGTTTACACTAACATGCTGGTGTTGCCCTATACTTTTCATTTTGACAAGAGGTAAAAGGGAAAAAAAAGCCCCCCAAAATTTGTAATGTAATTTCTCCCGAATACGGAGATACCCCATATGTGGGCGCAAATTGCTCTGGGGGCGCACAACAAGGCCCAGAAGGGAGAGTGCACCATGTACATTTGAGGTGATTTGCACAGGGGTGGCTGATTGTTACAGCGGTTTGACAAACGCAAAAAAAAAAAACCCCACATGTGACCCCATGTCCGAAACTACACCCCTCACAGAATGTAATGAGGGGTGCAGTGAGAATTTACACCCCACTGGTGTTTGACAGATCTTTGGAACAGTGGGCTGTGAAAATTAAAATTTCGTACAGCCTACTGTTCCAAAGATCTGACAGACACCAGTGGGGGGTAAATGCTCACTATACCCCTTGTTACGTTCCTCAAGGGGTCTAGTTTCCAAAATGGTATGCCATGTGGGGGTTATTTTGCTGTCCTGGCACCATAGGGGCTTCCTAAATGCGACATGCCCCCCGAGCAAAATTTGCTCTCAAAAAGCCAAATATGACTCCTTCTCTTCTGAGCATTGTAGTTCACCCATAGTGCACTTCAGGTCAACTTATGGGGTACCTCCATACTCAGAAGAGATGGGGTTTCAATTTTTTTTTTTTGCTACTAACCATTGCAAAAATGTGAAATTCAGGGGGAAACACACATTTTAGTGAAAAACGTATTTTTTTTTTTTTATGTATGCAAAGGTCGTGAAACCCCTGTGGGGTATTAAGGCTCACTTTATTCCTTGTTATGTTCCTCAAGGGGTCTAGTTTCCAAAATGGTATGCCATGTGGGATTTTCTTTGCTCTCCTGGCACCATAGGGGCTTCCTAAATGCGACACGCCCCCGAGCAAAATTGGCTCTCAAAAAAGCCAAATATGACTCCTTCTCTTCTGAGCATTGTAGTTCGCCCGTACTGCACTTCTGGTGAACTTATGGGGTACCTCCATACTCAGAAGAGCTGGGGTTACAAATTTTGGGGGGTATTTTCTGCTATTAACCCTTGCAAAAATGTGAAATTTGGGGGGAAACACACATTTTAGTGAAATTTTATTTTATTTTTTTGCATATGCAAAAGTCGTGAAACACATGTGGGGTATTAAGGCTCACTTAATTCCTTGTTACGTTCCTCAAGGGGTTTTGTTTCCAAAATGGTATGGCATGTGTTTTTTTTTTTTGCTGTTCTGGCACCATAGGGGCTGCCTAAATGCAACATGCCCCCCAAAAACCATTTCAGAAAAACGTACTCTCCAAAATCCCCTTGTCGCTCCTTCGCTTCTGAGCCCTCTACTCCGCCCGCCGAACACTTTACATAGACATATGAGGTATATGCTTACTCGAGAGAAATTGGGCTACAAATATAAGTATACATTTTCTCCTTTTATCCCTTGTAAAAATTCAAAAATTGGGTCTACAAGAACATGCGAGTGTAAAAAATGAAGATTGTGAATTTTCTCCTTCACTTTGCTGCTATTCCTGTGAAACACCTAAAGGGTTAAAAGGCTGACCGAATATCATTTTGAATAATTTGGGGGGTGCAGTTTTTATAATGGGGTCATTTGTGGGGTATTTCTAAGATGAAGACCCTTCAAATCCACTTCAAACCTGAACTGGTCCCTGAAAAATAGTGAGTTTGGAAATTTTGTGAAAACTTGGAAAATTGCTGCTGAAATTTGAAGCCCTCTGGTGTCTTCCAAAAGTAAAAACTTGTCAATTTTATGATGCAAACATAAAGTAGACATATTGTATATGTGAATTTAAAAAAATATATTTTGAATATCCATTTTCCTTACGAGCAGAGAGCTTCAAAGTTCGAAAAATGCAAAATTTTCTATTTTTTCATAAAATTTTGGGATTTTTCACCAAGAAAGGATGCAAGTTACCAAAAAATTTTTACCACTCTGTTAAAGTAGAATATGTCACGAAAAAATTATCTCGGAATCAGAATGATAACTAAAAGCATTCCAGAGTTATTAATGTTTAAAGTGACAGTGGTCAGATGTTCAAAAAATGGCCGGGTCCTAAGGTGTAAAATGGCTGGGTCCTTATGAGGTTAAGGACCGGGGGGTTTTCCGTTTTTGCATTTTTGTTTTTTTCTCCTTGCCTTTAAAAAATCATAACTCTTTCAATTTTGCACCTAAAAATCCATATGATGGCTTATTTTTTGCGCCACCAATTCTACTTTGTAATGACGTCAGTCATTGTGCCCCAAAAATCTACGGTGAAATGGAAAACAAAATCATTGTGAGACAAAAAAAATTTTAAAAACGCCGTTTTGTAACTTTTGGGGGCATCCGTATCTACGTAGTACATTTTTCGGTAAAATGACACCTGATATTTATTCTGTAGGTCCATACGGTTGAAATGATACCCTACTTATATAGGTTTGATTTTGTCGTACTTCTGGAAAAAATCATAACTTCGTTCAGGAAAATTAATACGTTTAAAATTGTCATTTCTGACCCCTATAACTTTTTTATTTTTCTGTGTATGGGGCAGTATGAGGGCTCATTTTTTGCGCCGTGATCTGAAGTTTTTAACGGTTCCATTTTTGCATTGATAGGACTTCATGATATAAAAAGTGACCAAAAATGCACTATTTTGGACTTTGGAATTTTTTTGCGCGCACGCCATTGACCGAGCGGTTTAATTAACGATATATTTTTATAATTCGGACATTTCCGCACGCGGTGATACCATATATGTTTGTTTTTATTTTTATTTACACTGTGTTTTTTTTTATGGGAAAAGGGGGGTGATTCAAACTTTTAATAGGGAAGGGGTTAAATGATATTTATTCACTTTTTTTTCACTTTTTTTTTTGCAGTGTTATAGGTCCCATAGGGACCTATAACACTGCACACACTGATCTTTCACATTGATCACTGGTTTCTCATAAGAAACCAGTGATCGATGATTCTGCCTCTTGACTGCTCATGCCTGGATCTCAGGCACTGAGCATTCATTCGGCGATCGGACAGCGAGGAGGCAGGTAAGGACCCTCCAGCTGTCCTGTAAGCTGTTCGGGATGCCGCGATTTCGCCGCGGCTATCCCGAACAGCCCACTGAGCTAACCGGCATGGTTTCAGTTTCACTTTAGACGCGGCGTTCAACTTTGAACGCCGCCGCTTCTAAAGGGTTAATAGCGCTCGGCACAGCGATCAACCCCTCACAGAAATTAATAAGGGGTGCAGTGAGTATTTACAACCCACTGGCGTTTGACAGATCTTTGGAACAGTGGGCTGTGCAAATGAAAAATTTAATTTTTCATTTTCACGGACCACTGTTCCAAAAATCTGTCAGACACCTGTGGGGCGTAAATGCTCACTGTACCCCTTATACCATTTCGTGAGGGGTGTAGTTTCCTAAATGGGGTCACATGTGGGGGGGTCCATTGTTCTGGCACTATGGGGGCTTTGTAAACACACGTGGTCTTCAATTCAGGACAAATTTTCTCTTCAAAATCCCAATGTCGCTCCTTCTCTTCTGAGCATTGTAGTTCGCCCGCAGAGCACTTTACATCCACATATGGGGTATGTTCTTACTCAGAAGAAATTGGGTTACAAATTTTGGGGGGCTTTTTTCCTATTTTCCCTTGTGAAAATGAAAAATTTAGGGTAACACCAGCATTTTAGTGAATTTTTTTATTTATTTTCCCATCCATCTGTAATGAAAATTCGTCAAACACCTGTGGGGTGTTAAGGCTCACTATACCCCGTGTCACGTTCCGTGAGATGTGTAGTTTCCAAAATGAGGTCACATTTCAGTATTTTTTTTGGGCGTTTATGTCAGAACCGCTGTAAAATCAGCCACCCCTGTGCGAATCACCAATTCAGGCCTCAATTGTACATGGTGCCCTCTCACTCCTGAGCCTTGTTGTGCCCCCGCAGAGCATTTTACGCCCACATATGGGGTATTTCCGTACTCAGGAGAAATTGCATTACAAATGTTGGGGGAATTTTTTTCCTTTTACCGCTTGTGAAAAAAAAATATGCTAGTGTAAATTTTTTTATTTTTTTACACTAACAGGCTGGTGTAGTCCCCAACTTTTCCTTTTCATAAGGGGTAAAAGGAGAAAAAGCCGCCCAAAATTTGTAGTACATTTTCTCCCGAGTACGGAAATAGCCCATATGTGGCCCTAAACTGTTTCCTTGAAATACGACAGGGCTCCGAAGTGAGAGAGCACCATGTGCATTTGAGGACTAAAGTAGGGATTGCATAGGGGTGGACATAGGGCTATTCTACGCCAGTGATTCTCAAACAGGGTGCCTCCAGCTGTTTCTAAACTCCCAGAATGCCTGGACAGTCAGTGGCTGTCCAGAAATGCTGGAAGTTGTTGTTTTGCAACAGCTGGAGGCTCTGTTTTGGAAACACTGCCATGCAATAAGTTTTTCATTTTTATTGGGGGGGACAATGTAAGGGGGTGTATATGTACAGTAGTGTTTTACCCTTTATTATCTGTTAGTGTAGTGTAGTATTTTTAGGGTACATTCACACTGTTGGGTTACGGTGAGTTTCCCGCTAGGAGTTTGCGCTGCGGCGAATCACCGGATGGTTAAGTGGATCTTCTGCTGTCGGTCCTCTTCAGTTTCCCCGTTCTGCCCCGCCTATTGTGGGTGGGCAGGACGGGGAAAACGAAAGTTAACCCCCTCCCCCGATTTGCTATTGGTCGTCGCTTCTAACGACCAATAGCAGGGATAGGAGGGGTGGCACCCCGGCCACCTCACTCCTATCCCTTCAGGGGTATCGTAGGTGTCTTAGACCACCACGATCCCCCTTATATTCCGGGTCACCGGGTCACCATAGACCCGTATGACCCGGAATAGCCGCAAATCGCAAGTGTGAATTCACTTGCGATTTGCGCCGATCGCCGATATGGGGGGGTCTGATGACCCCCCCCTGGGCATTTGCGCGGGGTGCCTGCTGATCGATATCAGCAGTCACCAAGGTCTGGTCCCCGCCCAGCACTCGGCAGGGACTGAAATTCCCAGGGCGTATGGATATGTCCTGGGTCCTTAAGTACCAGGAAGCCAGGGCGTATCCATATGTCCTAGGTCCTTAAGGGGTTAAGTGTACTGTACTGCATTTTTCTGCCCTCATAAGTGCATACCACATACCTACATCTAAGTGGTGTACTATTTTGTGCCTGTTCATCACATACTGTGAAAGGACAGCCAAAAGTAATCACCGGCTGGTGTTTTACTCCAATACGTTTATTAAGCATACTGTAGTGCATTTTTCTGTCCTCATAAGTGCATACCACATACCTTCCTCTAAGTAGTGTACTATTTTAAACCTGTTAATCTGTCAAGGGTCTAGATACCGTGAAATTCCAGGGAAAACTGCTCACCGCCTTGTGTTATTACACTTTTTTAAGTGTACTGTAACGCATTTTTCTGCCCTCATAAGAGCCTACCACATACATACATCTAAGTAGTGTACTATTTTGTACCTGTTAAACTGTCAGGGGCCAATATACTGTAAAAGGACTGCCAAAAGTAATCACCGGCTGTGTTCTAGTCCAATACGTTTATTAAGCTTACTGTGGCGCATTTTTCTGCGATCATAAGTGCATACCACATACCTACATCTAAGAAGTGTACTATTTTCAACCTGTTAACCTGTCAAGGGCCTACAGTGGGGATCAAAAGTTTGGGCACCCCAGGTAAAAATGTGTATTAATGTGCTTAAAGAAGCCAAGGAAAGATGGAAAATCTCCAAAAGGCATCAAATTACAGATTAGACATTAGACATTCTTATAATATGTCAACAAAAGTTAGATTTTATTTCCATCATTTATACTTTCAAAATAACAGAAAACAAAAAATGGTGTCTGCAAAGGTTTGGGCACCCTGCAGAGTTAATATCTTGTACTGCCCCCTTTGGCAAGTATCACAGCTTGTAAATGCTTTTTGTAGCCAGCCAAGAGCCTTCCAATTCTTGTTTGAGGTATCTTTGCCCATTCTTCCTTACAAAAGCCTTCCAGTTCTTTGAGATTTCTGGGCTGTCTGTCACGCACTGCTCTTTTAAGGTATATCCATAGATTTTCAATTATGTTGAGGTCAGAAAATTGTGAAGGCCATGGCAAAACCTTCAGTTTACACCTCTTGATGTAATCCCTCATGGATTTCGAGGTGTGTTTAGGATCATTATCCATTTGTAAAAGCCATCCTTTCTTTAACTTCAGCTTTTTCACAGATGGCATCAAGTTAGCATCCAAAATTTGCTGAAATGTTATTGAATCCATTTTTCCTTCTACTCGTGAGATGTTCCCTGTGCCACTGGCTGCAATACAAACCCAAAGCATGATTGATCCACCCCCATGCTTAACAGTTGGACAGAGGTTCTTTTCATTAAATTCTGTTCCCCTTCTTCTCCAAACGTACCTTTGCTCATTCCGGCCTAAAAGTTCAGTTTTAACCTCATCGGTCCACAGAACTTCTTTCCAAAATGCATCAGGCTTGTCTATATGTTCATTTGCAAAGTTCAAATGCTGATTTTTGTGGTGAGGACGTAGAAGAGGTTTTCTTCTGATGACACTTCCATGAAGACCATATTTGTACAAGTATCTCTTTATAGTGGAATAGTGTACTACAACGTCTGCCAGATCTTTCTGGAGGAATTGTGCAGTCAAACATGGGTTTTGAATTGTTTTTCTCACAATCCTGCGAGCTGTTCTATCTGATATTTTTCTCGGTCTTCCAAATCTTGCTTTAACTTCCACTATTCCTGATGACTGCCATTTCTTAATTTCATTCCGAACAGAGGATATTGACATCTGAAAACATTTTGTTATCTTCTTATAGCCTTCTCCAGCTTTGTGAGAGTCAACTATTTTCAGTTTCAGATTTCTAGACAACTGCTTAGAAGAACCCATGGTGCTGATTGTTGGGGCAAGGTCAGATGAGTCTGGGCATTTAAAACCTTTGAGATTGACATCACCTGGTCTTCCCAGATGATGATTGAGAACAATCCATGACACTGGCAGGTCTCAGCTTTGCAAAGGGGGCAGTGCATGCTATAAATTCTGCAGAGTGCCCAAACTTTTGCAGACACCATTTTTTTGTTTTCTATTATTTTGAAAGTGTAAATGATGGAAATAAATCTAACTTTTGTTGACATATTATAAGAATGTCTAATCTGTAATGTGATGCCTTTTGGAGATTTTTCCATCTTTCCTTGGCTTCTTTATGCACATTAATACAAATTTTTACCTGGAGTGCCCAAACTTTTGATCCCCACTGTAGATACTGTGAAAGTTCAGGCAAAAGTACTCACCGGCTGTGTTCTAGACAAATACTGTTTTAAGCGTAGTGAAGGGTATTGTACTCCCCTCATATACACACTAAGTAGGTCACGCAGAGAAGTGCCAGGACATGCACAGATGAGTGGCAGAGGCCTAAATTCATCAAGCAGAGGTTGCAGCAGACTAGGGTTGAGTGGCAGCAGGAGTTGCAGCGAGATGCCTGAGCTCCCGGTATCAGCTAGCGATCGTGTCTCGACCAGCAACCCATCTGCCGTCATCAATTGGTTAACATGGTCATCCACTTCATCACAAGTGACATTTGATAACCCAGTCAACAGTGGGTGGGTTCCTCAGACACAACCCTCAGTTGGCGTGGCCTGGGAGCAGTCCCCGTCCTCCCATTGCCTTTGTCCTATGCAGTTCCCTCCCCTACAGAAGTATCTTATGCTGTGTGTTCAGCTCCACCATTCACTGAGGACAATCTAATAGAGGACAGTCAGCAGCTACTGCCCAGCCAAAAAGTGGAGGAGACATCTGCCGCTTCCTCTGCCAGGCGGGCAAGTAGAGATGAGGAGAGTGATGTAGGAGGCGTTGTTGCCAGGTTACAAGGTCCTGAAGCAGACACTGTTGAGGAACCTGAGGAAGACATCAGTGACGTGTAGACACTTGTTGATGATGATGATGATGATGATGAAGCCGATCTCAATTGGGAGCCGGGTGCAGAAGGGACTTCATCATCAGGAGAAAAGAGTGGCAGGTTGCCCATGAGGTAGCAGCTGAGCCAATAAGGTGGTAGCATGGTTGGCAGTCAGCATGGTGGCAGAAGTGGAAATTCTGGAGCCAAACGTGCCCAGGGGAGATCACCTGCTTCGCGGCAGCCTACTTTCCCGGGAGATAGTGGAACAGGGGTTACTGGAGACGGCGGCAGTAGCAGTCAAGTAGTGCGGACTGTTGGTGGGAAAATCAGCTACTCGGCAGTGTGGCAGTTTTTCATCAAGCATCCGGAGGTTCACATAGCCACATGCAAGATATGTTGGCAGAAGGTGAAGCGTGACCAGGTTTTGCAATGTTGGCACCACGGCCCTGCGTCAACATATGCGTCGCCACCATAAAGCGGCCTAGGAGAACCGTGGCTCCGATGTAGTGGTCCAGCCTGCTGCATCACCCAGTGTCATGCTGCTCCCTCTTACAGCCAGCCAAGGCTCCACCACCTCAGCCAAAGGGAACTGTGTTTCATACCCTCCCTCTGTCGCTCTAGATGTTCCTGCTCCTCATACTTTTATTCAGCCATTCCGCCAACAATCCATCGGCAAAGCCCTGTCCAAGAGACAACAGTATGCGCCCACTCATTCAACGGCGCAGAAGCGGAATGTGCTCCTGTCCAAGTTGCTGGTGCTGCAGTCCCTCACTTTTCAAGTGGTGGACTCTGCCCTTTTCAGACAACTGAGGGCTTGTGCCGAGCCAAGGTGGAGAGTGCCAAGCCATCATTTCTTTGTGAAGAAGGCAGTATCAGCCCTGCACAAATTTGTGGAAGAGAAGGTAGTCCAGTCCTTAAAGGGGTACTCCGGTGAAAAACTTTTCTTTTTTTAAATCAACTGGTGCCAGAAAGTTAAACAGATTTGTAAATTACTTCTATTAAAAATCTTAATCCTTCCTGTACTTATTAGCTGCTGAATACTACAGTGGAAATTCTTTTCCCCTTGAAACACAGAGCTGTCTGCTGACATCATGAGCACAGTGCTCTCTGCTGACATCTCTGTCCATTTTATGAACTGTCCAGGGTAAAAGGAAATCCCCATTGCAAACATATGCTGTTCTTGACAGTTCATAAAATGGACAGAGATGTCAGTTTTTCACCGGAGTACCCCTTTAAGCCTGTCGGTGTGTACCAAAGTGCACAGCAGTGCCGACGTCTGGGGCTGTAACTATGGTCAGGTGCAATACATGTCCTTTACGGCTCACTGGGTGAATGTGGTTCCTGCACAGCCACAACACCAACTTGGGCAGGTTACGCCGATTCCTCCACCACGCTCTCAGGCCGTTGGTCCTGTTACAGTGTGCGACTCCGCCTCCTCATCCTCCACCGCGTCCTCAGCCCCAGACAAGTCTCAGTGGCCCTTCAGCATACCATGTGTGCAGGGCATGGCGGTGTCACGCTGTTCTTCACATGGTTTGCCTTGGCGAAAAGTCACACAGGGGAGGAACTGCTAAAAGTCATTCATAAAGAAATCGGAGCATGGCTTACTCCATGAAAACTGGAAATGGGAACCATGGTGACTGACAACGGGAAGAACATCTTGCATTCCCTGCAACTGGGAAGGCTGAGCCATGCGCTCTGCATGGCACACGTGTTCAATCTGGTTGTGAAGCAGTTCCTGAAGTGTTCCCCCCATTTGCAAGACATCCTAACAATGGGAGGCAAACTTTGCGTGCACTTCAGCCACTCATACACCACAAAGCACACCTTCCTTGAGCTGCAGAGTCAAAACAGTATCCCCCAACATAGTCTGATTTGTAACTAGAGATGAGCGAATCGAAGTTGACGAACCCGAATTCGTTACGAATTTCATGAAAAATTTGATTCGCAACGAATACGAATATTGCCGCGATTCTATTGCGCAAATCGCTTCATTAAACTCCATTTTACAGCGTTCCAGGCTATTGGAGACCTAAGATGGCGGATCCACATGTGAGTACATGGGGCAGGGGATTATGGGAGGGCGGGAATGAAGGTAGGCGGGCTGACCCTGAATCACATGTGAGATGCAGCCTATCAGTGTTCACTGACCCCTGTGATGTCACAGGCCCTATATAATCGGCGGCCATCTTGCCTCTCTTCATTTCATCTCTGCACTCAGATGGAGAGGACGGAACTGCGTGTGTGTGAATAGCTCATACCTCAGCGTTACAACGCAAATGCTAGTCACGTCAGCATTAGGGAAAGGCAGGAGTGCAGAGTGCTTTGCTGTTACTCTGAGAAGGATCATTGATAGCTAAACCTCCTATTCACGTTATTGAGCATTGCAGCAGAGAGGGGCAGATAGCTGTCAGTTGCCTCACACAGATCTCCAAGCTGCCTAAACTTTCTCAAGCATCTTATCTCCTCATTTTTCAGCCCAATTGAGTTTATATTTTTATATGCTCCACAAATCTTCTGCTGCTCAGAATTGTGTGACAGAGTGCAATTTAGGGTTTCATCCCTTGTTTTTTTTTTTTTTTTTTTTGTGGTGCTGCACTGTTGGGTCCTGCTGCTGTTCAGAAATACATGATTGTTCAGTGGACTGTAGTGCATTTGTACCATTTTGTACCTGTTAATCTGTCAAGGGGCTGGCTACATACTGTGCAAGTGCAAACAATAATATTCACTAGCTGTTTTTTTTTTTAAATAGTTTTTTCTGTGTATAGTTATGCATATATAACTGCCCTCATCAGAGCATACCACATAGGTACATGCAAGTATTGTACCATTTAGTACCTGTTAAGCTGTCAAGGCGCTCCATACCGTCAAAGTCCAAACAATAGTATCCACCGGCTGGTGTTTTACAAAAATACAGAGTTTTTTCTGCTAATAGTTAGGCATATTACTGCCCTCATCAGTGCATACCGCATTGGTACATCCAAGTATTGTACCATTTAGTACCTGTTAAGCTGTCAAGGTGCTCCATATCGTCAAAGCCCAAACAATAATATCCACCGGCTGGTGTTTTACAAAAATACAGATTTTTTTCTGCTAATAGTTAGGCATATTACTGCCCTCCTCAGTGCATACCGCATAGGTACATCAAAGTATTGTACCATTTAGTACCTGTTAATCTGTCAAGGGCCTACATACTGTTCAAGGACAGCCGTAAGTAATCACCTGCTGCTGTTCTAGACAAATACTGTTTAAAGAGTAGTGTAGTGTATTGTAATACCCTCATAAACGCACTAAGTATGTCAGGCAGAGAAGAGCCAGGACGTGCACAGAGGAGTGGCAGAGGCCTAAATACTTCAGGTAGAGTTGGCAGCAGACTTGGGGCGAGTGGCAGCAGGAGTTGCAGCGAGAGGCCTGAGCTCCCGTTATCAGCCAGCGGTCGTGTCTCCACCAGCAACCCATCTGCCATCGTGGATTGGTTAGCACGCTCATCCACATCATCACAAGTGATATCTGACACCCCCAGTCAACAGTCGGTGGGTTCCTCAGACACAGCCCTCAGTTGGCATGGCCCGGGAACAGTCCGTGTCCTCGCATTGCCTTTGTCCTATGCTGTTCCCTCTCCTAAAGAAGTATCTTATGCTGTGGGATCAGCTCCACTATTTACTGAGGACGATCTAATAGAGGACACTCAGCAGCTACTGGACAGCCAAGAAGGGGAGGAGACATGCGCTGCTTGCTCTGCTAGGCGGCCAAGTAGTGATGCGGAGAGTGACGTGGGAGTTGCAAGTGTTGCAAGTGTTCAGGGTCCTGAGGCAGACACTGTTGTGGAACACGAGGAGGACATCAGTGACATGCACACAACTGTTGATGATGATGAAGCCGATCACAATTGGGAGTCGGGTGCAGAAGGGGCTTCATCATCATCAGGAGAAGAGAGTTGCCCTTGAGGCAGCAAGGCGGTAGCACAGTTGGCAGTCAGCGTGGTGGCAGTAGTGGAAATTCAGGAGCCAAACGTGCCCGGGGGACAACACCTGCTTCGCGGCAGCCTACCTTTCTGGGAGGTAGTGGAACAGGGGTTCCTGGAGATGGCGCCAGTAGCAGTCAATTAGTGCGGACTGCGGATGGGAAAATCAGCTACTCGGTGGTGTGGAAGTTTTTCATAAAGCATCCGGAGGAGGTTAACATAGCCACATGCAAGATCTGTCGGCAGAAGGTGAATCGTGGCCAGGGTCCCAATGTCGGCACCACGGCCCGGCGTCAACACATGCTTCGCCACCATAAAGCGGCCTGGGAGAACGGTGGCTCTGATGTAGTGGTCCAGCATGCTGCATCATCCAGTGGCCATCCGCTCCCTCCTTCATCCAGCCAAGGCTCCACCACCTCAGCCGAAGGGAGCTGTGTGTCAAACCCTCCTTCTGTGGCTCCTGCTTCTCCCGCTTTTAGTCAGCCATTCTGCCAACAATCCATTGGCGAAGCCATGTCCAAGAGACAACAGTATGCGCCCACTCATCCAACAGCGCAGAAGTTGAATGTGCTCCTGTCCAAGTTGCTGGTGTTGCAGTCCCTCCCTTTTCAAGTGGTGGACTCTACACCTTTCAGAGAATTGATGGCTTGTTCCGAGCCGAGGTGGAGAGTCTCAAGCCATCATTTCTTTGTGAAGAAGCCCGTACCAGCCCTGCATAAGTTTGTACAAGAGAAGGTGGGCCAGTCCTTGAGCCTGTTGGTGTGTTCAAAAGTGCACGGCAGCGCCGACATGTGGAGCTGTAATTACGGGCAGGGACAATACTTGTCTTTTACGGCCCACTGGGTAAATGTGGTTCCTGCACAGCCACAACAGCAACTTGTACAGGTCACACCGCTTCCTCCTCCCCGCTCTCGCTCCCAGGCAGTTGGTCCTGTTACAGTGTGCGACGCCACCTCCTCAACCTCCACCGTGTCCTCTGCCTCCACTGCACGTCCAAATCTCGGTGGTCCTTCATCGTACCATGTGTGTAGGGCACGGCGGTGTCAAGCTGTTCTTCACATGGTTTGCCTTGGCGAATGGAGTCACACAGGGGAGGAACTGCTAAAGTTAATTTGTAAAGAAATCCTAGTATGGCTTACTCCACGAAATCTGGAAATGGGAACCATGGTGACCGACAACAGGAAGAACATCGTGTCCGCGCTGCGATAAGGAAGTGTGAAACATGCGCCCTGAATGGCACACGTGTTGAATCTGGTTGTCAAGCACTTCCTCAAGTCTTCACCCCATTTGCAAAACATCCTGAAAATGGCAAGGAAACTGTGCATGCACTTCAGCCACTCGTACACCGCCAAGCACACCTTCCTTGAGCTGCAGCGTCAGAACGGTATCCCACAACATAGTCTTATTTGTGACATTGCCACACATTGGAATTCCACCCTCCATATGTTGGACAGACTATACGAACAAAGAAAAGCCATCACCGATTTCTTGATGATCCAAGCAGATAGGAGTACTCCCCTGTGTAACTTCAATGTGAACCAGTGGCAGCTCATACGTGACACCTGCCGTTTGCTGAGGCCCTTTGAGGAAGCCACAGTATTTGTGAGTCACCTGGATTACGCCATGAACGACGTAAATCCACTCCTACATTTCCTACAACAAATGATTGAAACCATGGCTGGTCACGGCAATGGAGACGCTGCGCCTACATCTCAAGGCTACATGAGTCTTGTGGGGGCTGAACTGGAGGAGTAGGAGGATGAGGGGCAAAGCAGAGCACAGTTTTGGTTGGATGAGATGGCCGGTGTTTCTAGTCTTCGGACAGGAGAGGAGGAGCAGGAGCAGCCAGAGGAGCTGGAGGGTTATGAGGAAGTTGAGACAGAGGACCCAGACACACTGTGGCAGTATGCAGTGGAGATGGAGGCAGGTAGTCCCTCCGAGTCACTGGCGCAAATGGCACAATGCCTGCTCAGTTGCTTGCGTAGTGACCCCCGAATTGTCAAAATTTGTCAGCGGGAAGACTTCTGGATCTCCACCTTATTAGACCCTCGCTACCGTCCCAAAATGGGGGCCTTTTTTACACCCACTGAGAGGGAGGACAAACTGACCTACTACAGAGAGATTTTACGTAGTCAGTTGGCTGATGCCTATCGGCCACATGGTCCATCCACTCGCAGGTCTGACTCGGGGGGCCCTCTGCGCTCACCTTCCACTGCCATGGCTGCTGGGGAGGGGAGGGGTGGGAGGAGCAGTACCAGCTCAATCAGCAGCAGCCTGAGTCTACAGTCGCTGATGAGTAGCTTTCTTCACCCGCATAGTGAAGCAACTCATCAGCAGCAGGTAGACATGGAGCAGGACCTGAACCAGCAGGTGGTGGCATACCTTGACATGGCCATGCCAACAACCATTGAAGATCCGCTGGACTTCTGGGCAGCCAAACTTGACTTATGGCCACAACTAGCAGAGTTTGCCTTGGAAAAGCTGTCCTGAATGGCCAGTAGTGTGCCATCAGAGCGGGTGTTTAGTGCGGCCGTGGCCATAGTCACCCCAAGGCGAACTCCACCAAAAATGTGGAGAGACTGACGTTTGTCAAGATGAATCAGGGATGGATCAGCCAGGATTTCCAGCCACCAATGCCAGATGCCTCAGAGTAGATTGACCAAGCTGCTACACCAACATTTCCCAATTACGGTTGGTTATGAAACCCTCTTGGGTTATCAATTAGGGTTATGAAACCCTCTTTGGTACTGTGATTGCCTGCTCCTGGCTCATCCTGTGTTAGGAACTACTTGCCTCACTGATGCTTCTGGCCTTGGGCCTTTAATTTTTGGATGTTTAGCAGTAGCTAAATATATGCTTAATGCAAATGCCAACATTGATCTTTAAATATAAGGGGTTATGAAACCCTCTTGGGAACTGCGAATGCTTGCTCCATACTCATTCTGTGTCTTTCAGGAACTGCGTGCCTCCCTGCCCTCAGGCCTTGGGCCTTCAATTTTTGGATGTTTAGCAGTAGCTAAATACATACTTAATGCAAATTTCAACATTGATCTTAAAATGTAAGGGGATGGTTATGAAACCCTCTTGGGTACTGAGAATAACTGCTCCTGACTCATTCTGTGTCTTTCGGGAAGTACTTGCCTTCCTGATGCCTCAGGCCTTGGGCCTTAAATTTTTGGAAGTTTAGCAGTAGCTAATGCATCCTAATTTCAACAATGATCTTTAAATTCTCGGCGCTCTGCTAGGGCCTTCCCCTACCCCACCGGGGCCGATCCGAGGACCTCCCTAAACCATCCAATCGGTAGTAGAGACATGCGGTGTGTACAAAGGGCAGGGACTTAATGAACCTGAGCTTATGACCGGCGCTTAGTTGTGATTCTTCTTACTTGGCAAATAATTGCAATCCCTGATCCCTATCGCGAAGGGAGTTCAGCACCTGTCGGTGAAAGATAGACACACGCTGGTCCGTTCAGTGTAGCGCGCGTGCAGCCACGGACATCTGAGGGCATAACACACCTGTTATTGCTTGATTTCGCGAGTGATCGTGCAATGTAAGGGGTTATTAAAGCCTCTTGGGTACTGCTGATGCCTATTCCTGCGTCTTTCAGGAACTACTTGATTTCATGATGCTTCTGGGCTTGGGCCTTTAATTTTAGGATTTTTGAAATACATACATACATGCTTAATTAAAATTTCAACATTTATGGTGCATTGTATGGGGTTATTAAACACTCTTGGGTAGTGTTTTTTTCAAATTTTCTGATAATTATCACAGTAATAAACTTGAATTTTCCACAATAATAACCATTACACCATTGAACGATTGTTGCGTGTGATTTTTTAAGTAAAATTTTCAAAAAAAATATGCAGAGGGATGAACTCTGCTTCTTTATTTCATAAAAAAATTCTTTTATAGAAGAATGTCTTTTGGTGGTCCACCATCCTGCATTATAGAGTCTTCTGGACTCTTTGATATGCGCTTGTTCTTAAACAAGGTACAAAATCCAAAAATAGCCGGTCAGGGCTATGGAGACGTTGCGCCTACATCTTACAGCCACATGAGCCCTGTGGGTGCTTGTCAGATTAGGTCCTTTGTACCCACACGGCGGGATCCGGGACACAATTTTTTATTTAAATTTCAAAAAAAAAATATAACACATTTCAATGGTCTCCTCATGCTACAGCCAACTCCAGGCTGCGTCATTCTGGTAATATATAGAGAGCACTCGCTGTCCTAAATTTTCGTTAAAATTTTTCGTCAAAAATGTTTGTCTTTTTTATTAGGGATTGTGAAGCTTTGGTGCATACTCATGCATCAGCCAACTCCAGCCTGTATCATTCAGGCAATATACGGTTTACTGATGGCACTGTTGGGCCTGGGTCTGAGAACTTCAAATTTTCTCATAGGTAGCACCCGCTATCCATAAGTCTTCTTCATAAATTTCTACAATTGTTGTGTTTTTTTGGAGGGATTGTGAAGCCCTAGTGTGTACTCATGCATCAGCCAACTCCAGGGTGTGTCATTCATGCAACATATAGGTAGCACCCGCTGTCCTAAATATTCTTAAAATTATTTGAAAAATGTTTGTTTTTTCTTTGGGATTCTGAAGCCCTGGTGTGTACTCAATGCTGCTTCCTGCTACACTCAGTCAGCCCATTGGTCCTGCGACAGTGTGCTACTCCGCCTCCACATCCTCCACTGTGTCTTAAGCCTCCACTGCCCGGACAAGTCTCAGTGGCCCTTCAGCATACCATGTGTGCAGGTCACGGTGGTGTCACGCTGTTCTTCACATGGTTTGCCTTGGCGAGAAGTCTTGGAAACAATGGCCGGTCAGGGCAATGGAGACGTTTCGCCTAAATCTCACGGCCATATGAGCCCTTTGGATTTGGTCCTTCATACCCACATGCTGGGGTCCGGAACACGCAAAGGTTGTTTTAAATTTCAAATCAAAAAATGATGGCGCTGTTGGGCCTGGGTCTGGGAATTTAAAATTTTCTCATGGGTAGCACCCGCTATCCAAAATCTTTTTCAAAAATTGCTAAAATTGTGGTGTTTTTTGGGGGGGATTGTGAAGCCCTGGTGTGTACTCGTGCATCAGCCAACTCCAGGCTGTGTCATTCAGGCAATATATGGGTTACTGATGCCGCTGTGGGGCCTGGGTCTGGTAATTTCAAATTTTCTCATAGGTAGCACCCGCTATCCAAAATCTTTTCCAAAAATTTCGAAAATGGTGGTGTTTTTTGGGGGGATTGTGAAGCCCTGGTGTGTACTCGTACATCAGCCAACTACAGGCTGTGTCATTCAGGCAATACATGGGTTACTGATGCCGCTGGCGGGCCTGGGTCTGGGGATTTCAAATTTTCTCATAGGTAGCACCCGCTATCCAAAATCTTCAGTTTAAATTTCTTAATTCATCTTTTAATCTTAGGGATTGTGAAGGCCTAGTGCCTACTCATGCTGCTGGCAACTCCAGGCTGTGCCATTCATCCACTATATGGTCTCCTCATGCTGCCAACACCTCCATGCTGTGTCATTCAGCCACTATATGGTCTCCTCATGCTGACAACATGTCCATGCTGTGTCATTCAGCCACTATATGGTGTCCTCATGCTGCCAACACCTCCACATTGTGCCATTCAGCCACTATATGGTGTCCTCATGCTGCCAACACCTCCATTCTGTGTTATTCAGCCACTATATGGTGTCCTCATGCTGCCAACACCTCCATTCTGTGTTATTCAGCCACTCTATGGTGTCCTTATGCTTCAGCCTCATCCAAGCTGTGTCATTCAGCCACTATATGGTGTCCTCATGCTGCCAACACCTCCACACTGTGCCATTCATCCACTATATGGTGTCCTCATGCTGCCAACACCTTCATTCTGTGTTATTCAGCCACTATATGGTGTCCTCATGCTGCCAACACCTCCACACTGTGCCATTCAGCCACTATATGGTGTCCTCATGCTGCCAACACCACCATTCTGTGTCATTCAGCCACTAAATGGTCTCCTCATGCTGCCAACACCTCCACCCTATGTTATTCAGTCACTATATGGTCTCCTGACACTGATGCCACCACCAGG
Organism: Hyla sarda; assembly: GCF_029499605.1. Lineage (NCBI taxonomy): Eukaryota > Metazoa > Chordata > Amphibia > Anura > Hylidae > Hyla > Hyla sarda. The sequence goes on along the minus strand of NC_079191.1, from coordinate 140,073,816 downwards.
CTCTGTCATTGTGCTGCTGTGCGGCAGTGATTCTAAGCGATGCCGGTAATCTGCATGTTATTCTGAATGACAGTATTATTTCACTACCCCAGCACACTCCATATGCGTTTTAGAACACAGCAAAGTGTTCTATACCCCTATAGAGGCTGTATGTAGGCTAGAAATAGGATTTTTAAATATAGATTTGCCGCGAAAAAATTCGGATCGAAACAAACTTTTTCGGAAAATTCGGCGAATCGGCCGAATTCAATTTTTGAAAAGTTCGCTCATCACTATTTGTAACATTGGAATTCCACCCTCCATATGTTGGACTGACTGTACGAACAGAGAAAAGCCATCACCGATTTCTAGATGATCCAAGCGGATAGGGGTACTCTCCTGTGTAACTTCTATGTGAACCAGTGGCAGCTCATACGTGACAGCTGCCATTTGTTCAGGCCCTTTGAGGAAGCCACATTATTAATAAGTCACCAGGATTACGGGATGAACAACGTAATTCCACTGCTTAATTTCTTACAACATGTGTTGGAAACGATGGCTGGTCAGGGCACTGGAGATGTGGTAGTCACCCCAAGGAGAACTCGTATGTCCACAAAAAATATGGAGAAACTGACTGCCAGGATTTCCAACCATCAATGACTGATGCATGAGAGTAGATTGACCATGGTGCCACACCAACACTTCACAAATATGGATAGCGCCAAACATATTTTAGGCGCTGCTCCCCAGTTACAAACATTCCTCCGAATCAGACCTTTTTTCACCCACCTTTGTCACCGGGTACTGGTATTGCCATCCACCTCACCAGTCTGTCACCAGGTCACTTTCAGGACTCCTGATGCTGCTGCTGCCACCTCCAGGCTGTCTCATTCAGCCACTATATGGTCTCTTCTCATACTTTAGCCAACTCCAGACTGTGTCATTCAGCCACTATATGGTCTCCTCATGCTTCAACCACCTCCAGGCTATGCCATTCATCCAATATATGGTTTACTGATGCTACAGCCAGCTCCAGTCTGTGTCATTCAGTAACTACATGGTTTAGTGATGCTGCGGCCTAGGACATTACCTATATATGTTTATGGTAGCATTACGTACCATACATTCTCTTCAATGGAAATGTCAAAATTCATATTTTATTCTTAGAGATTGTGAGGCCCTATTGTCTCCTCATCTGCCGCCAACTCCAGGCTGTGCCATTCAGCCACTATATGGTCTCATCATGCTTCAGCCACCTCCAGCCTGTGTCATTCAGACACTATATGGTCTCCTCATGCTTCAGCAAAATCCAGGCTGTGTTATTCAGACACTATATGGTCTCCCCATGCTGCCACAAACTCCAGGCAGTCATTCAGACACTATATGTTCTCCTCATGCTGATGCCACCTCCAGGCTGTCTCATTCAGCCACTATATGGTCTCTTCTCATGCTTCAGCCAACTTTAGGCTGTGCCATTCAGCCACTATATAGTCTCCTCATACTGATGCCACCTCCAGGCTCTGTCATTGTGCTGCCATGTGACATGTGACTCCTTGTTAGATTTGGTCCTTTGTACCCACACGCCCGGGGCACTAAAACTTGGGAGTTAAAATTTCAATTTCAAAATCCTCAATTTCAATTTTAAAATCTTAAATTTCAATGGTCTCCTCATGCTTCTGCCAACTCCAGGCTGTGTCATTCAGACACTATATGGTTTCCTCGTGCTTCAGCCACCTCCAGGCTGTATCATTCAGCCACTATATGGTCTCCATATATTGACTGTGTATTGTAGGAAACATGTGGGTATCCTTTAGTTACTCTCCCATCATTATTGTCATGTTGATACCTGTAATAAAAGGAATTTTGCCAAGGACTAGCAGAAGCAGGGTACTGTGAATACTGACCGCCGGCTGTTGGTATTGACTGACTATCCCAGGTGGTAGATTTGCCATTTTGAAGTTCCTCAGTTCCAGTAGGCTTTAAGTCGTTCATTCTTTGTCGTGGTTCTTCAGTTGCAGAATTAAGTTGTATCATGTTTTCCTGTTCCTCCGATGAGCTAATGTCCCTGGAACATCTAATGAAGGATCATTTTCTTCAGAGAACGTATGTATCATTTCTTATTTTGAATGTCAGGTGGTATTCTGACATTTTCTGATTATAAAGGAATTTTGGAATCTGGGACACAGGTAAAAATAAGTATTTTTAAGCATACTGTAGCACATTTTTCTGCCCTCATAAGTACATACCACATACCTACATCTAAGTAGTGTACTATTTTGTACCTGTTAATCTGTCAAGGGTCTATATACTGTGAAAGGACAGCCAATAGTACACATCTACTGCTGTTCTAGACAAATACTGTTTTAAACATAGTGAAGCGTATTGTGCTCCTCTCACATATGCAATAAGTATGTCAGGCAGAGTAGTGAAATGTAAATTTCAAAATCCTTCATTTAAATTTCAAAATCTTAAATTTAAATTTCAAAATCTTAAATTTAAATTGTCTCCTCATGCTTCTGCCAACTCCAGGCTGTGCCATTCAGACACTATATGGTCTCCTGATGCTTCAGCCAACTCCAGGCTGTGTCAATCAGCCAATATATGGTTTACTGATGCTGCTGGGCCTGGGTCTGAGCCTAAAAATGTTTTTATGGTAGCATTAGCTACCCACAATCTTCAATTTAAATTTTGAAATTTGTCTTTTCATCTTAGGTATTGTGAAGCCCTAGTGTCTACTCATGCTGAGCCAACTCCAGGCTGTTGCATTCAGACACTATATGGTCTCCTCATTCTTCAGACACATCCAAGCTGTGTCATTCAGCCACTATACTGTCTCCTCATGCTGCCAACACCTCCACTCTGTGTCATTCAGCCACTATATGGTCTCCTCATGCTTCAGCCACATCCAAGCTGTGCCATTCAGCCACTATATGGTCTCCTCATGCTGCCAACACCTCCATGCTGTGTCATTCAGCCACTATTTGGTCTCCTCATACTGATGCTCCCTCCAGGCTTTGTCACTAATCAATGCCTGTAATCTGCATGTCATTCTGAATAACAGTATTATTTCACTACCCCAGCACACTCAATATGCGTGTTAGAACAAAGTAGTGTTCTACACCCCTATTGAGGCTCTCTGTAGTCCAGAAATAGCCGTTTTTAATATAGATTCGCTGCGAATAAATTCTGAACAAACCAAATTTTTTTTTACAAAAATTCAACCAATTGGCCGAATCGAATTTTTCGAAAGTTTGTTCATCTCTAATGGCAACACAAAAAAGGGATAAAAAGGATTTTGTTGTGAAAAGAAAAAAAAAACATAAAAAGCAATATAGCCCCTGGCTCTGGGCCACCCCACTCCACAGACAAAGTATCGCAGTAACAATGACCACCGCAGTGCAACCACACCAATGTGAATACCTTCCAAGTGCTCCCTGCCAGAGGGCTGGGAGAATGCCAGGAGGAAACTGGGCCGATCTCCCTGTGGGCATGGTGTCTTGGAGGTGGTGGTCACCGCCTGGCCCTATGCCAGTGTTAGGTTAGGGACCCACTTTGACTAGGTGGCCTTGACGTGGCAAGCGGGCTTGTATTTTGATCAAAATGTATAATAACAACCTGTTAGTTTTTTTTAATTATGCTGAGAAGCAAGTAGATCAAAATACAAATGGTGGATGTGCGGCTATGTTTCTCTATTTGTGTTGTTGATTATCTTTATAATTGTACCAACCCACCTAACAAAGATAACATAATTTTAACATCATCTCAAAAATTTTTCGATCAGTAAAAGCATTCCAAAGTTATTACCACAAAGAGACACATTTTAGGATTGAAAAACATGGCTTGATCATTAACCCCTTAAGGACAATGGAAGTACTCCTACGCCCCCGTTTCCGAGTCCTTAAGGACCGAGGACGTAGGAATACGTCCTGTCCATTCCCGGCCCCCCGCAGCCAGCTGGAGCGGAGCTGGTGCCCGATACCTGCTGATATCGATGGCCGCAGATCGCTGAACAATTCAGCCCAGCAATCTGCGGCGGATTCCTTGTCAATTGGGTCTCTGACGGCCCCGAACAGCCATAGCAAGCAGGGGTGAGGTGGCACTGCTGCCACCTCACGATCGCCCTGATTCGTCGGCCTGTTTACCGGCCGACCAATCAGGGCACCTGCTGCGGGTGTCACTCCCGCAACGCGATCCGCCCCTCTTCCAGAGGACATGATCGGATGCAGGAAGAGGAACCCGGCAGCTGGGGACCCCGATCCCCGGCGTCCCTGTTGGGATCGGGGCCCCAGGAGCGGCGGCGGCAGCGACGAGGGACTGACCTGCAGCGGCGGGGATCAGCAGTTGGGTGAGTGACAGTCTCCTGCTGTTGCTTAGCAACAGCTCCCAGAATGCAAAAAGGGCATGCTGGGAGCTGTAGTTATGCAACAGCAGGAGGCAGACCACCACAACTCCCAGCATTCCCTTATGGGCATGCTGGGACTTATAGTTTTGCAACAGCTGGAGGCACATTTTTTCTATGGAAAAGTGTACCTTCAGCTGTTGTATAACTACAACTCCCAGCTTGCACAATCAGCTAAAGTGCATGCTGGGAGTTGTAGTGGTGCATCTGCTGGTTGCATAACTTTTGCAACAGCTGAAGACACACTGGTTGTGAAACACTGAGTTAAGTAGCAAACCAGTATGTCTCCAGCTGTTGCATAACTACAATCCCCAGCCAAAGTAGTTTGCCTCCAGCTGTTGCATAACTACAAGTCCCAGCATGCCCTTCCACTGTCTGTACATGCTGGGGTTTGTAGTTTTGCAACAGCTGAAGGCACACTGGTTGCAAAACACTGTTACCAAACTCAGTGTTTCACAACCAGCGTGCCTCCAGCTGTTGCAAAACTACAACTCCCAGCATGCACTGATAGACCGTGCATGCTGGGAGTTGAGGTTTTGCAACAGCTGAATGTTTACAGGGTACACTCACATGGGCAGAGGTTTACAATAAGTATCCGGCTGCAAGTTTGAGCTGCGGCAAATTTTCTGCCGCAGCTCAAACTGCCAGCGAGAAACTACTGTGAACCCCCGCCCATGTGACTGTACCCTAAAAACACTACACTAACACAAAATAAAATAAAAAGTAAAAAAACATTACATATACACATACCCCTACACAGCCCCCCTCCCCTCCCCAATAAAAATGAAAAATGTCTGGTACACCACTGTTTCCAAAACGGAGCCTCCAGCTGTTGCAAAACAACTACTCCCAGTATTGCCAGACAGCCACTGACTGTCCAGACATACTGGGAGTTTTACAACAGCTGGAGGCACCCTGTTTGGGAATCACTGGCGTAGAATACCCCTATGTCCACCCCTATGCAAGTCCCTAATTTAGGCCTCAAATGCGCATGGCGCTCTTTTGCTTTGGAGCCCTGTCGTGTTTAAAGGCAACAGTTTAGGGTCACATATGGGGTAGCGCCGTACTCGGGAGAAATTGTGATACATATTTTGGGGGGTATTTTCTGCTTTTACCCTTTTTAAAAATGTAAAATTTTTGGGAAACCAAGCATTTTAGGTTAAAAAATTATTATTTTTTACATATGCAAAAGTCGTGAAACCCCTGTGAGGTATTAAGGTTCACATTACTCATTGTTACGTTCCCCGAGGGGTCTAGTTTCCAAAATGGTATACCATGTGTTTTTTTTTTTTTTTTTTGCTGTTCTGGCACCATAGGGGCTTCCTAAATGCGGCATGCCCCCAGAGCAAAATTTGCTTTCAAAAAGCCAAATGTGACTCCTTCTCTTCTGAGACCTGTAGTGCGCCAGCAGAGCACTTTTCACCCCCATATGGGGTGTTTTCTGAATCGGGAGAAATTGGGCTTCAAATTTTGGTGGGTATTTTCTGCTATTATCTTTTTAAAAATGTAAAATTTTGGGGAAACCAAGCATTTTAGGCAAAAAATATATAGATTTTTTTTACATATGCAAAAGTCGTGAATCACCTGTGGGGTATTAAGGTTCACTTTACCCCTTGTTATGTTCCCCGAGGGGTCTAGTTTCCAAAATGGTATGCCATGTGTTTTTTTTTTTTGCTGTTCTGGCACCATAGGGGCTTCCTAAAGGTGACATGCCCCCCAAAAACCATTTGTCGCTCCTTCCCTTCTGAGCCCTCTACTGCGCCCGCCGAACAATTTACATAAAAGAGAAATTGGGTTTGAAATACAAGTAAAAATTTTCTCCTTTTTACCTCTTGTAAAAATTCAAAAATTGGGTCTACAAGAACATGCAAGTGTAAAAAATGAAGATTTTGAATTTTCTTCTGCACTTTGCTGCTATTCCTGTGAAACACCTAAAGGGTTAAAACACTTACTGAATGCCATTTTGAATACTTTGGGGGGTGCAGTTTTTATAATGGGGTCATTTGTGGGGTATTTCTAAGATGAAGACCCTTCAAATCCACTTCAAAACTGAACTGGTCACTGGAAAATAGTGAGTTTGAAAATGTTGTGAAAAATTTAAAAATTGCTGCTGAACTTTTAACCCCTCTGGTGTCTTCCAAAAGTAAAAACTCATAAATGTTATGATGCAAACATAAAGCAGACATATTGTATATGTGAACCAAAAAAAATATTATTTTGAATATCCATTTTCCTTATAAGCAGAGTGCTTCAAAGTTAGAAAAATGCTAAATTTTCATTTTTTTCATCAAATTTGGGGATTTTTCACCAAGAAAGGATGCCAGGTACCACAAAAATTTACCACTATGTTAAAGTAGAATATGTCACGAAAAAACTATCTCAGAATCAGAATGATAAGTAAAAGCATTCCAGAGTTATTAATGTTTAAAGTGACAGTGGTCATAATTGCAAAAAATGCTCTGGTCCTTAAGGTGTAAAATGGCCTGGTCCTTAAGGGGTTAAAGAGGTACTCAGGGAAACTAAACCCATAGCGAATCCTTTCCCTCTTATAAACCTATTTAATTGTCTAAATATGCTTCATTAGCTATCTAAAGCAGTTTCCCCTCTTTCAGTTGTCACTTACATGCAGGGAGTGAGGAAATACTTCATAATGAGATCCAGGCCTTCTCTGTCCAAATCCCCATCTGAAAGTAGCCCCCACCTTAATGAGAGACACAGACTATGTGGTTTCTGCCCTGCACTGATTAGTCATACTCTCTTTAGCTGGGAGGTGTGTGCAGCCTCAGCCACTGACACTGAACTTCTTTCTGCTGCTCAGACCAGGAGGGTAGGGGCTTTTTTCAGAGAGTGAGCTGAACAGCAGAGTAGACCTGCAATGATTACTGGGAAATGTAGTATCTATGAGGCAAGGGGAGGAAAGGATGACAAAGAATATCAATAAGCCAGAAAAGACCATAAGGGCCACAGGAGCCATGCATACCAGGCCGGATCATTTAAGGGGAAAATATCCAGGTAGTGTGGAGACTTTTTGGAACTTTTTTTTATATGTATATCTCCCTAAAGTATCTCTTTAAGGTCTAAACAAACCACGTCATAAGGAGTTAATGGACCCAATCAACAAGTAACTATTTTCAATCCATTTTCTAAATGTATATGTTAATTTAATTATTATGACTTAATTTAAATTATTATGACTTTCTGCTATGCTATTGAATTCTGCCAAATTAATGCATATGTTGGAAAAATTGACCAAACATAGTCACTAGATTTCCATCAAACTCTATGGGCCCTTCGGGAATACGCTACTCAATAATTTACAATAAATTAAATAAATAAATTGATGTGTAGATGGATAATATATGCAATACATATCAGCTCAGGCCCCCTCTTCATAAAAATAACTAAAATTTCAAGGACTACATTTAGACCTTTTGGCAAGAGTATATCAAGTTCTTATATAGTTTTGGTTTCTAAATGCAACCATTTTTCTATGTGGTCTTCATCTCTCCAATTGTCCGTACAGAACATAGGAACATTTTTGCAATCTCATGTATCTGATGCTGCCCCTCTAACAACCTGCCATTGCAAAATTGGAAAATGTTGTAACTGATAGGAATGGGAATTATTTTTTTTGCTTCCTTAGCTTTGTTCTAACTTTAAAGAGGTAATCCAGATACTAGAATATTTTTATATATTGCTGGGATCGCAATAACAATTTGAAAAAACACATTCTTGCCTACCTCACTCCTTCTGTGGTCTCCCAATGAAGTCTTCTAGTCCCCCTCTGAACGCTCCTGCTACTTCCCAGATGGACTTGCCTCAGCAGAGACAGCCCACTTAGCCAATGATCGGTTAATATGGTGTCCCACCTCAGTCAGTAATTCAGAAGAGTCCTTTTCATAAGTAGCAGCCAGAGCGTTCAGCACGGTGGACCAGAAAACTTCACAGAGGGATCCCTGAAAGAGCAAGGCAAGTAAATATGGCCCAGATTTATCAAACTGTGTGAGAGAAAAACTGGAGTGATTTTTCCACAGCAACCAATCACAGGACCTCAGCAACATTTAAATAAAAAGTCTAGTATCTGGGTAACCCCTTTAATAAATTGTTAAACTTTAAATGCTGAATCTTTGCTTTCAATTATGTTAATGTGTTACACCAGTACAGAATTCCCATGTGGATCTATTATTTTTTTAGAACAAATTAAAGACCCAATTTGTTCTTTTCTGCACCTTTGAAGTGCTCCATAATGGTGATTATGTATCAGATAAGATTTTGTAAAGCAGCTTGGACGATAAAGTTCATAAATATAATTAGTGAAAAATGCAACGAGAGCCTGAGAAATAAATCTGATAAAATCGCTACAAATGTCCAGCCCCCCCCCACCCAAAAAAAAAACAACAAAAATAGTGCTGATGACACCTGATATACATGTTACTTCTATTTATAATAACATGTTTCATTTTGTATGTATATATTTCCTCATTAGGGAAGCATCATTAAAATCAGAGAAACAATATAAGCATATTTATTAATACCCATGTTGTGGGCCCTCTGTGCCACCTTTGGATCAATACAGACTGAACTGAAGACTTAGGTCTAGATTTACTTAAACTGGCTGATTCTTAGATAGTGCAAGCTTAGAAAGTCTTTAAATGTGCTAGAATTATCAAAGTATGGCTAGATCCACACAGCATTTATGCTGTCCATCACAGGTATCCGAATGGGATGCGTATATGTGAATATAATGGTGATATATAGAAGGAATCACAATATTAGTGCAAAAGGATATGTTTGCTGAGGAAAACTGTTCAATTGAAAGAACGCCCTATATTAAAGATAAGATATGGTTGGCCATGGAAGCATATCAGTCCTATTTGGAATTCTGAGATGAACAGGTATCTCCGTTCAGATGGAGGCAAAAAAACAGCTTAGTCAGCGCAACCATTCGTTGGGTTCATTAATATAGAATCCAAATAGTATAAGAAAACTTCAGATTGATTGGAAATGCCTTTAAAACAGATGAATTTCAGGAAACATGTCCCTATTTCAATGTGAATGAGGCTAATGATTTTGGCATTCTGCGGCACATTTGCACATATGTTGAAGCTGAGCCTGTAGATCCTGTACACTCATAGGTAAGTATACCAGCTGGTCCCATTAATGTTTGTTTGGCGATAAATTTTGCAACCTGGGAGGCCAAGGAAGTGTTGCAATCTTGATGTGTATGTCAACATTATTCTGTCATGAGAGGCAGTATATGTGGCAAGAGGATGCCCTGTATATATCGCTGAGCTGTTGGCATCTTTTGTATCACTTCTAGGGGTAGCTTAATGTTGTATGCAATGGCTCCCCAGATCATCTCACCAATAATTGGGAGAACTGAAGTGCTCACCATGAGGCCTCCATACTCAAACCCATTTGTCTGGATGGTGAAACTGTCGGAGGTGTTTGTGCTTGTTGAATGAAACAATTCTCTTCACTAGTCATTCTGGGCTGTGTTTTGCATGGCCTCATGTAACCACTGCTCCTAATATCTTGGTTAGAACGGCCTAGATGGCGAGCAATTCGTTGGAACAACTATCCTGTGTCACTCGCTTTAACGATATCCTTCTTAAAGTTTGTCCCCTGGGCAAAATGTATTTCAGTGCGTCACAGAGGCATGTCTACCCATATCTTACAAAGAGCTTTACTACCCACAAGTAGTCTCTGAGAGCCTTTTTATAGGACATCGTGGGAAGTACTTTTGTGCCCCCTTGTGATTAGACCCAGTGTCGAAATATACCACTCCTGTAATCATTTACATATTAACCTGAGGCATAACTCCATGCCATGTTTTGCTACAATCCAAAATTTTTGTGTAGGTGCATTAGTTTTATGGTCAAAGAGTGTACACTGAGGGTCTAGGGAATAGAACCCTCAACAACTTTCATTACTGTATAGAAAAATGTTTAATTGTATGATTTTATGGGATTATTTGCATTATGACATAGGCATGCATTGAATTCATGGCAGAACTATGCAAAACCCAAGATACATAAATCCACGTTAACTAGATAAATCAATTAACATCTCGTTTTCATCTGTTTTCTATTGCTCAGTTGTCGCAAACTTTTTTTTTCATCTCTGTCCTGTAATAAGAAGAATCTATCAATACATACTTGAAGGGAAATCATTCAACATATTGTAACTGCTGTTTATTGAAAACTGATAAATGGTAAATCTATTTGTCAATTTGCTTTACTGATTGTTCATAGGTATAATTTAGCATAAGTAAGAATACCTTTCTAGTGATAATACAAAAAAAATCCAGCATTATTCACTATTATTTATTTGCAAGAGTAAATACAAATACAGTTCATAACATATCTGTGATATACACAATACAAAGAAAGAAAGTGTAAAATAAATCTAGAAAAACTACTCTAGGCACCCATTTTTATTCTCTACTTTTCATAAGACAAGATAAAACAAAAATTATATTTTAAATGGGCACTGTCAGATCCAAAAACTTTTTATATGTTGTAATTGAGGAAAATTAAAGACCTTTTTGTAACATCGTTGTTTAAGAAAAATGTATATTTAATAAAGAAAACGACTCCTGAAAATTCCACTACAAGGGGTCCCCATACCAATGAGACACTAACCAGTCCTGCAGCTTCAGGCTTGTCCATGAGTCATGGACAAGAGTTGACTCATGGACAAGGCTACATAAGCAGACACTCTATATAGGGTTGGGGTTGTGTATTAGCATCTGAGTGTCCACATCTCAGTATAGCAACCTTCAATAGAAATTACACTCAAACAACCAAATTTGTGTTCAAATCTCAATACTTTTACTTCACGTTAGTCTTCATACGAACAACTTTCTTGTACATGGAAACAGTATATATGAACACAATTGATATTCACCCAGTGCTTTAGTCGCTGATTCGGATATGCAGCTTTTGGTTCAACTTCTTATGCCCCAGCCGGAGCCCCATTGTGGTGGTGTGGTGGTGGGTTCATTCATGTTAGGCTTGAGAAAGGGAGAGATCCTGAAACGTCGCCAATCAAGCTCACCTGCCGGTGAGCTCTCAGATGCTGTTTCCAGAGTAAAGCAAGGTGTGCAGCTACTATGGACATTCCAACACAGAGCTCCGGCTGGGGCATAAGAAGTTGAACCAAAAGCTATATATCCGAATCAGCGACTAAAACACTGGGTGAATATCAATTGTGTTCATATTTACTGTTTCCATATACAAGAAAGTTGTTCGTATGAAGACTAACATGTGAAGAAAAAGTATTGAGATTGGAACACAAATTTGGTTGTTTGAGTGCAATTTCTATTGAAGGTTGCATAAGCAGACACACCAATCACCACCCACCACCACAAGGGAGGGACACGCCCCCTTCCCCTGAGAAGATTTCCAGCACTGTGAGCTAATGGGATGAGGTTTTTATTTAATAAATATGTGTTAGGCTGGGTTCACACCACGTTTTTCAAATATGGTAACCGTATACGGTTTTCCGCAAAAAAACGTATACGACCGTACCCGAAACCGTATGCATAGAGAATGCATTGTAAACCGTATTCCAAATGTTGTGGACGGTTGCATCCGTTTTGCCTCGGATACGGTTTTGCCGATTTTTCAGCCGTAGGCAAAAACGCTGTCGACCACATTTTTGCCTCCAGTTGGAAAACCGTATGCGAACCGTATGCGGTTCTTTTAACATTATTGTCTATGGGAACCGTACACGGAATTTCAGAATACGGTTGCACACGGTTTTTCTAATCCGTTTTTGGAGTTGACACATGTGCAGATTGGAATTTCAGTAGAACAATAGTAACTTTATTAAATTGCTGGAAAACTAATTCCAACAAAATAGCAAAACCGTTGGCAAAAACTGATGCAAACGGATAGAACCGTATGGGGAAAAACCATATACGTTTTAATTTGGAGTCATACGGTTGTATAAGGTTGCATATGGTTTTTGCCATACGTTTTTTAGCGGAAAACCGTATACGGTAACCGTATTTGAAAAACGTGGTGTGAACCCAGCCTTAGAGGTATAACAATTAGATGTATATGGTCAGGATTAGGTACTGAGTAACATATTAAAAAATTTTGTGGGATCTGACAGATATGCTTTAAATTGTACAAGGTATTCCATTTGGTATATTTATGACAATAATATTGTGACTCTAGAGTACCAGACCATCATCTTGAGACTAGGCTTGATTGTACAACATATAGTACATTAGGGGTAATCTGGGGGTACCAAAAAGGACTTGGCAACTCAGCAGTCCTTGGATCGATTCGACCCCCACCATTGGAGATAAGCAGGAGTGACAGCCTGCTCAGCCAATCACCAGCTGAGACTCCCACTCATCTCAGAAGGTGGGGGCCGAAGCACTCCAAGGATGTTGTGGGGCCCCGTACAGGAGATTGTGGGAGGTCTGACCGCTGGAATAGGTTGTGGATAGGTAACTTGACTTCCCTGGATTACCCCTTTAGGCATTATTTCCCATTAGTTCATGCATATTCTTGTTCATTTATTGCAAAGCAGAATATATTATTGTAGGTGTGTTCTTTCAGTCCCGGAAACCAAGTATGGGTCGCCTCAATATGTTATTGACAGGTCTAACCCAAGCTTGATTTCAAAGGCCAAAATATGGTTACGTTAACAAAATGGCTTCAGTTCCTGTAATGACATAATTTGTTTATTTTATGTTTCAATATAATGAAAATAACTGAAAATGACAGACAGTGAAATATAAGACACTAATCTTAAGTCATTAATTTTTTTTACAGTAAATATCTAGAAAATAGATAACAGATTTAATAGATTTGCAGCTATTAAACTCTGCAACATACTATATCTTGAACTTTATCTAAAGCTGAATCCAGAATTCCTCTAGGTTCTTCTTAGCAACTCCTTCTAGTTCATTGTCTATATAGAGCTGTACAGATTTGCATTCTAGAAGGTAGAGACATAATGGGGGAGATATTCACAAACTACAGTAATTTCTGTTCCAGCAATATTAATTACACTTTTTTTTTCTTTCACACCCCCTCCCATAGGCTTGCTTTGAGGGGCGGAGCGTGACGTCACACAGTGGCAGAGGCATGACGTCACATGCCGCCGGCCCGGTGGTCGCCTGTAATCAGTCCCAGAGCGAACACGCTCCAGGGACTGATTACAAACGGGGTGCCGCGTGCATGATCCCGGGGGTCCCCAGCGGCGGGACTCCCGCGATCAGGCATCTTATCCCCTATCCTTGATAGGGGATAAGATGTGTAAGCACCGGAGAACCCCTTTAAAGGTCTCTTGTGCTGCTTTGAAAATATGAAAATATATGACAGATTATGTGCATCCCACTTTTGGGGTTTTTTTTACACTAAAATTGTCAAATTTGGCACCAATTTTTTTTGTTGCCATCATATTACATTTTTTGGTGCCAAAATTGCTGAGTTTGGCGCCAAAACATTTTCCAATAAATTATTATTTTTTTTTAAATAATTTATTAACCCCTTCCTGCAGAATGTCATATATAAACGCCGGGTTGTGCAGTGCGTTCGCACATCCCGGCGTTTATAAATGACATTCAGTTAACCCGGCGATGCGCAGCATCGCACGGGTTAACTGGCAGAAGTCCCGCTGTTTCCAGCAGGGGACAACTTCTGCTTCACCCCCAGGACCATCAATTGATGGTCCTGGTCAGCGATCACTGTGATTGGTCCACAGGGACCAATCACAGTGATCTGGGGTGAAAGTTCAGATCCCCCGCACTGCCCGCCCCTGGAAGTCGGGCAGTACGGTGGACGATGGCTGCGGGGGCTCGCTCGGGACCTGCGGCATTCGGGGGGAACACGTGGGGACCGGCGGACTTACCTGATCCAGCGGCGGGACCGAGGAGCAGCGCGGGACCGGCCACGTGGACGAGCAGCGACGGGTAAGTATGTAGTCCTCAGAGGCAGCAGTGAAGATCTTCACTGCTGCTTCTAGGAGTCTGAAAACTACAACTCCCAGCATGCCTAGACAGCCTTTGGCTGGGAATTGTAGTTTTGCAACATCTGGAGGGCCTTAGTTTGGAGACCATTGTATTATGGTCTCCAATCTGTGCTCTTCCAGCTGTTGCAAAACTACAACTCCCAGCATGCACTGACTGTCCAGGCATGCTGGGAGTTTTAGTTAAGCAACATCTGGCCCTTCAGATGTTGCCGAACTACAACTCCCAGCATGCCCTTCAGCTGTCTGGGCATGCTGGGAGTTGTAGTTTTGCAACAGCTGGAGACACACTGGTTGGGAAACATTGTTTCTAACTCAGTGTTTCCTAACCTGTGTGCCTCCAGCTGTTGCAAAACTATAACTCCCAGCATGCACTAAAAGACCATGCATGCTGGGAGTTGTAGTTTTGCAACATCTGGAGGGCCCCAGTTTGGAGACCATTGTATAATGGTCTCCAATCTGTGCTCTTCCAGCTGTTGCAAAACTACAACTCCCAGTATGCACTGACTGTCCAGGCATGCTGGGAGTTTTAGTTCAGCAACATCTGGCCCTTCAGATGTTGCCGTACTACAACTCCCAGCATGCCCTTCAGCTGTCTGGGCATGCTGGGAGTTGTAGTTTTGCAACAACTGGAGACACACTGGTTGGGAAACATTGTCTGTTTCTAACTCAGTGTTTCCTAACCTGTGTGCCTCCAGCTGTTGCAAAACTATGACTCCCAGCATGCACTAACAGACCATGCATGCTGGGAGTTGTGGTTTTGCAACAGCTGATGCAAGCCCCCCCCCCCCCGCCCCGCCACCCCCATGAATGTACAGGGTACATTCACATGGGCGAGGCTTTTACAGTGGGTTTCTCACATCTTGAGATGCAGCAAATTTTGCGCTGGGAAACTCGCTGTAATCCCCCGCCCATGTGACTGTACCCTAAAAACACTACACTACACTAACACAAAATAAAATAAAAAGTTAAAAACACTACATATACACATACCCTTACACAGCCCCCCTCCCCCAATAAGAACGTCCGGTACACCACTGTTTCCAAAGCAGAGCCTCCAGCTGTTGAAAAACAACAACTCCCAGTATTGTCGGACAGCCGTTGACTGTCCAGGCATGCTGGGAGTTTTGCAACAGCTGGAGGCACCCTGTTTGGGAATCACTGGCGTAGAATACCCCTATGTCCACTCCTATGCAAATCCCTAATTTAGGCCTCAAATGCACATGGCGCTCTCACTTTGGAGCCCTGTCGTATTTCAGGGCAACAGTTTAGGGTGACATATGGGGTATCGCTGTACTCGGGAGAAATTGCGTTACAAGGTTTGGGGGGCTTTTTCTTCTTTAACCCTTCATGAAAAGGAAATGTTGGGGTCTACACCAGAATGTTAGTGTAAAATGTTTTTATTTTTTACACTAACATGCTGATGTTGCCCTATACTTTACATTTTCACAAGAGGTAAAAGGGAAAAAAGCCTCCCAAAATTTGTAACGCAATTTCTCCCGACTACAGAGATACCCCATATGTGAGCGCAAAGTTCTCTGGGGGCGCACAACAAGGCCCAGAAGGGAGAGCGCACCATGTACATTTGAGGTGATTTGCACAGGGATGGCTGATTGTTACAGCAGGTTTTGACAAACGCAAAAAAAACAAAACCCCACATGTGACCCCATTTCGGAAACGACACCCCTCACGGAATGTAATGAGGGGTGCAGTGAGAATTTACCCCCCACAGGTGTCTGACGGATCTTTGGAACAGTGGTCCATGAAAATGAAAACTTGTACAGCCCACTGGTCCAAAGATCTGTCAGACACCAGTGGGGGGCAAATGCTCACTGTACCCCTTGTTACGTTCCTCAAGGGGTCTAGTTTCCAAAATGGTATGCCATGTGTGTTTTTTTTTTGCTGTTCTGGCCCCATAGGGGCTTCCTAAATGCGACATGCTCCCCGAGCAAAATTTGCTCTCAAAAAGCAAAATATGACTCCTTCTCTTCTGAGCATTGTAGTTCGCCCATAGTGCACTTCAGGTCAACTTATGGGGTACCTCCATACTCAGAAGAGATGGGGTTACAAATTTTGGGGAGTATTTTCTGCTATTAACCCTTGCAAAAAGGTGAAATTAGGGGGGAAACACACATTTTAGTGGAAATTTTTTTTTTTTTTTTTTTACATATGCAAAAGTCATGAAACACCTGTGGGGTAATAAGGCTCACTTTATTCCTTATTACATTCCTCAAGGGGTCTAGTTTCCAAAATGGTATGCCATGTGGGTATTTTTTGCTGTTCTGGCACCATAGGGGCTTCCTAAATGCGACATGCCCCCCGAGCAAAATTTGCTCTCAAAAAGCCAAATATGACTCCTTCTCTTCTGAGCATTGTAGTTCACCCATAGTGCACTTCAGGTCAACTTATGGGATACCTCCATACTCAGAAGAGAAGGGGTTACAAATATTGGGGGGTATTTCCTGCTATTAACCCTTGGAAAAATTAGAAATTTGGGGGGAAACACACATTTTAGTGAAAAAAAAAATTTTTTTTTTACATATGCAAAAGTCGTGAAACACCTGTGGGGTATTAAGGCTCACTTTATTCCTTGTTACGTACCTCAAGGGGTCTAGTTTCCAAAATGGTATGCCATGTGAGGGTTTTTTGCTGTTCTGGCACCATAAGGGCTTCCTAAATGCAACATGCCCCCAAAAACCATTTCAGAAAAACGTACTCTCCAAAATCCCCTTATCGCTCTTTCCCTTCTGAGCCCTCTACTGCGCCCGCCGAACACTTTACATAGACATATGAGGTATGTGCTTACTCGAGAGAAATTGGGCTACAAATATAAGTATACATTTTCTCCTTTTACCCCTTGTAAAAATTTAAAAATTGGGTCTACAAGAACATGCGAGTGTAAAAAATGAAGATTGTGAATTTTCTCCTTCACTTTGCTTCTATTCCTGTGAAACACCTAAAGGGTTAAAATGATGACTGAATGTCATTTTGAATACTTTGGGGGGTGCAGTTTTTATAATGGGGTCTTTTGTGGGGTATTTCTAATAAGAAGACCCTTCAAATCCACTTCAAACCTGAACTGGTCCCTGAAAAATAGTGAGTTTGAAAATTTTGTGAAAAATTGGAAAATTGCTGCTGAACTTTGAAGCCCTCTGGTGTCTTCCAAAAGTAAAAACTCGTCACTTTTATGATGCAGACATAAAGTAGACATATTGTATATGTGAATAAAAATTTTTTTTATTTATAATATACATTTTCCTTACAAGCAGAGAGCTTCAAAGTTAGAAAAATGCAAAATTTTCAAATTTTTCATCAAATTTTAGGATTTTTCACAAGGAAAGGATGCAAGTTACCACAAAAATTTACCACCATGTTAAAGTAGAATATGTCACGAAAAAACAATCTCGGAATCAGAATGATAACTAAAAGCATTCCAGAGTTATTAATGTTTAAAGTGACAGTGGTCAGATGTGCAAAAAACGCTCTGGTCCTTAAGGCCAAAATGGGCTTGGTCCTGAAGGGGTTAAATAACACCTTTTCCCCAAAAACTAAAAAAAAATTAACTTTTCTGTGATTTCTACACTAGCAAAAAAACCTGTGAAATGTTTGATGTAAAATGGACTCTCACCCCATTGAAGATATAATTTAAAACTTGAAATTGACATAGCCACACCGACTTTTGCAAAACTGGTGTGACTAGTGTAAACCTTGGATAATTCTCATGTAAAACACTTTGAATATCTGACGTGAACTTTTTTGCACCAAAAATTTTGTGCGAAATGCCAAATTTTTCATGTTAAGCGTTATGAATATGACCCCCAATGTCTGCATTGCTCTAAAGTCAGGAAAAAAATCAATATCCATTTACAGAGTACAATGAATCATAGAACTTTTAGGCCTTGCATAGGTAATATCTAGCTTTCAGGTTGAAATGGTGTTGAGTGGTGGAAACATACCAGTTTTTTTGCCCCGTAACGCAAATAGACGTACATTCACGTCCAATTGTGACTCCCGAGGTATGAGGTGTGCTCAGCAGGAGAGCGCGTATCATACTCGTTGGGTCCCAATTGCTATAAGCAACCAGGACCCACGGCTAATGCCGGACATCGCCGATCGGGCTGATGCCCGACATTAACCCTTTAGACGCGGTTATCAAACTTGATCTTCATGTCTAAAACTAAAGTAAATAATGCCGGTTAGCTCAATGGTGCTATTCGAGACCACAGATTCCCAAACAGCTTGAAGGATGCAAGGAGGATCCCTACCTGCCTCCTGCACATCCAATCGCTGAATGATTGCTCAGTGCCTGAGATCCAGGCAGGAGCAGTCAAGCGGCGATAACACTGATCAGTGTTATGCTATTGCATAATAGTGATCAGTGTATTCAATCAGTGTGTGCAATGTTATAGCCCTTTTTACAAAAAAAGTGTAAAAAAATAGTTAATAAAGATCATTTAACCCCTTCCCTAATTAAAGTTTGAATCATCTCCCTTTCCCCATTATTTTAGGGGGAAAATTGAAAGTGTTATGCTTTTTAGAAGGTGAGGAGGAAAAAACAAAAGTGCAAAAATGAAAAATCGCCAAAGAGGGAAGGGGTTAAAACTTACTGTACTTCTGTATGTATGTAAGCCTTTTAGCACTGTAACCTTGCCCTGTTCCATAAAAAAATCATGGGGGAAAGTAGTCTAATTCTATTGTGTACATAAATATATTTTGTTTTTGTATATTTTATTTACACATAGCTATATAGATTTTCCCTTATATAAAATGTATTAACTACTATGAACCAAAAAAATATATTTCTTTTGCAAAGGGAGTAGAACTTTCTTTGGTTGGCCATGAGACCGTTTGCATTCCATTTATCTTTAGATTTTTTTATGGATCATTTACAAATGATATGAAAACAATACTTTGTGATAGAAGTGCACTGGTTCACATGGGTCCCTGATCAGGAGCTCCGGCAACACAGTTGCATCAACTATCATTTGAGAGATATTGTAATAAGAATAATAACAATTGACAGAATCAATGATATTAACCCCTTAAGGACCGGGCCCATTTTGGCCTTAAGGACCAGACCAATTTTATTTTTGCATTTTCGTTTTTTCCTCCTCGCCTTCTAAAAATCATAACTCTCTTATATTTCCATCCACAGACCAATATGAGGGCTTGTTTTTTTGCATCACCAATTGTACTTTGTAATTACATCACTTATTTTACCATAAAATGTACGGCACAACCAAACAAATATTATTTATGTGGGAAAATTTAAAAGAAAACCGCAATTTAGCAAATTTTGGAAGGTTTTGTTTTCACGCTGTATACTTTCAGGTAAAAATTACATGTTTTCTTTATTCTGTGGGTCAATATGATTAAAATGATACCCATGTTATATGCTTTTCTATAATTGTACCGCTCAAAAAAAATTTGTATGTATGAAATTGCCCTATTTTGATCAACAATAACTTTCTCATTTTGACGTATATGGGGCAATATGAGGGCTCATTTTTTGCGCCATGATCTGTAGTTTTTATCAGTACCACTTTTGCTTAGGTTTTATTTTTTATAAATTTTTTGGGACAATTTTTTTGGGACTTTTTGAAAAAAATTACGTTTACACCATTCACCGTATGGGATAATTAACAATATATTTTAATATTTCAGACTTTTACGCACGCGGTGAAACCAAATATGTGTAATAATAATTTTTTTACGCTTTTTGGGGGGTAAAATAGGAAAAATGGACGTTTTACTTTTTTATTGGGGGAGGGGATTTTTCACATTTTTTTACCTTTTTTTTTTTACACTTTTTATGTCCCCATAGGGGACTATTCATAGCAATCATTTGATTGCTAATACTGTTCAGTGCTATGTATAGGACATAGCACTGATCAGTGTTATCGGTGATCTTCTGCTCTGGTCTGCTCGATCTCAGACCAGAGCAGAAGACCCCGGGAGATGGCCGGAGCCAGGTGAGGGGACCTCCGGCCGCCATGCTGGATGATCAGATCCCTGCGGCAGCGCTGCGGGCGATCCGGTCATCCATTCAAAGTACCGCACTGCAGCAGATGCCGTGATCTGTATAGATCAAGGCATCTGAGGGGTTAATGTCGGACATCCGTGTGATCGCAGATGTCCGCCATTCCCGGCGGGTCCCTTGCTGCTGATAGCACCCGGGACCTGCCGGGCATGATGTGAGCACCGCTGAACTGAAGCTTCCACTCCCCAAGTGTGTTACCTCTGTCTGCACTACAGGCTCTATGACTCTCTCCTTAATCTTTTTCTCATGAACTTACTTTGAGGAGGGGCTAAGAAAGGATATTCTTCAGGATAGGGTTCTTCACAGGAGCTAGGATGTGCACCAAGCAATCTTGGGTTAAAGGCTAACTCCATATAGAGGATCAGGGCTCAGGACAAGCTCCTCATATGTGTAGAAGTATATAAAAGTGCATATGTTAAAGGGGTACTCCGGTAGAATATTATTATTTTTTTTTAGCAACTGGTGCCAGAAAGTTAAACAGATTTGTAAATTACCGTAAGTGTAGAAATTAAGTCGTCACTCACCAAGGTACGTTATGCTGACAGTTTCTTTATTTCATCCACAAAAGCATGCGGGGAGGTGCAGTGTCAGGCAGGTTTAAACGGCAGGAACGCTGGAGCTCACAGCGTGATGGCTACAGCTGTGTCGTGCTTCCTCACTTCTTGGTGTTCTACAGTGCTCTCTGCTGACACCTGATGCCTGTATCAGGAACTGTCAAGAGCAGGAGAAAATCTCCATTGCAAACCTATGCTGCTCTGGACAGTTCCTGACATGGACAGAGGTGTCAGCAGAGAGCACTGTGGACAAGACGGAAAAAAAATCAAAAAAGAAAATAATTTCCTCTGTAGCATACAGCTGCTAAAGAAAACTGTAAAGGCAAAGATTTTTTAATAGAAGTCATTTACAAATCTGTTTAACTTTCTGGCACCAGTTGATTTAAAAAAAAAAAATGTTTTCCACCGGAGCCTTTTCTCGCAGCCAAACCTAGTCCAATTACAGCATATTAGTAATATAAATCAGTGGAACAACTGTAAAAAGAAAACATATGTAAGGCAAGCCCTAAAACAACCAACTCTGAACCAACTGACTGTTCAGAGATACCAGTGGGACACTACATGTGCCTTTTAGGTAGAAACCAAGTGGGTTTAATATGTGAACATGTGGGGATGAGTCCCTGTGTGCTGTAAAATTCCTACTGGAGCAGCAGTGAAAAGCAACAAGCATAAGTGATGCTGGGTTGTAATACACTGAAATTTAAAGAAACTGTGAGCTGCTGGATATGACTGCCATGGAGTCTGGCAGTATTGCTATGTGGAGCATGGATTGCAGAGATATCATGCAATTCCAACAAAGGCAAGTATATGATGGGCGGAGTGAGTCTGGTGCTGAAGAGTGTGCTTATGCGGAAAATTAGAGCAAACAAAAGAGTAAGACAGCTACGAGTTCACAGAGCACAAAGTAGAGCAAGTAGAACTCAAGTCTTCCTGTAAATAGCTCTAGGAGCAAGAATCCTTGCCTGTAAAGTAAAAGTGCTTGTTACAAGGGTCTAAAGACTTTGGGAACATTTATTTTTATCAAATATCTTTTTATTAATTTTACAGCATAAATAGAAGTTGTGTATACATACAAAGGTATTCATTTGGGTCTATAAGGAGACCTATCGTGTATACAGATGTTACTTGCACAAAAGAAACATATAACTAGCAAACAGAATAATCAACCAGGGAATGGGTAGGGAGGAAGGGGATGGGATGGGGAGGGAGGGTTTAGAGGGGTGGGAAAATTTCTTAAGGAATGTATGTCAGTGTTCTGGTGTACAAATCCATTAACCACAATGCCCAAAAGGGGTAGCTGTGGGGACTCAAAACTGGAAAAACACCACACCTTAAGTACCCAGAGGAGTAACCCCCCTCCCCCAGGATCACAGGGTGCAAAACCACTTTTGTATAATAAAAGTGAAGTTTTATATATAATAATTTGGTGGCCCAGTACAGGAGTTGCACCACTGTACCCTTGCTGTCCTGTCAGGCAGCCTCCATACAGTGACCCCTGCCCCCCCCCCCCCTGCACCTGTACCCTATGAATATTCCTAAGTGCCTGTGTTATATTGTGTATTGCATATAAAATGTGTTATGCCTTTAAGACCTGTTGTCATGTGATTGTAACCCAGTGAGGTACCTGTGACCATGTGACCTAATGGCGATCTATGGGACCCCTCCTAGTCTACCCCATATAAGCCCTGGGTGGAGCTAGCTTACTCTCTTCCTGCTTTGCTGAGTTGCAGCAAGGTCAAGTCCTGTCAGAGTGTGTCTGGAGTCCAGAGGAGGTAAAGTCTGTCAAGCAGCCCCAGATCCACAAGTCCACTACCCCCAGGTCCAAGTCAAAACCTGGTAAGCTACAAACAGGGTACAGTCAGTCTAAGTAAAGTCGGTCAAAGTCAACCTGTCTCAAGTCAGCGTGGCCTGCATCAAATTGTCCAAGTCCACTCTAAGTTCCAACAAGCCCTGTGGTCTCTGAAGTCACTGGTCACCTCTGTGGGCCTAGCCAAGCTGTATAGACTGTTACATCTGTCTGAATCAGTAAATCTGCCATTGTTCAGTAACTTGGCATCGGAATCATTATTTGCCCCCGTGCCTAGCCCAGGATCCAGCAGCATTCCTTCGGGTGGTGTGGAGGATAAACCATGCCCTGTCATCATGAACACAAGGGGTTAATGCACTCTGCCCCTAGGGAAATTCCCTCTGCCCTCATCACACCTTCAGCACAATAAATATACAGGGGGTAGCTACAAAAGGTGTACAAATCTCGCAAATTAAAAAAAAAAATGAGGTAAAAACCGTTATCACATCTGATTTGACCAAAGTTTGAAATGGTCCTTAGTAAACTTGTAAACTTTTAGCACCTTGTGTACTAAAAGCCTCTAAAACAGAGGACCAGAATTGTAAACACTTATAGTTTAATCCAAGCCACACTGGAAATACCAAATTGAATATCGTACCTTTTACATACATTTATGTAAACACCAAGCATAATTGACCTGTATGTAAAACCTTTGTGAGTTCTGCATTACAAACTGACCATGTCTGGGCATTTCTTCTGGCTTCATTCCCCCAATGAGGTAGGTGTTCATGGCCCTTTGCCATCATAAGTCACTAGGTGTTAACACCACACCACCCTTCTGCACCCCACCCCACCCTCCCTTTCCAATATACTTTACCACAGTTCTACAGAGGGACTAAGATATCCTTTTGGAGACTAGTCACAGATAACCAAAAAAATAAAACCTTGGTTGTGATAGCTCCGAGTTCCAGGTGGAATCTCTTTTTGAATGGTAGAAATCTCTTTTGGGTCAGCGCCTCACCTTCCTTTCGCATTGTGATGAGGAATTATATATTTTCACACTGCTGGAGCTGCTGCTTTCTTTGTCAATTTCAAACATAACATAATCTTCTACAATTATGTCTGAAAGGAATAAAAAAAACATCTGGTAAACATAAAGCACAAAAGACGATTTCTGAAGCACAAAAATACAAACAAAGAGATAAGTATTCATTCCAATAATGTAGCTGAAGCACAGACTTGAACAAGCTGACCTGAAAGATCCATACATTGAACAATGCAGACTGTAAAATAATATGCATTTGGAATAGAAATTTGTGCATTAAGAAATCACACAATGACAAAATATGGGAAATGGTGGAGGAGCAAATTAGGCAGTGAGGGGCATTATTAACTGGTGGTATAGAAATAACAGATGATATTGGCAGCCATAGTAGAATAGTCATACAGTAGGGGATGCAAAAAGAATAGCAGATCATCGGAAGCCTAATAGTAGGAGAAATAAGAAGATGACAAAGAAAGAAAGTAATAATGAAAATGCCGAAATCTGAAATAGATTGTTGTAATAAAGGGCAGGTGGGTAATTTTATGCTATTTCAGCACCGTACATTTGTAAGAACACAAGTCTGTAACTTTATGGGAATATATCTTGACCTTTTTAGGAATATTAAGAATGTATCATTACGGAACTAAAAGGGCTGAATTGAAATCCCTCTGAATTAACACAAAAGAAATATGAACAAACCGGAATTAAATGAAGTGCTACAAGGATCAAATTCCTGCTGAACAATTCCTGGCTGCTAAAGGTCATTTTTATGATCTTTCAAGTTATGCTTTAAAAAAAAAAAAATTAGAATTACTTGTGTTTTTTTTTCAGTAGCTATTCGTTAAGCCTCTTAAATATCTAGATTCAATGCAAACTCTGCTTCAGAGTAGTTCATTATAAAAAAAAAAAGCATATACGATGGTCTTTGTGCAAAACTGAATGGCATAAAAGAGAAGGAGCCAAAGTGGTGGAATTTCCTGCTCCAGCATTTTGACATTTCATTAGTTTATTGTATTTCTGGTTTGGAATATTAAAAACTGATGGAGAACATTGAAGACGGACACTTCTGACTTTCACACACACTGAGTTGTGCAACTTATTTTGCTTTCTTCAGTTATAATAGAAGTCAATGTAACTGAAGACTGGTGCCCTACACTGTTTTCTTTTGGACAGTTGAGTGATATTAGACTGTAAAAATAGCTGTAGTCAACTATACATTTCAGAAGAAGAGGTATTGTGCCTTCAGTAACAGATATAGGCCAACATTCTCTAATCTGTGTATGCCAGTTTGGGGTGTACATTTGTAATGGTGCGGCTGAAACTGCAACAGAATAGGTATTTGTCTGTCAATTTCAAACATATGTGATGATAAAAGTAGGTGTTGTCTTCAAGGAGATGTAGGTTATGCCACATTTATTAATCCCTTCCTGATGTAGGACATGAAATGCCTTGTGGGTGCTGGCCGTTATGTGCAGCTGACACCTGCTGAAGTCAATAGTCACCTCAGAAATTAGGGAGTTCTAGCTGGGGTCGGTCCTTTTAGGGATTTGATCAGGCAGCCCTGTGATACAATTCTGAGCTGTCATGGCAACCAGGGACTTCTGGGGGTTACTGTGTAAAATCTCCTATTATAGCCTGTCAGGAAATGACAATACACTGCAATAGTATTAAAATGTATTTAATATTAAATATAATGAATAATTTAAATCACCTTCTTCCTCCATTCACACACCATGATGACATAAATGCACTTCATAGAGAGAACTCTCCGTCACTCAGTAGTGACCTCGCAATGTGATTGTGAGAGTTGCCATGGAATCTGTCAGCTACAGAAGCCTCTGAGGCCAAGCCACATAGTAGGTATCACAGGTAAACTGTCTATGTAATACTGACAGGTATTGACAGATGTACTGCTGTGTACTGTAGTATGGATGGGACGATAATATGATTTTTTTCCCCTTAGGGGACCCAAAAAAAGGAAAAATAAACTGTAAAAAACATAAACCAGTGAGAGAGAGGGAGAGAGAGAACAAAAAATGGATTCATACAGCAAACAGTGGACACAATAATAAATCTCTCTTTAGTAATCTTGTATGCTCCCCCTAGTGGAGACTGCAGGCAGCTGTAATGTCAGTATTTAAAGCATACTTGTCATTTCAGGTAACTTTTCAGAATAGGCTGTCCGGTGTGTCTTCATGTAAAGCAGCACTATTTCTGGCCATGATAAAACTTGTATATGGTATTATTTAGCAGTTTTCAACTCTAATTTGCAAAGCTAGTGGGTGGAGCTCCCTCCTGCATAGATTTGTCTTGTAGGTGCAGGACAAAGCTGGGCTGATTTTCAGAGGAGAAGATTCAAGCAGCAGGAGGAGGGGGAGGTAAAACATTTAATTACATCAGATAGAAGCATTTTTGTCTGATAAGATATTTAACACATTTTCCTATATTTGCTTGAATAATTCTATACAAAGTTGATTCAACTGAGATTACCTATTTAATTCTATGTGGATGACAAATAGAACATTACAAAGTGAACATCTTTCATCAGCTTTTTTTCTATTTACTTTCTTGGAGTTCTTCAACAGAAAACTCCAGACCTAGACACACATATCATGAAATATAACCATTTTTATTAAATAACAAAAAAAACTAAAAACTATTAGTACATTTAAATGTATCATCAATGTAAAGGATTTACACATAGTATTAAATTATCAGAACTCTGATACAGTATCACCAATACTTTTTGTAGAAAAGGCCAGTCCACTCTTTTAAATAAGACTCTGACCTGTTTGTTTAATGATATATCACTTGGTTGCAGAAAAGTGTGAGCTTATTCCCCTAATGCTTATAGTATACAATTAACATTAAGAAACTTCATGTAAATAACATGAGATAATCATTACAGACTGAGCAAAGAGCTTTGGCATACAGCTTTTGTTAATAAGCATGCTTAAAATAGACTAGACTGCGCCACTGGCGTTAAGCTGCGGAGTCTTCATCCTCCATCGGCTTGTCTCTTTTATTTTCATTTCATCCCGGCATGACATGCCTTTGAAGTGTGATCAAAATGTATTTAAATTAGCATAAAATTTTATCTTATGAAAAGCAGTAGGGCCATCTAAATTAGCAATGGTAAGCAACCGAGCAGATCCTTTCACAAGAAAGCAGACAAGATAAAACTCCCATAGTAAAAATGTACTTCACATTCTTAATAGGGACTTTATAGCTGGGGAGAGGTGGAAATAGCATTCTAGAATTGTCATAAAAAATATATTCACTTTGTTTTCACTTGGAATTAAATACATGGTCTGTATGACTCCCTAGCTGTTTTCAAAGGATTTAACAGCGGTAAGGTTGTGCTACAAATATGAAAGATGTTATTTACAGAATGCTGATGCATTTAGGGAATGAATACAAGAATGAATCAGTCTTTGTAGTTGGAGACTGATGGGTTATATATTTCAAAAATTAACATCTCCTTATTGTTGGTTGGCTAACCTTACTATCTCTTTATTGTAATAGACTTCAAGCTTTAGAAGAGGCACTTTCATATTTAAATGTGGCAAATTCCCATATTCCATAACAAGCAAAACAGTGGGGATCCATCCTTTCCATCACCTTTTTTGAGTTGCAGAAAAGCTCTTGAACATTTAATTACTTAGAAGTCAAGAAAAAATATGGAACTTTAATTGGTCTATTAAATGGCCATATAGTCATTTTACTTATCAACTCAATATAAATAGCTAGCAAGCTCATAAAGGAAATGAATCCATAACAGTAACTTAGGAAAAATAACACAAGGAAACAATAAGACGTTAGTCATTGAGGATCCATTCAGCAATAAAAATAAAGTGAATAAAAAAAAACAAAAAAGTTTTTAGGCTTTTCTCTGGACTATAAAAAGTTTATCTTTATCTTTATTGGAGCACTTTGAATAGAACCTGTCAGATGATTTATGATACCCAAACCACTGGCAGCATGAAATCCCGACAGGTTCCCTTGTTACAGACAGCTGGAGGGAAGCTGCACTCTTGACATTTGACAATTCTGTTTAGTCAGAAGGGTTTCTTGACAGTAAGCTGATCATAGTACGATACCTACCACAATCAGCCATAGACTGTGGAGGAGCTTGCCCACAAGCGTTGACTTTCCCTGTGGCATCACTACAGGTAAAAAAAAAAAAAAAAAAACATTATCTGGTATCTATTGAAATAAAGTACTTCCTGAAAGAGGGGTGAAGGGGGAGCGGTGTAGCTTCACATGAAAAAGTAAGAGCTATGGGGTGACGTCCTTGCTGGAGGAGAAGGTATAGTAAGAAATGCACACACATTCTGTTTCCAGTGTCATACAAACAAAGGTTTTGCTTGCAAGATATACTTTATGTTTGGCTGTTAAAGTAATATATATATATATATATATATATATATATATATATATATATAAATATACTGTATATCCAGATTTCTTCAGTAGGCATTTCTCACAGGTCACATTTGTGTCAGACCCTGTCAAGCACAGCACAGTTTCACGTTACATTAACCAGCATCACACAAAACACGAAATCCCATTCTTCTCAATTCATACAAGCATAGGGACCCTCCCGCAAATGGTCAAATGCTCAAACATGCCCCCCTCAGCTTCTATCTACAGTGCACACATCAGCCTTCCTAAAGACAGCATAATGGTGGAATTCCCTGCTGCCATGACGCCTAACTGCAAAGAAACTGCTACCAAAGAAATGCAATTTAAAGACACTGTACATATGCACAGAATTCAGATTCTCATTTAGGAAATCAGGGTTTGGCATCAGAAATTCACATGTCAACACAAGGCCACAAATTTTCACACTACAAACTTAACAAAATAGGGCATCAGAAGAAGACAGATACTATTAAGAGTACTCACTTTCCTTAGATGACAATATTGACACTGGATTCTGGGTCTTTCAGAGACAAAGACAGGTTTTTTGTTGCTTTGGCGAATAAATTAAGGTGTTGCTATATTATTTTAGCACTACATAATTTAAATAAAGACTATGGACACATTGGCATTGTTTTTCTTTCATAGCTCTATTGCTTCCTAAATGCAAAATTTAAGGGGTATTTCAACTTGTAACACTTGTCTGATCGCGAGGGGTGTAACTGCTGGGGACCCCTCACAATCTTGAGAACAGGCCAGTCCATTCATTGTTTATGGAACTGCTTATAGTAGCCATCCGCTTTAAAAGCAATTTTGAAATGACAACCAAATAATCGTAGTTTTCTTCCACCATTATATCATTAAAGGGGTACTCCGCTGCTCAGCGTTTGGAACAAACTGTTCTGAACGCTAGAGCCGGTGCTGGGAGCTTGTGACCTCATAGCTCTACCACCTCATGATGTCACGCCCCACCCCCTAAATGCAAGTCTATGGGAGGGGGTGTGACAGCTGTGAGTTGCATTGAGGGGGTGGGGCATGACATGAGGGGGTGGGGCTATGACACCACAAACTTCCGGTGCCGGCTCCCGCCTTCGGAATAGTTTGTTCCAAACGCTGAGCAGTGGAGTACCCCTTTAAATACCATATTACCATTAGCTGATTTGTGTCAGGCTGCAATTTTTTTCATGCATGATCCTTAAAAGAGGATGTTGTGTTAATCCTTTGTGATCTTGTCATGAACCTAAGCGAGCCTGTCACGTTGAACTTAGCGGGTCATGTATCACCAGGGAGGTTTTGGTGTGCCAAAGGGCAAATTTTTATGCATGACTTGCCTGGTGGACATGTATGATGATAATGTGTGCCTTTTAATATTTGCTGGCTAATGTTAGGGTGCGACTTTAGGTTCCTCATTGGTGTACAAATTTGCACAGCATGCTTTAAGAACAAACTGCTGTTGAGCATGGTAATTGGTCGCTTAAATTTGCACTTTATACATTTGGTGTGCACTTTATACAAGAGGTGAAACTCGGTACACCAGTAAATCCAAGCAAAAAAACAAGCCCAAAACATGCTCACTGGTGCACTCATAGAAAGGCATCAGCACAAGTGAAATTTGCTTCTTAAATGCGGCTCACAAAAGTAAGACAGGCCAAACAACCAATGTGCGCTAACTGACCAGAGCGTTATACATCAGCCCCTTAATTCCTTTTACAGGCTGTCTTCATTAGCCAAAGCTAAGAGACACCCGAGCATCCACAGAAATCAATGGATGCCCAGTTGAAAGTAGTGCTTCCCGAATATTGGCCCTGCGGTTTCCAAGTTAATAGAGGCAACTGTCAGCTCTATTACAAAACATTAAAATATATAAGAAATAATCTAATTAGGATAAAAACCGTTATCATTGTCCTTTTTTTTCTGTAATGCATTTTTCTGTTATACATGCTAGAATTACCACTGAGGCCAGTGATTTGCTACAGCGATGACATGAGTTTAAAGCACTCCACCACTGCAAGAAAACAAAGGCCGATAGGGGCTACCCAGACATCAGCACTGGCCCTGTGGGACATATGACAGGTTATTAATAGTTATTGTTTTATTATTATTTTATAACATTTCCTTCTGCAACCTACATATTTTTAAGACTCAGACAATATTTCATGTACAAGTTATATATAGCCTAATGAACTGTTATAATGCCCTATTCTGATATCTGCCATGTCCCAGCAATTATTTTCTGTGCGTACATGTATCTATCAAAAATAGGTGTTTGTATTAAATATAATAAGTATTAGAAGAAAAGTAACCTTTAGCCTTTACCTTCCTGAGACTTAGAAGCAATTGGCGCAATTAAGTCTAACGGCAGACAAATACATCTTGAAGTTCAAACTAGGTAATTATCACTAGGGCTGTCATTGAGAAAGCCATCACTGCTGCCTTAATAGTTCTATTTCAGAGCTTCCTCTCAGCACCATCTCCTCTCCAGGGACCTGTATAGGGATTGCGATGTAGTTTGTTTCTAGCATTGCCATAAATTGACAGATGCCGTTTCCTGCTTTGCAGTACTCATATGAGTAGTTATGTTTTACACAGTCATAAACAAAAAGCTTTCTAAACAGAGCAACTGACCTTCAAATTTGGACATTCTTGCAAGACAGTGAATGAAATTGCCTTAACAATCTTGGTTTGCAAAGATAGTTATTGTGGGCCTACAGGGATGACACAGGCAACACTACTACCAACACTACTACCAATTAAAAAAACAATGTAAGCAGCACCCTTTACATAATTTGAAACACATAATGGAACCATGTCATCAGAAAATACTTATTATTTAAACCATTCCTGCTGTCATTTAAAGTTTTTTCCTCTTCATCTTTTTAGGCTAGGTTTTTCATTGTAAAAATGTGTCTACAAAATCCTGGACAAGCTGAGTCTGCATTTTTAACATTAATGTGCTCTATGTAAGACCATGCTAAAGTGGCTGTCTGACTATACAATGTGTAAAAATACAGATGCATTTTTTACTTCAGCTTAAATAAGTGACATGTCATTTATTTATGTGGCTGTTAATAATTTGGCCATATTTTTACATATTGGCCCTGATTTACTAAGATTGGAGTATACGTTTCTTTGAGGGTTTTAATTCGCTACAATTTTTTTCCATGATATTTACCAAGGTTTCCCTATATTTTCCACTTTCCCTCCATTTTGCTTTTTTTTACACATTGTCAGAGACCGACCAGGGGACAGGGAAAGTGAGCCTTTAACTGACACAAAAACCGCCCTCCCTGCCTACTTGCCCATCCACCCTAAACGGTGGATCAACAACTGGGCGCCGGTCCCTCCCTGAACTAAAGTGCAAGGGCCTAAAAACACATACTAATAAATAGTCGGTCACAAACCAGAAACATACAGGAACATAGATCTCCATGGTATAAAAAATCAGAGAGCACAGATCAGAGAGTTAGTACAGAGGACGCTATATCGGCGGTCATGAACAGAGGACTCCATAGATTAGCAGATATGAACAGAGGACTCAGAGGTTGTGAACAGAGGACAATATAGATCGGCGGTCATGAACAGAGGACGCTATAGATAAGTGGTCATGGCCAGAACTCCAAAGATCTGAATAAAGAACTAATAAACATGTAGAGTTCAAAACACCAGACATGAAAATGGATGAGTCTGAACATACTCCAGAAATGAAACAGGAATAAGCTGAATCCCTTAGAAAAACCTCTGGTAGACACAGGAATAACAATACACTCTGAGTCCCCACGGACAGGTAAAAGGGATCTATCGCTAAACAGGAATATTCGCAATCCTACAGAAAACCTCCAGTAGACACAGGGTCCCCATGGACAGGTAACAGGGATGCCTAGATACACGGGATATATTTATAGAACACTGTTCACACTGAACACAAGACAGGAATCGTAATCCCTCAGAAATCCTCCAGTAGACAAGGAGTCCCCATTGACAGATAACAGGGATGCCTAGTTACAACTCAGAAAACATATGCAACAGGATATAATTATAGAACACTGTTCACACTGAACACAAGACAGGAATAATCGCAATTCCTTAGAACACCTCCAGTAGACACGTAGTCCCCAATGGAGTGGTAACAGGGATCTAACATAGGACACTGCTCACAGTGGACACTCCACTAACGAAGTAGCCATTAATGATAAATCCAAATAGACTACTGGCCAGCGGCACACTCCACAGTGTGGTCAGAAGCTGACCCAGTAGGAAAACAGAAATATAAAACACAGAACTTCATAATAATGGATACAAGAGAAAACAGAGTGTAAAAAGACACATAGCAGAAAAGATATACAAATCCTAAAACCGACTATACAAACACAGCTTAAAAGGGTACTCCCACCCTAGACATCTTATCCCCTACCCATAGACTTGCAATGAGGGGACGGGGCGTGACGTCACACGGGGCGGAGTCCTGACATCACGGACTTCCATTCCCGTGGTCGCGACCCAGACCCTCCAGCGCTTCCGGACAAGAAACAGGTGGGTGCCACATGCAACATTCCGGGGGTCCCCAGTGGCAGGACCCCCGCGATCAGACATCTTATCCCCTATCCTTTGGATAGGGGATAAGATGTCTAGGGTGGGAGTACCCCTTTAAAATCTACAAAGAGCATGCCACATAACATTGGCTAAAACCAGAAAATACAAAGTGTGCATTTATTACAAAGGAAAACCTAGTCTAAGAGTAATAATGTTTTTATTTTTACATTGAAAGAGTCATATGAGGGCTTATCTTTTACATATTATTGGTACCTTTTACTTAACTTTTAAGGTGAATAAAAAAAGAAAAGAAAAAAAAGAACACAACTGAGCAATTTTTGTGGGGTGTTTATTTTTCAGATAAGAATGATTACAATTATAACGAAATTATATTGTTTTTAATTTTATCTAACTACTGATCAATATAATTTTTATTTTTATTTTTTATCTACAGACCTATTTGAAACTTTCCTTTTTTGTGTAGTGAGCTGTTGTTTTTACTTGAGAAATTTTTTTTTACTTTTCTTTAAAATATTTTTACTTGCTCTAGCAGAAGCAAATAATTGAGCAGTACACTGTAATACTATTGCTTCGCAGTGTACTTTTTTCTGTGCTCTGCTGGCAGATCTAACATGGCAGCAACAGAGACTTTCAGAAGGCCCCTGGCTCCTGTGTTAATCAAGTCCTTGTCAAATAACTCCCTAGATGTCGCAGTTGCTTTTGAACATGACAGCCAAGGGGTTAAACAATTGGTATCTTACTGATGCTAGCTCCAGATGGCAGGTGTAAGCCAGCCCTCACTTGGTGTAGAAGGGGTTAAACCAGATTTTTATACAAAACATGTAGATGAAGATATTTTTTCAATTTCTTTTCTCCTCTTTTGCTCTGGCTAATAAACATAATATTAGACTGTACTACCTGCTCTGTAGGTATGTTTTTTTATTAGTAATTTTATAATCTTTGCAGATAGAATTCCATTTAACCCGATAACGACCAAGGACGTCTAAGCTCGTCCAATGGCTGTTAATGGGGTATGACGCTAATTCCTGTAGCTGGTGGCCTGCATTAATAGCCGACATGCGGCGATCACCGCGGCCGGCTATTAACCCTTTAGATCGCTCCTGTCAAAGTTGACAGCGGCGTCTAAAGGTGCCTTTATCCTGTCCCTGGTGGTCCAGTGGGGTGGATGCCCCCCCCCCCCCCCCGCAGCACGATCGCAGGGAGCGGTCCACTGTGGAGGTAGCCGCAGGGCTTACCTCTCCTGCTGCGGCGGCTCCAGTGCTCTGAATGAATGGCAGGGCCAGGCTTTATCAATCGAGCGCAAAGCACACAGATCAATATGGTTCTATGGAAAGGGGACTAAAAATGTAAAAAAAAAGTTTACAAAAATTTAAAAACACACACACACATTAACCCCTTCCTTATTAAAAGTTTAAATCACCCCCCTCTTCCCAAATTTCATGTAAAAAATATATAAACATAATAAAAATAACCATATTTGGTATCGCCATGTGCATAAATGTCTGAACTATAAATATATATAATAAATTAAACCACACGGTCAATGGCTTATGCGCAAAAAAAATTCATAATAGAATATTTTTGGTCACTTTTTATACCATAAAAAAAGGAATAAAAAGCGATCAAAAAGTCTGATCAAAATAAAAATGGTACCAATTAAAACTTCAGATCATGAGGCAAAAAATGAGCCCTCATACTGCCCCGTACGCAGAAAAATAAAAAAAGTTATAGGGGTAAGAAGAGGACAATTTTAAATGTATTAATTTCCGTGCATGTAGTTATGATTTTTTCCAAAAGTACGACAAAATCTAACCTATATAAGTAGGGTATAATTTTAATTGTATGGACCTACAGAATATTTTTTCAATTTTGTCGCACAATGATTTTTTTCCTGTTTCGCCGTAGATTTTTGGGTAAAATGACTGATGTCATTACAAAGTGGAGTTGGTGGCACAAAAAATAAGCCCTCATATGGATTTTTAGGTGAAAAATTGAAAGGGTTATGATTTTTAAAAGGTAAGGGGGAAAAAATGAAAGTGCAAAAACAGAAAAATGCTTGGTCCTTAAAGGGGTTGTGCGCTGCCCTGACTTTCGGAGCTCCGCTCACAGCATCCGGAAGTTCATTACTCCGAACGCTGTGTGCGGGCTTCCGTGTTCGCGGCTGCCGGGCCCCTCGTGACATCTCGCCCGCCTCCTCAACAAAAGTCTATGAAAAGGGGGCACGACCGCTGTCACGCCCCCTTCCCATAGACTTTGGTAGAGGGGGCGGGCGTGATGTCACGAGGGGGCGGGCGAGACGTCACGAGGGGTCGGGCGTGACGTCACGCCCGGCGGCCGCTAACACGGAAGCCCGCACACAGCGTTTGGAGTAATAAACTTCCGGACGCTATGAGCGGAGCTCCGAAAGTCAGGGCAGCGCACAACCCCTTTAATGGGTTAAAGGTGACATCTGTATGTAGATAATACAGGATCCTCCATTTACAACAGATAATGATTACATCTACCCCTTCCCCTCCCTGCACATGTCACAGAGTGTGCCTAGAAAGGTCTTTCAAATGGCCTAGAAAGTCTGTTCAAATGGATACTGTAAAGCATCTCTGTAAATGGATGAAGAGACACAGCACAGTAGACTTAGGGAGGAAAATGAGTTATGTACAGAATGATAAACCAAATAAGCAACAGATGGAAGGTATTTGTGAAAGAACTATAGGTGCTAGACACATGAAAAGTATATGTACATGATCAGGCTTAGGTACTGAGGAACACATAGCATTTTTGTTTTGTTTTTTGCTGGGTATGACAGGTACTCTTTAAGCACACAGGGGCTAAAATAGCTAAGCTTCCAAGCTGGCTTTATATAAAAAAT
This sequence comes from Hyla sarda, assembly GCF_029499605.1. Classification (NCBI taxonomy): domain Eukaryota; kingdom Metazoa; phylum Chordata; class Amphibia; order Anura; family Hylidae; genus Hyla; species Hyla sarda. Next base: position 140,038,184 of record NC_079191.1, on the reverse strand, counting down.
ACTGCAATATTTCTTTCCATTTTCAATTCTTCAGTCTCAAATTAATAGTTAAATATATATTAAGCCTTATGTAATATCTCTCCAAATTAAGATGACATCTCTAAGTGATATTAAAGATCCTCTGGGAAATCACAGTTTAGTTTGATTTGCTGCAAAAGAGAGAACAGCTTTTGAACGAGACGTAAAATGTGATTTTCTGCGATATTGTCTTTACACCCCATAATAAATTTACAAGACACCTCAAGAGTTGGAAAAGCAGTAACTTAGCAAATGCCAGGTTGATTGAAGCAAAGTGTAGAATTTCATTAACACAAAGAATGCAAATTTATTCCCCGTGGACTCCTGATTGTTCCAATAAAGTATGCCTGTAACATTGTGTGCGTACGTGATTAAATTCACATTCATTTTAAGCCATTCTTACAGTCCCAAAAATAAGCAAGCCACGAATCCTGTAATGTATGCACAATCAGACATACACATAAAGTGAAAATCAGATATTTGAGCTCTGTCTGTGAGATAAAGGAGTCAACTAGTTATACAAGTGCCAAATACAGCGGGAGTTTAATCAATTCAAAATCAACAGAAACAGAGCTGGAGAGAGAATTGGAATTTAAAAAGGATCTAAAGCTAACAAAATATTTTAGATACGATGTAGCAGCGGGTGAATTATGCGGCTTTACCTACTCCTGGAAATCACAGCTCTGCGAAAATCTAGCTGCAAATGGAAGTTCTACTATTTCACAAGTTTGTTGGATAACCAAAGTCACTGACTTTATAGAAATAATCTAATAACCAACTTTGTTATTATATTTTATATGTATTTTAAATGATTGTATTGTATTTTTAGGTTGTTTTCCTTAATCTGATGGTATTTCTATAGGTGAAGTACCAAAGATAAAGACGGGCGTTCTGCACAAACCACATAAGACCAGGTATTCCAGGTTAGACGCTATGGGGCGCTCAGAGGCGACTGCCGGCTGTTTCACGCATAGGAATGAGCTTCATCCGGCCTCCCAGCCGGATGAAGCACATTCCTATGTGTGAAACCGCCGGCAGTCGCCTCTGAGCACCCCATAGCGTTTTAAAGTCCCCGCCGGAGTAGCAGCCCGAGATGGGAGCTGGAATACCAGGTCTTATGCGATAAGTGCAGGACGCTTGTCTTTATCTTTGGTACTTCTACTATTGATTGCTGTTTGCATTGTCCTTGCACCGCCACTACTGGACACGGCTGGTTTCCCTACCTGGAGCAATCATATCCATCTCGAGGAGCTGTTGGCTAAAGGTATTCGGTGTCACTTTCTTGTTCTTTGGTTGTCATTTTGTATTTCTATAGGTCATCATCATCATCATATGGAACCTATATAAAAATAAGGTTATATATATATATATATATATATATATATATATATATATATATATATGTATCTGAAATATTAATGAGAGTCCAGGTACAATGGGACCAGCACTACTGATCTAAACACACAGCTAAGTAATTAATGCCATTACAACTGCAATATCAGCATACCAAACTGTGCATTGGGAGGAGAAATTAGGTTGTAAGGCTAATGCACATTTGGGACAATTGTACCATATAAGTTATGCAAGAGTACAGGTGTGTGTAGAAAAAAATGGTGAATGGGAAAAAGTGTTAATATGCTTGCTAATGGACTTGTGCAATATTTGGGACTGTCAGCAATTATGTCTACAGGTGACCTGGTGCAATAATTGAGACACTGTGCAATAATCCTGTAGATGCTGACAACACATGCACTTTTGGAAAAAGCACCATAGACAGCAACTATAAATACTTATATATACTGTACATTATACACCTGGCAAGGATATATGCAAGCTAAAATGGACTCTTTGGTGTATTCCATTCACACATTGGTCCATTGATCCCCCATCTTGAGACAAAGTGTGAAATGACACAGCTGTATATCACAACATAGACTGTGGACATATGGTAACTGGTGGTGGCCATTGATATATCTTAAGTGACATGGTAATAAGTGTGCTTTTTTTTAATAGTAATAATAAAAGTGATGTTTTAAGGTTCCCTTGGAAATGATTGGATGACCTCACATAATAACAGTAGGTGCGGCAGCACCCTTCAGAGAAATATATATATATATATATATATATATATATATTCTAGTAGAAGGTCTTTCTAGGAGATTATTCTAGTATAGTGGGCAAATATATGCAGATTGCTATTTTATGTGCATGTATCCAAACTTCGATCCAGAAAACCTGGTATATAAGCAAGAAACGGATGCTATTTCTGCTTTATCTTAGAATTTAATAAATGCCCTTACAGAACCTACTGATATTTGTTTTCATCATTGGTCACTTATTTGTCCAGATTAGCTCTGGGCTCCTGCATCTCCTCAGGGGCGGTGATAGTGGTTTTTATACCTTATCTAATTTAGTAATGTCCTAGCTATGCTTCTAACTGGATACGAGGAATACAAATCTGGTGAAGGAATGGCAGTAGGGCAGCACAGGAAGCACTAAGTAACTAGTCAGTGACATGATTTAAGGCGGCAGAATGTAACACAGAATACATGTCAAATTCCTTGCAGAGTCTGTCTGAATTCCCTCAGTGTGAACCAGCCCTTAGACTCTGTTAACATCTCTGTCATGGCATCTATTAAAGGGGTTATCCAGGAATAGAAAAACAGAGCTAATTTCTTTCAAAAACAGCTCCCCATCTGTCTCCAGGTTGGGTGTTGCAACTTGGTTCCATTTACTATTTATTGGAACAGAGCTGCAGAACCACACCCAACCTGGAGAAAGACGGGGAGTGGTTTTTGAAAGAAATTAGCTCTGTTTTTCTATTCCTGGATAACCCCTTTAAAAATGGAAGCCATAGTACAGTGACAGACTCACTGGATAGCAACGGAGCCCGACAACTTTGCAGACTTACAATGGGGTTCCTCAGAATTCCTCAATATGATGCATACAGTGCTATTCCATCAAATGTGACCAAATTGCTGAAGTACCCAATACAAGTGTGAACATAAGCTTTCATATTGCAGTTTAGAGCAATTCAGGCCCCCAGCAATCCAAAACTAAATATGTTCAGCACTGGCTGTCCGGGCATGCTAAAAGTTGTGGTTTTGCAACAGTTGGTGGAACACTGGTTGGAAAAAAAACAGCTATAAGAGATATTGTGGAAGTCTAAAGTTCCAGGTGGGGTTTCTATTATAGATTTTGCATTGAGGTCAGCCAATTGTGCCTCTGTTGTCCACCCTCAGTTTTAATAAAGAACTTATAGTCAGGGCTTTAACGTGTAATATAGGAAAACCAGCCCTACTATACAATGTACAGTAATGTAACTGTAGAGGAATAATGTAAACTGTGACATCACAGTATAGGGATTATACACACAGTGATGTCACATCATAAGTAGATTTCACATTTTAGACTTCAAGAATGATGTTCTTCCATAGAAAATCTTAAAATGTGCCCCCCTTAGTTGTTGGGTCCTATAGCGGCTACTACTTACAGGTGGTTGGGACATGACTAGCGGGCTTGCACTTCATGATCATAAAGTATACTAATGACCTGTTAGTTTAATACATTTTGCTGAGAAGCATTAGATCATTGTGCATGTTGTGGATGTGCGACCATGTCTGTTTTTTTCTCTATTTGAATTCACATTGTGTTTTTTATCCCACTCTTTTTTTGTTTTTACTTGTTCATCATTCTGCCCCTCCCCCTCAGCCCAGGCCTACATAAATTGGCAGGGCCCTGTTCTCCCTATTCTTTCTGGCAGTTTCCAGTCTTTGACTGAGAGCACATGGTAAGTCAGCTTTGTGACCTGTTCACTCTGGTGCTGAGCTGTGCAGCGTCCATTGCTGCCACCGCACCCTGTCTGTGAGGAGGTATGGCCCAGGGTCTGGTTCAGGCGGCATTGGGGCTGCTCTGCCAGTGGGTCGTTCCCCCTGTGGGCACTGGTGTTGCGGCATTGGTGGTCCCCGCTCAATACAGAGCCATTTGATTCTAGGGATGTTAGGGACCCACTACTTACAGGTGGCCGTGAGGCTAGTGGGCTTGCACTTCATGATCATAAAGTATACTAATAACCTGTTAGTTTAATTAATTTTGCTGAGAAGCCTTAGATCACTGTACATGTGGTAGATGTTCGACCATGTCTATTTTTTTCTCTATTTGAATTCACATAGCGCCTACTAGGTCTACTACCCTGGTTATGCTTGAAGTATCAGAACCTGTTTTGGATGCGTTCCAAGTGACCGCTCTAGGTGGATGTCCTGCTCCAAACTAGGTAATACATGCAAGGAGAAAAACATACACTGACTCTCTCATTGGGTCAAAGCAGCTTTTCTGGTTTATTGTATTGTGTACACACAAGATATATCCTTCAGTAGGGCGTAGCACATTGTGTAAGCATTCTAATTGGTTAGCAGACTACTTTACGTAAGCATTGCATCATATTTTCTGTGCCAAAAGGGGATGGCCTCACAGGGTGTAGTACAGGATGCAACCACCATCTTAGAAGAATGATCTTCATTTTGTATCTATTATCCATAACAAACCTATGTTCCCTTGTAGAAAGTACCAACAATGTCAATCAGTCTTGGAAATAAACACAAATAAAACAAGTTCTCTTTCACATTTTTTGTCTACAAAGTCAACTAAAGGGTTCTCTAAGCTGTCTTAATGCTTCATTAACAATCCAAATGAGGAAGTTTGTCAATACCGCTTAATGCTTGTGTGGAATAAAATTACCTTAAAACGATTAACCATGACACTAACAATCTAAATGCACTAGACCTGTTCTGCTGGAAGATATGAAACACTACAGTGAGAATGCTCGAGAGTTCCTGATACTCCACACTTAGCTGCTTCCTGATTCAGAATTCCATTTGTCAGCGAGTCATTTAGGGGTAGTTTTATCCTCTCACAGTGTGCGAGGATTACCAACATAACAACACCGTACCAGCTGAGCCTTCATATGCCACGCCATAAAACAGTATGCAAAAATAAAAAGCTCACTATGTCAAAGTACCAATCTGTTCCTCCGACGAGATTGAATCCTCTAAAATGTGATTATTTTGTGTTCTTTGCTGGGAAGTGGTTTCAGAGGTTGTTAAAACGTTTCTTTTCACAGCCCATTATTTCCATTGAACAGCTGCTGCCTTATTACAACGCTAAACATAATATAGTTCAAAGTAAAGAAATCGGCAATAAAACTGGAAGGCCTGAGTAGGCTGTTGTGAGCTTTACAAAAACACTATTTACACAATCGTACGGCAAAACTAGAGCAATGTGCCACACAGTTGACATATTTTCCGAAATGAGCAAAGTCAACTCTGAAGCTTTTTCCAGCTAGTGAAAGAAACACAAAGAGCGGTGGCTCATTCTGTTACTTTTTCATAGAATTTAGTCATTTTTAATTTGAAGGGAAAATCTTCTAAACATAAAGAAATTACATCACAGGATACCTGGTGATCTGCAGGGCCGGGTCATACATTATTAGGGCTTTAGCTTCCTCACCCACTGTTCTGAATTAGACCAATGAGAAGTAATTACATGAGTCAAGAGTAATTACATAATGACATGATTCACACTGTAATAACATCTTCACTTTATAGAGTACATTTATATCCAGGCTGCAAGAATATGTTAAACACCATCTCATATAAAAAGATTTAAATGATACTGCCATTATGTAAGTTCTCTGTGGTTTTTCTGTAAACTCCTCCATGTTCTATATCAAAGCACTTTTAGTGTTTTTAAAAAATGGGAACAATGGTACAAATACATTATATTCCTAATACTATAAGCTGTTATAAAAATACTCCCCATTTCTAACATTATAAATAGGGATGAGTGAATCGAATGTGACAAATTTGTTAAAAATTTCAGGAAAAAATTTAATTTGCAATGAATGCGAATATCACTGTGATTCTATCGCGCAAATCATTTAATTAAACTCCATTTAGTGCGGTCCAGGCACCAGGGCATCTAAAAGGGTGGTTCCACATGTGAGGACATTGGGTAAGGAATCCTGGTAAGGCGGGAACAAGGGTATGTGGGATGACCCTGAATCACATGCAGGATGCCGCCTATCAGCAGCTGTGATGTCACAGCCCTATATAATCGGTAGCCATATTGCGGCCAGTCACTTCAGCCTTTCACTGCAGAGAGATAGATAGGGACAGACAGTGCTATGTGTTGCGCTAAAAAGCTTTTTCCAGCAGCGATTCACCTCCTAGTCAAGTCAGCATTCTTTTGCACAGAGAGAGGGACAGTGAGCAGTGTGTGTTTCACAGAAAAGCATTCTTACTGTAGCGATTTACCTCCCAGTCACTGTCTACAGCGTTCTATTACAGAGAGCAGTGTGTTGCACTGTAGTGCAATTTTCTGCCCTCATAAGTGAATAAAACATATGTACATCTAAGTGGTGTACTATTTTGTTCCTGATAGAGTCTCAAGGGCCTAGATACTGTTAAAGGACAGCCAAACACCACTGCTGTTCTAGACAAACATTGTTAAGCTTAGTGGAGCACATTCTCCTCCCCTCATAAAGGGCATACCACATACGTACATCTAAGTGTTATACCATTTTGTTCCTGATAAAGTCTTAAGGGCCTAGTTACTGTAAAAGGCCAACCAAAAGTACACACCTGCTGCTGTTCTAGACAAATACCGTTTTAAGCGTAGTGAAGCGTATTGTACTCCCCTCATATATGCACTAAGTTTGTCAGGCAGGACGTGCACAGAGGAGTGGCAGAGGCCTAAATTCATCAGGCACAGGCAGAGGTCGCAGCAGACTAGGGATGAGTGGCAGCAGGAGTGCAATTGAGAGGCCTAATCTCCTTGTATCAGCTAGCGGTCGTGTCTCGACCAGCAACCCGTCTGCCATCATCGATTGGTTAACACGGTCATCCACTTCATCGCAAGTGACATCTGATATCTCCCAGTCAACAGTTGGTGGGTTACTCAGACACAACCCTCAGTTGGCATGGCCCGCGAACATTCCCTGTTTTCCCATTGCCTCTGTCCTATGCTGTTCCCTCCCCAATAGAAGTATCTTATGCTGTGGGTTAAGCTCCACTATTCAGTGAGGACGATCTGATAGAGGACAGTCAGCAGCTACTGCCCAGCCAAAAAGTCGAAGAAACATCTGCCACTTCCTCTGCTAGGAGTGCAAGTGGTGATGAGGAGAGTGATGTGGGAGGTAGTGTTGCCAGCGTTCAGGGTCCTGAAGCAGACACTGTTGAGGAACCCGAGGAGGACATCAGTGACGTGCAGACACTTTGTTAATGAAGCCAATCGCAATTGGGAGCCGGGTGCAGAAGGGGCTTCATCATCAGGAGAAGAGGGTTGCAGGTTGCCCGTGAGGCAGCATCTGTGCCAGCAAGGTGGTAGCATAGTTGGCAGTCTGTATGGTGGCAGAAGTGGAAATTCTAGAGGGTTATGAGGAAGGCGAGACAGAGGACCCAGACACACTGTGGCAGTATGCAGTGGAGATGGAGGCAGGGAGTCCCTCCGAGTCACTTGCCCAAATGGCACGGTGCATGCTCAGTTGCTTGTGTAGTGACCGCCGACTTGTTACCATTCGGCAGCGCGATGACTTTTGGCTCTCTACCTTATTGGACCTTCACTTCCGGCACAAAATGGGGGTCTTTTTTACACCCACTCAGAGGGAGGACGAACTGACCTACTACAGAGACATCCTATTTAGTCAGTTGGGCAATGCCTATCGGTGCCATCGCCCATCCTCTCATAAGTTGGGGGCCCTCAACGAGTCTACAGTAGCTGATGCGTACCTTTCTTCACCCACATAGTGAAGCAGCTCATCAGCAGCAGGTAGACCGGGAGCAGGACCTTAACCAGCAGGTGGTGGCATACCTTCACATGCCCATGCCAACACACCTTGAAGATCCGCTGGACTTCTAGGTAGCCAAACTTGATTTGTGGCCGCAACTAGCAGAGTTTACCCTGGAAAAGCTGTCCTGTACTGCCCTTCCAGTAGTGTGCCATCAGAGCGGGTGATTAGTGCGGCGGGGGCCATAGTCACCACAAGGAGAACTCATCTGTCCACAAAAAATGTGGAGAGACTGACCTTTGTGAAGATGAATCAGGCATGGATCAGCCAGGATTTCCACCCACCAATGCCTGATGCATCAGAGTAGATTGACCATGGTGCCACACTAACACTTCACAAATATGGATAGTGCAAAACAGATTTAAGGCGCTGCTCCCCATTTACAAACATTCCTCCGCATCAGACCTTTTTTCACCCACCTTCGTCACCGGGTACTGGTATTGCCACCCACCACACCACTCTGTCACTGGGTCACTTTAAGGACTCCTGATGCTGCTTCTACCACCTCCAGGCTTTCTCATTCTGCCACCATATATTCTCCTCATGCTGCCGCCACCTCCATGCTGTGTCATTCAGCCACCATATGTTCTCCTCATGCTGCCGCAAACTCCAGGCTGTGTCATTCAGCCACCATATGATCTCCTCATGCTGCCGCTAACTCCAGGCTGTGTCATTCAGCCACCATGCGGTCTTCTCATGCTGCCGCCACCTCCAGGCTGTGTCATTCAGCCACTATATGGTCTCCTCATGCTGCTTGTATATTACTTAAAAATGTTTAAGGTAGCGCTAGCTACCAAAAATCTTCAAATTAAATTTGAAAATTCATCTTTTTATCTTAGGGATTGTGAAGCTCTATTGTCTCCTCATGCTGTTGCCAACTCCAGGCTGCGTTGCTCAGCCACTATATGGTCTCCTCATGCTGCCGCCAGCTCCAGGCTGTGTCATTGAGCCACTATATGGTCTCCTCATGCTGCCGCGAGCTCCAGGCTGTGTCATTTAGCCACTATATGGTCTCCTTATGCTGCTTGGACACTACCTAAACATTTTTATGGTAGCACTAGCTACCATAAATCTTCAATTTAAATTTGAAAATTAATCTTTTAATCTTAGGGATTGTGAAGCCCTATTGTCTTCTCATGCTGTCGCCAACTCCAGGCTGTGTCGTTCAGTCACTATTAGTGTTGCTTGTGAATATTCGCAATGCAAATTTTATTCGCGAATATCGCATATTCGCGAATTCGCGAATATTCGCGAATATAGCACTATATATTCGTAATTACGAATATTCTTTTTTTTTTTGTTTTGTTTTTTCACAGTACACATCACAGTGATCATCCCTCTCTGCTTCCAGCTTGTGTGGTGTAAAGAAGGCTCTAATAGTACTGTGTGAGACTGGTGTGCGCATTTTTGCATATACGAAAATTTGCATATGCGAATTTTCGCATATGCGAATTTTCACTTATGCTAATTAAGTATATGCTAATTTTCGCATGTTAAATTTTGCATTTGCGAATTTTCGCTTATGCGAAAATAAAACGAGAATATTACGAATATGGGAATATTCGCGAATATATGACGAATATTCGTCCATATATTCGCGAATATTCGCGAATTCGAATATGGCCTATGCCGCTCAACACTAGTCACTATATGGTGTCCTCATGCTGCTGGGGCATTTTCTAAATATTTTTATGGTAGCACTAGTATGCTAGCACCATAAATCTTCAATTTAAATTTGAAAATTAGTCTTTTAATCTTAGGTATTGTGAAGCCTTATTGTCTCCTCATGCTTTCGCCACCTCAAGGCTGTGTCATTCAGCCAATATATGGTTTCCTCTTGCTGCCACCAATTCCAGGCTGTGTCATTCTGCCAGATTATGGTCTCCTCATACTGCTGCCACCTCTAGGCTCTGTCATTGTGCCGCCATGTGACATGTGACTCCTTGTTGGATTTGGTCTTTTGTAACCACACATTTTATTATTAAATCTTACATTTAAATAAAAATAAATCCATAGAGCAATAGCAATGAACATAACTGATTAAATGAAACATTCCCACTTTCACAGCCAGTGGGGCACTGAGAGGCAGGGGCTGGAACAGGTGGTATCTCGCCTGGCGGAGGGCCGCCAGCTCAATGCTCAGCAGAATGGGTAATCAACATTTTTTTTATAAAAATTCAAATAAAATAAAATAAAAATTACATAAAAATTCTCTTTATTCTCTTCAAATTTGACGTCATATGTTCTTCCTGCTGCCACATCCATACGCTCTGTGGTAGTGATTCTAATGGGAATGCTTGTAATCTGCATGTCATACTGAATAATTGTATTATTTCACTAACACAGCACACTCCCTATGCATGTTAAGACTAGGCAAAGTGTTCTACACCCTTATTAAGGCTTAATGGTCTCCTCATGCTTCCGCCACCTCCACGCTGTGTCATTCAGCCACAATATGTTCTCCTCATAATGATGCCCCCTCCAGGCTCTCTCATTGTGCCACTCTGCGACAGTGATTCTAATAGAGACAACTATGATCTGCATGTCATACTGAATAACAGTATTATTTCACTAACCCAGCACACACCCTATACGTGTTACAGTAAGGCAAAGTGTTCTACACCCCTATTAAGGCTCTCTGTAGGCCAGAAATAGCCATCTTTAATAGCAATTTACCACGAATAAATTCGGACCAAACTAAATTTTTTCGGAATTGGGCCAATCAAATTTTTCAAAACTTCGCTCATCTCTAATTATAAACTGTTGAATTTACAGACTATCTGTACTTCAGCAGGTATGTTTGCAAGTTTAGAGTCTTCGTAGATTATTACCTTTTTCTTTTTCCATATCTATCATTTTCTAAATTAAGTATATATATATATATATATATATATATATATATATGTGTGTGTGTGTGTGCTGAGGGCGTGATGAGGGCAGATGAAATTACCCTAGGGGCAGATGGCATTAACTCCTTGTGTTGGTGATGCCAGGGTGGGGTTTATTCTTTACACCACCCAAAGGAATACTGCTGGATCCTGAGCTAGGCACGGGGGCAAATAATGACTCTGACGCCGAGTTATGGAACTGAGTCAGACAGGAGTAACAGTCTATACAGCCTGGTGACCATTGACTTCAGAGACCTCAGGGCTTTCTGGGACTTATATTGGACTTGGACAATTTGGATGCAGGCCATGCTGACTTGAGACAGGATGACTTGGACTGACTTGACTATGACAGACTATGACTGACTTCACCCCTTCTGTAGCTTACCAGGCTTTGACTTGACCTGAGAGTCAATGGACTTGAGAATCCATGGCTGCTTGACTGACTTTAGGACTCCTCTGGACTCCAGATACACACCTAGGACTTGACCTTGCTGCAACTCAGCTAAGCAGGAAGAGAGTAAGAGAGTGAGCAGAGGCTACACCCAGGGCTTATATGGGGGAGACTCTGTCGGGTCCCATAGGTCACCCTTAGGTCACATGATCACTGATACCTCACTGGGTTACAATCACATGACAACAGGTTAATCACATGTCAACTATTCTTAAGGGGATAGCACTTTTATATACAATACACAGCATAAAGATAACTGTACAAGGGGAACAAGTGCAAGGGGACCCAGGGGACACTGTAGGGAGACTGTCTGACAGGGCAGCAAGGGTACGGGAGTGCAACTCCTGTACTGGGCTACCACATATATTATATATATATATATATATATATATATATATATATATATGTTAAAGGAGTAGTCCAGTATTGGAAAACATCCCCTATCCTAAGGATATCCTAAGTTTCAGATCGCGGGAGGTCTGACCACTAGGACCCATACGGGGACCCGGCTCTCCAGCCAGATAGTGTGTGTCAACCCCTGCATGAAGCGGCAGCTGACACGCCCCAACAATACAGCACTATAGCAGAGTCGAAGATTGCCGAAGGCAGCGCTCTGGCTCTTCCATAGAGTTGTATTAAAGGGGCGTGTCAGCCACCACCTCGTGCGGAGATCGCCGGGGGTCTCAGCGGTCAAACCCTGCGCAATCTGAAACCTATACCCTATCCTTAGTATAGGGGATAAGTTTTCCAGTCCTGAAGAACTCCTTTAATATCTACTGTTAACTGATTCAGAGTGTTTACTGATCTTACCATCAACATATTGCATTCTACAGAATCATTGAAGCAGCTTAGTACTGCTCTGGGTAAGGGTCCCTAAATGCATTAACATTTGAGATAGGAATGACGTGGTCATTATTTTAGGAGGAAATCTAAAATAAACAAAATAGGAGCACTTAAATAAAAATGTTTAGAAGCATCCGATTTAATGAGACATGTGTATTCATTTACTACCTATGCACTATTTAGCAGCAGTACATTGCGGGCTGATCTTTCTAATATTCTTTAACCTGTTAAGGACCAAGGGCGTAAACGTACGCCCCTAGTCCCGCTCCCGTGATATAACGCAGGGTTACACGGTAACCCCGCATCATATCACGGCGGGCCCAGCATCATAGTGAAGCCGGGACCCGCAGCTAATAGCGCGCGGCACTGATTAACCCTATTAACCCTATTAGCCGCGTGCTCAAAGCTGAGCCGCGCGGCTAAAAGTGAAAGTAAAATGTGCCGGTTAGCTCAGGGAGCAGTTCGGGATCGCCGTGGTATAATCGTGGCATCCCGAACAGCTGTACTTCAGGAGGAAGGTCTCTTACCTTCCTTCCTGCAGTCCGATCGCCGAATGAATGCTTCAAGCCTGAGATCCAGGCTTGAGCATTCAATCGCCGAAAACACTGATTGATACATTCCTATAGAGATGCATCAATCAGTGGTAAAGATCAGTACATGCAATATTATAGTCCCCCTGGGGGCTATAATATGGCATAAGAAAAGTGTAAAAAAAATCATTAAGCCTTTCAATGATCCCTTACCCTAATAAAAGTTTGAATCACCTGGCATTTCCAAGAATAAAAAAAAAAACTGTAAATAAAAATAAACATATGTGGTATTGCCTTGTGCGGAAAAGTCCGAATTATAAAAATATACCGCTTTTTAAACCGCACGTTCAATGGTGTACGCGCGAAAAAATTCCAAAGTACAAAATAGCGTATTTTTGGTCACTTTTTTTATCATGAAAAGATGAATAAAAAGCGATCAAAAAGTCCGATCAATCCAAAAATGGTACCAACAATACTTCAGATCACGGCACAAATAATGAGTCCTCATAGCCCCCTGAACATGGAAAAATAAAAAAGTTATAGGGCTCAGAAAATTACAATTTTAAACGTATAAATTTTCCTGCATGTATTTATGATTTTTTTTCAGTAGTAATACAAAATCAAACCTATACAAGTAGGGTATCATTTTAACCGTATGGATCTAGAGAATAAATAAAAGGTGTAATTTGTAACAAAAAATGTACTACGTAGAAACGGAAGCCCCCAAAATTTACAAAATGGCATTTTTTTTTTCAATTTTGTCGCACAATGATTTTTTTTTCCATTTCGCCGTAGATTTTTGGGTCCAATGACTGATGTCATTACAAAGTAGAATTTGTGGCACAAAAAAATACGCCATAATACAGATTTTTAGGTGCAAAATTGAAAGAGTTATGATTTTTTAAAGGTAAGAAGGAAAAAACTAAAGTGCAAAAAAACGAAAAACGCCTGGCCCTTAAAGGGATAAAATAGAGATTATTGCATGGTGCATTTTTACATTCTGGTGTAAATCCCAAGAATTTCAGATTAACACTGAACGCTCCGAACAATCTGAACCCAGACTTTCCTGAACACAATATTTTGTTCAGTGTAGCCAGTTTTTATGAGATAACAAAATTATTGTTTATTTTTACCAAAATATAAGAACACAATATCATCAAGTTTGGAAAGAATGGACACAGGAAATGTTTAAAGTATGGTGTAAAATTATAACTTGGTTTAAGGTCTTTGTGTAGTCTTGATGCAACTCTTCTATATGACTGTATCATTTCTAACTTTCCACCTGCTACAGTATTTGAAATATGCCCACAGAAGAAAGAGTTTATAATAAAGCATTTCCAAAAGAGATTGCAGCCATTCACTACATCCATATTGACTTGAACTAGTGAATTAGAAATAATGGCTGCTTAAGCAGTCTAGAAACACGGCCTTACAAATATCATTTGCTTGTATTGAGGTAATGCAAGTAAAAGTGACATTTATATATTTTGGGTGTAGTGATGTAAATCTACATATTTGGTTTCTGGCAATATCACCGCTGTAAAATGACTCATGAATGTGTTCAATGAAGAAATATATAGCAGTCACAGGTAGACGCACAAAGATATGAGGATTACTGAATGAACATCCTAGTTTGGTTAGTCTTAAATCAAAAATGTTATGTTTTACACTGTATAGTATTCCAATATTTTATAGAGATGTGGCTTACCTAACAAGACACACACAGTGCTCCCATTTCCTAATGTGCTTATGAAACACCAGCAATTGAGTTTCTCCATAACAAATGACCAAAAGACAAACCGGGATGCTGGGTGCTAATATAGCCATATTTATATAAAACCATCAGATTCCATTAGATATATGAAGCTATTACCCCACATTTACCATTCTTAGTATAGGACAAGCATAGGCAATTGTCAGCACTACAAATGTTTTGCACTACATTTCCCATGATGAGTTGGCAGCTTTTTGGCTTTAAGAGGATCATGGGAAATGTAGTCCAAAACATGGGCAGTGCTGAGGGTTGCCTATGCCTTGTATAGGAGGTAGTTGGAGTGATTTGTGCCAAATTTATTAACAGGTACACTTTTGCACCATTTCTTATTTTACTACACAATAATAGTGATGTAAACTATTCCTCCTTAGAGATTAGGCCCATTTACTTTTTACTAACTGACTAAATTTGGTGAAGGACACCAGTCACAAATTTCACCATTAAAATGTCACAGTTCATCGCATTTGTAGGGTTAATGTTTCACTTATGTACAAGCATGTTATAAGTGAGTACATACCATAGTAGCAGTACATGCAGCCGCCATGGGCTCTATCATAAAAAAGTACAATTTTCCTTCATTTGTATTTTTTTAATGAACCTTTCCCTCTCTGTAACTGTGTTAGTGTTGGCGAGCAAGTTACAAAGAAATGTGTTAATATGTTAATAATCCTCCACAATAGACACACTAGGCACTGCTATGCTGGATTTGGCTTTGGTACAGAGGACTGACACATACGCTCCAGATCCTCAACTTCTACACTCGCACAGCCTAGGGTGCTCACTGACCAAAAGAGGCAAAGAGCTTCACATACACTGTCCATAAGAACAAAAGATCAAGGCACTCACCATTGCTGCTACAGTGAACTTTATTGAAGATCCAGGTATCATATCACACGTGCGAGACAGACATATACTTTAGCAGGGGTGCTTCTCTGGGTGGCGGTGCCGTTTTGCGCGTGGATTGTGCTTCAACTGGCCCAGTGGGCCAGTCGAAGCACAATCCACGCGCAAAACGGCAAAATATTTATTGTGATACCTGGATCTTCCATAAAGTTCACTGTAGCAGCAATGGTGAGTGCCCTGATCTTTTGATCTTATGAACAGTGACCCTATGTTAATGCTACACTGACTGCATGAACTAGCACTAAAAAAGTGTATAACACCTAGAAACAAAAACTACAAAATCACCACGTTTGTAGGCTGTTGTTCACCAATCTTATTTATATTATAGCAAATCAACAGATATAACACAAAGTAATATTTATTTATCCAGACAATATGGCTTCATTAAACATCCTTCATGCTGAAGAAAGGAAATTATAATACAAGGAATTTGTTTTTCCAGAAAAATTATGGAAACATCAACAAAGTATTCCAAATAGTACTTTGTTGTTTCTCCTTTTTTGCCGGCCTGAATCCAGGATGGATTCAAGTATGGAATTTATTTATCCTTGACAGATCAGCTTTACAGGATGGACCATCTTGAAATGCATTCTGCTTGCTGGCCATGTCATTTACTTGATATTTTTTTTAGCAAAGGAAATCTTTAACGCTATTTTCTCTGTGGCAAGACCCAGTATTATCCAAAAAAAATTACTTCATCATCACAAAACCTATTTTCTATTCATGAAATGAGAAAAGTGTCTAAAATGCTATGTCTACCTGTGCATTGACTGTGCAAGGAATGATTGCCCTCAACCCTGGTTCTTTACCCGAAATGTAACCCTGCATCATAAAGAAGTGGGGAAATGTGATTGTTTTCTTCTGGTGTCATCTTTATACACTATGCTTCATTAGAACATCACCAGATAAAAGTTCCAGTATGATCTTCTTGGCCAATGTAGTCTGGTGATGCACCATATGCTTTTACCATATACTTTCTTTCTATGATCTTCGCATTTTGTTTGCACGTACACCTAATTTTACACAGAGCTGACTGGGAACAACCAACATATTTTGTCAACGTCTGCATTGGGTTTTTATCTGTAATGTATTATCAATTTATGTATTTCAATTGGCAATTCTCTTGTTGGAGTGTGGAGAATTATTTTGGGGAATTTTGTTCGATTTTGTTTACTATGAAATCTGCTGAGTATCTTAGTGGTGATAACTAGAGGTAAGCAAATCTTCTGAGATTCAAATCAGGTCCAATCGGGGGCATATATTTCTGGTTCATATCCTGATTCAGAGGTTCCCCACTAGCCTTGCAATTGTCCACACACAGTATGTACAGGAGCAGGGACTCCTATCAAAGTCTGGTATCACTGATGTGTATAATGTGTACATTGGGTGGCTTGGCAGTTCCGTATACAGGAGCAGGGAGGGAACTAATCCAAAACCAAAGTTTTAATTCTTATTATTCTTACTAACTATTCTAACACAAATTTTTTTGTGAAATTCAGACCGAATCTAATTTATGTTGTATCTATTGATTAATCTCTATCGATAGGAAAACCTCTAATGTAGCATTTTATAACTTTACACATGTCTCTGCATTGGTTTAAAAAACACACAGATGAAATATTGTGATACTTTAGCACGTCATGTACAAAAAAGCGGAATCCACAAAGTTATTTAATATATCTGTATACATTATACTTTCTATTGAGAGATTTATGGTATATTGTTTAATAAAAATAAACACAATTTTCCTGGTAGTAACTACACGATTAGCTATACACTATTAAATATATATATATATATATATATATATATATATATATATATTCATTACAGAGGATCTAAAATGATAAAATAACCACTCTAAAGTGATGACAAGCTGTACCTGAAAGGTTTGAGGAACAATAGTCAGCAACTACATTCAGTATTGATGATGATGCTTTGTTGCTAATTTAAACATTGTTGTACTTATATAACACTGCATAACAACACCTAATAATCCCCAAGTCACTATGGAATCATTTATAAATAGATGCATGTTGTAAATGAGAAAAAAATCTCATTAATTGTTCAGTTTTGTCTAACTGCAGTGCATACACTTTATGGTGGAAGCATTGTTCTATGGTACCTTAATTAGACTTTTCTTCCACAAGTTCAAATATTTGTATTCATTTACATTGTGATATCTGGAAGAAATCTTTTCGGATTTACTGTACAAAAATTTCTAAAGGATTTTTTTTTTTTTTTTTTGCATACGTTAGGAAAATCCTTGGTCTCCATCTTGCAGCCCAACTCTTGATGTCACCGGTTGAGCATAGCTTTAATGAGCAGGTGTCACTGACTTTCTCTTGGAAATGAATACCAAAGTACTTATGAACAAGGCTTAGTTTGTGGAAAAGTCAGTGAAACAAAGTTCCACTTATATTTCGTCTCTCAAGCATAGTTGCCAACTCTCAATAATTTGCAGAGATAGTCATTTAGAAACAAAATGTCACTGAAAGAGATTGCCCTGAAACTGTACATACCAGTTAGAGTAATTGCTCTCATTTCATATGAGAGATGAAATTAACCGTATCTAGTCTTGTTCTTTATTAACTGTGTAAATAAATGCAATGCCACAGATAGAATGGAGTTGCTACTATGGCCAGGGTCCTGTTATTGCTCTTTGCTAATGATGTTCATTCTGTTGCATCACAATACTTGGAAGAAGTGGTAAAGGGACAGAACTTGGGTTGTCCATTTTAGAAAACCCATTTTCATATACACTATTGGGGAATTCTTACTGCTTAGTTAATAGAATCGGGGTCCACTGTTAGGATCTTCATTCTCTGCCCGAGTGTTGAGCCTCTCTCTGCCTTTGTGTATAGAACATTTCTCACTCTGGAGGATCTGTCTTACTGTATATTGTATGACAAGTTATTGATGTGAATAAACACTATGGGATGCATTCTTTCTCCTGTGGTGGTTCTACAGAGAAGCTTAACATTAACTACCAGTTTCATCCACAAATTACAGCTGATCTCTGGGTGTTCCAGCAAGGGGACACTGTGGGATCAGCTTATTGTAAAAGAACCCTGCTAACAAATAAGGATTGCCCAAAACAGACAACCCCTTTGAAGAATGAATGCAGAACTTAATAGCTAAACTGAATGCCTGATAGTTATAAACATATAGGGGAAGAATTGTCCATACTGAAAAGCTGCTGTGGGTCTTGTGGGTCCAGTACTTATCAGGTGCTGTATGCCCCAGAAGAAGTTCTATAGTTCTTTCCAGTCTGACCACAGTGCTCTCTGCTGACACCTCTGTCTGTGTCAGGAACTGTCCAGAGTAGGAGCAAATCCCCATCGCAAACCTCTCCTGCTCTGGACAGTTCCTGACATGGACAGAGGTGTCAGCAGAGAGCACTGTGGTGGGACAAAAAAGAACTTTACAACTTCCTCAGAAGCATACAGCAGCTAATAAGTACTGGAAGGCTTAGGATTTTTAAATAGATGTAATTTACAAATATGTTTAACTTTTTGGCACAAGTTGATTTAAAAAAAAATGTGTTATCTACAGGAGTACCCCTTTAAGATTCCACACAACTCCACACAAGAGTGACCTAGCTATGGTTCCTGACAGTGTTGAGACAGAACACAGTCTTCATAAAGCCACTCTAGAGTGCAACACTATATTTCCTTCCCAGTATAAGTACGGTGAAGGTAGCAAGCTACCCAGCTCCCCCCTCATACCGGGTGCTCTGTTTTCATAATAAGATGCTAGATCTGGTCCCTGTAGCATTCCCGATTCACACAGCTGAGGTATCATATAGCGGATGTAACTTTCCAAGTGGGGAATATAGCATTGAGCTGAGGTGGCTCTTTAAGAGCTGGCTCCCCCAGGGCTGGAATTTCTAAGAGCCCACACAGTTACTCTGCTATCTACTGTTTCTCCATAACAGACCTTCAGCTTTGCATTAAAGAGTACCTGTTATCAAACTTTTTTTTAAACTAACTCAGTTTTGTAAACTAATTCAGATTATACTCCCTAACTACTCCTAACACCACACCTGCCTTTAAAAAAGCAGGAGCTTTAAAAAGCTCTATATTCTCCCTTTCCCCTTGCTCACATTGTGTGAGCTCCCTGCAGGAGAAAGTGGGTGTTCCCCAGCAGGTGTGACATCACTATAGCCTGAGAGTGTGCCTTGCCATTCCCCACATGCACTTTCTGAGTTTTGTCTCCTGCCAGGCAGGGAGGAGATCGAACTAACTGTTTGACTTGTGCAGGCAACAGAACAGAGCCACCTAGTGGCCGTTTTTTCAATCACATTAAAAACATATAAAAGGTTGAGAATTTTAACAGCCAGTAAATAGCAAAGTGTCTTATAATTACAGAATGAACAATATATTAAAAGTTTAGTTTGGGGACAGGTACTCTTTAAACTGCTGTAGCATTTCTCAATGACAGTGTAACTGCATGAATTTCATAAGACCCGCTGTGCAGCTTCTACACAGGTATACTCTTATTTGCTTCAGCTTCCAGCCAACAGTCACACTACACAGTCAACTCAGACTGCTATGCTCACAGGCCAATGACACGTTCTTATAACAACTCATGTGGTCTTACCTCACACACTCACCATTTGGCACAAAACACTGTCCTTTTATATATTCACCTTTACCTTCTCCTACCAGCACAGTGTTACATAGCTTCTGTGCCACTATGCACATCTGTGTCAATCTCAGGGTCTTTCTCTGCCCACACTGATGTTGGCATCACCTCCTGTAAGCTGGCAGGAAACCAAAAAACTGTCATTCCTGATGCCCCACTATTTTGGCAGGATGTGGCAGCACTGCAGTATACCATAGCCTGTTGGTATATATATATATATATATATATATATATATATATATATTAGAGCCTAAATTTATACAATATTTTTTTTTTTACTTATTTTCACTTAAAGGGGTACTCCGTCCCTAGACATCTTATCCCCTATCCAAACATAAAGGATGACGTTTATCCTTCTCATACATTTTTTACTTTCTTGTTTGCTAACATTGCAGCAGCTATGGGGATAAAATAATAAAAAAATACTCGTAAATCTTTATTCCGTTTGTCATTTATTTACGAATTTCTCAAACAGTGTCAATGCAGACCAGAAAGAAAATGTTCACAATGTACAGTATTTTCAATTGATTCTGCCTCTAGCCCCAGGCACAGAAGAGTCCTAGGCTGTATTCACATGCACTGCAGCAGCATGAGCCTTATTTTATCTATTAGTCAATTTCATCTATAGTAAGTAAACCCACTTATTCACTTGTCGAGTACACTGTACATGAACACTTAGAGCAGACTCTTTTGTTCCTGAGATTGCTGTCATTTGCATAAGCACCAGCAGAGATGTAACAGGAATATCTGTGACCCTAATGCAAAATCTGTAACAGGGCCCCCACAAACCATGTGGCACATTTAAACAAAAAGTTATTTTAGGGGCCCAGTACAGCTGTTCAAACTACCATCCTAATAAAGTTGTCGGGTAGCTGAGAGTTTAAGGCTATGTTCACACTCCAGAATTTCCGCATGTCCCCTCCCATAGAAATGAATGGAGGGGGCATGGCATGACGTCACAGACAAAAATGCAAAGATGGGTTTAGTTTTAAATACATTGATCCATAGAATAAAGAGAACATGTCAATTGTGCCGTAAAGTGCACTGTGCAAGACTGAAACCCCCCTGAAAGTTGCAAAACTAAGTTGCGAAATAACAATTTTTTTGGTCCCACAAAAATCAAGCCCTAATGTGAGTCTGTGGATGGAAAATAAATGAGTTATGGCTCTTAAAAGGCGAGGAGGAAAAAACGAAAACGCTACAATGAAACTTGGCTGTGATATCATGGTACCGTGGCCTCTTCTATTTCTGGACCTTAAAAGTTGTGTTGTCTGTGGATCTTATTCTATGCTAATGTAAAGCATCATATGAAAAAGGAAAATAAAAATGTAATATGCCAGTCACCTCCTGTGTTATACAATATACAGTGAAAAAAATATATATAAAAAAAAATCAAATGTAGGAGAGTAATACATTTCCGGATTATAACACGTGGATGGACCTTGTGAAGCCTTTTCTATTCACCAGGGGATTCTGGATAATACAGATTTTCCTTTCTAGTAATATGTCGGCTTTCTACACTATCAGGTCTACAGATCATATACATATTGCAGCTGAGATCACATCCCATATCTTGAAGGAATAAAGTATTCCCCTTCCAAATCTAGAGAACACCAGGGAGGAGCAGGCAAGTCTTGGCTTAGGGCAATGACTAGTAAGCAACCATCTGCACAACAGCCTGGGCCGCACATCAAAGAGACTTCATGGTAAATTCTTTCTTTTTGATATAGTCCCAAACATATATTTCATTAATGTGTTTATATATTGCATTACAAATAAAAGGAAGCCACATGCTTGCATTAAAACACATCTTATCACTGCAACAGTTTTATTAACAGGTAGAGGATGAAAATGTGTTTTTTTTCGAGATTTTCATTTTCATATGTGTAAATGTAACAATTTTGTTTTTATGCACAAGAATTTATTATTATAATCCCATCATTTAGGGGTTGAGAAGATTGCATCTTAGATCTCAAAGACCTCTTCATTTCATGTTATGTTCTCAATAAGCTCAATGAGATTTAATTTTACTGTGTAACAAATATAGCGACATTAAAGCCACCTTTGATTAACCACAGGATAAGGGATAAGTAGCTGATCATGGCTGGTCCAACCACTGGAGCCCCCTGTGATCTCCTGAATGGGACCCCATTCTGCTCAGTCAGGAGCATGTGTCATCTACCTCTAGATGGCACACGCTCTATTGAAATTAATCTATGTATATAAAAAGATAAGGCCTGACTCACTGACTCATCAACGCCCAGCCTAAACCCTTGGACCTTGAAAGCTGAATTTTTTCACAGGTGTTGTTTTTAAGACGTAGATGAGGAACAAGAAAGGATTTTTCAAAATTCAACCCTTAAGGGGGTGAAAAAGGGGTTCAAAGTTTGTATGGAAGTCCGTCATTTTAGAAGCTAGAAGCATGCAACCTTGGCGTGGTGTGCGGGCTCAAGTGTGTCCTTCATATAAGGATATCCTGGCTAATGTCTCAGTTTTACATCAGTTTTGAGGGTTAGCTAATTTCATTGTTTACATTAACCACAGTAGTGAAACCATATTGTGATCCATAGGTGCAGGTCCTCCATTCCAACATAGGTGCACAACTGCACTTGGGGTTGGGCACCTTGTATCACCTTAGATCACGTCAATGTAAAACTTTGTTTTTAGTCTAACAATTAGAGATAAAGTAACACGTGTTTTAACATTTTCTAAAACTCCACCCCTGAAGGGGTGAAACAGGGGTTCAAAGTTTGTACGAATTAACCCCATGCCGCAGAACGCCGGGTATACCCGGCGCTGGGGCATGGGAGGGTTATGAAGCGTGCTCAGGAGCTGAGCTCACATCATACCCGCACGGTCCCGGCTGCTATCAGCAGCCAGGACCCGTGGCTAATGCCGGACATCGCCGTTCCGGCAGATTTTCAGCATTAACTCTTTAGATGCGGCGATCAAAGTTGAAAGTATTCGGGTTGTTTGGATGCCCGTAGACTTTACCCAGAGCGGCCTCATTACTATAGAATCTTAAAAAGTAGATCTATGTTACCCCAAATTTAACGTGAGCAAAGCTGCGGGCAAAAGCTTGTGGAGCAATAAGACCCCCGTGATCAGCTACTTATCCCCTATCCTGTGGATAGGGGTAAGTTAATTCTGGCTGCAGTACCCCTTTAAGGGGAAATAGGACTTAGTCTTGGCTCACATCATTATTTTAACACATTATTACACCATTTTTTCTACTATTCTAGTCTCTTATAGGAGCGCCAAATCCCCTGCACTCTGGACACCAGTGCTGCTTGCACCTTACTGATTTAATGGGATCTGTTGGGTTTCCACCATAGTGTCATAACATTTTGTGCTATTTTGTCCAGGGTTTTGGATGGAGAATGTAACAAGCTTTACAAAAGTTGTGAATGAGGCTTAAAAGGAAAACTGTCAGCCTGATCAGCCACACTAAACCCAATACACTGGGTTAAATTGTGGGTGACCAGGATTCCAAGGAGGGGTGACTAAATTTGGTCCAGTTGTTCCTGTGGTAACGGTTGCAGAAGTTCCGTTGCTGTATTCAGCTAATTGTGCACTAGAGGTGTGGCCCCGCCAGCTGGTCGCCTCTGGCTCTGTCCTTCTTGTTATATTGCCACCCCTTAATGTACATATCCTCAATTTTCTTCTGCGACTCCATGTCCTAGTGACGTAGATTCGCTGGTCACGTGAGCGCTCCGTTCTGTATACAGCTCTGCACTCTGTTTTGACATTGATGCCCGGAAAGTAACAGAGTGTCAGGGCATGATGGGAGATGTTGGGAAATGTTGTTTACATCAGCCAGGGGCCTCCAGCTGTTGCAAAACTACAACTCAACATGTCCAGAAAGCAGTTAGCTGTCCGGCATGCTGGTTTACATAGTGCTTTGGACTACAGCACACTGACCTGATGGATTGCGTTCTGCTCAACACAGTCACATTCACAATGAAGTTATAATATAGTCCTATGTTCATGATGTAGTGTTATTATGACATCACCGACATGAGCATTAAGCTCTATATCTTGAGCGCATGCATGAGAGCTGTACAGTCTATTGGTGCATGCGCTTGAGATACAGAGAGGTGCGCTCACGTGACAGGCAACTCCACGTCACTTTGACGTGGCGTTGCAGAAGATGAATTTGTAAATTGAGGGGGCGGCAGTATAAGAAGACGGACAGAGGCAGGGGCAGTCAGCCGCCGTGCAATTAACTGAATGCAGCAACGGAACTTTGAATGCAATTAACTGAATACAGCAACGGAACTGCTCGCCACCCACCCACGCTCTAACGTAGTGTATTGGGGTTAGTGTGGGAGATCAGGCTGACAATATGCCTTCAAATAGTTTAATACTCTACATGAATGGTCTAATAGTTACTTGTTTTTATTTTGCAGTAATATTCACAATACTATATTCCATGTCTAATACTATGAGAGACCATTTACAAGGTACAGGTAGCAGAAGTAGTAGCTCTCCGACCAGGCTTCATATCTAGTGCCCTTAGAGGCAGTACAGACAGGAAAATAAGGAAATATTACTAAAAAATCTATCTTCACACTAAGTCACATTATAAAACGTTGTCTGCTTACGGTCACTACCTATGGGGACTTACAGGCAGATTTTTATAGCTCACATTGAAATCAATAATAAATGTATCTTATTCAAGGCCCAAAGCTTCCCCTATTGGCTTGTATTTTACCATTTAAGAAGAAGGACGTGTGAAGAGCAGATGATTTGAGGTTATATGAGAGTTGATAACAGAACATGTGAACCATTTTTGACCATGTGCTGTGTCAGGTACAGTCACTCAACGCTACTGAAGTGAAGTCACGTTTTACAGCACATCCCACTAATGCTTAGTTAGATTATCAGGCAAATTTGGGGACCAAGGGGGGAATTTATTAAGGTTTGTGCAGGTGCACATTTTTTTAATTCAGTACACTTGTTTTTATGGTGCCCCGCTACAACATTTTTGCTACTTTTTACTCCCTTTTGCACCAAAATGTGTAACTTTTCGCAACTGCTGTCCACAGCAAATTTGGTAAGACAAGTCTGATTCTGTCTAGATTTGGGACAAATTGAGGGCATTGTGACACATTCTGTGACAAATCGCAAATGATGAATCCATGACTACCGAAAATGGAGCTCCTTTCAGTTTAACCATTACTTGTCTAAAGTGGAATATCCTACAGCAGTATCCATATGGACATCAGCTTAGCACAGATAATAGCTGATGTTACTTTCTTCAGTAAAAGGTTCATATTGCTTTATGCATTACCTAAGAACCTCTTAGATGAAGAAAAGAAGGCGCTCAAAACAAAAGCATGCTGCTAGACCACATAAAATGGATAGCCCATTTCGGAAGAGGCAACTAACAATCTCTTTGAAAGGCATGATTGCGGCAGCTAGGATTTGGTATGGAGACAGGGAAAATGACAGCTGGAATATGGGGAACGAGGTAAAAACTACATGAAGCTGATGATGTGTATGTGAAACGCTCAGAAGCATTGGAAACTTTGATGAGATGTCAGGAATGCATTCTGAGATGGATAGGTATGTTGCTGCGTGACTGACCGGTGTCGTTTGCAGGATTACCATCAATTTAATAGCCGAGATGCTCACTTGGCTATGTCATAATAGATTAGTTTTGTCTCTGCTTTTTTTTCCCTGCTGGATTTTTTTCTTGCCTTCTTTGATGTGATTTCAGACTGCAAAGTGTGATGAAGGAAAGACAGAACTATAGAAATAGGGGCATATTATAAAAGCATAAAATGGTTACAAAATCCTAAGACTACTTCAATAATTATCAAATTGCTCATTTTTCCCAGCTAACACCATGTTCACATGATAAGGATCCTGTCAGGATTTTCCATCTGTTAGCAATTTTCCAACAATTCATTAAAACAGGGTATTTTATGCTCCAGAAAAATCCATTTCGAATAATAAAGGTCCGGCATATTTTAAAATATACAGCATGTTCATTATTCCTGCACATAGTACACTAAAAAACTCCACTCCACTGGATAACAATGGGGCTAACCCTAAAGATTATTTCAAAATCCAGGATCTTAAATGAATCCTGTCATTGCAATAAGCCCCTTTAAATGAAGATGGAGATTACCTAAAAATACTAAACTTCACGGCACACAACTAAATAGTCTCCTGCCCAATGCCATACTCCCTGCCTTATATGGAGGAATTAATATGGAGTCATGGGATCTGTGTGCTATTAAGAATCCATGCACATGACCTTGAATTGTACTTGAACCCTAAAGTAGGTCAAAAAATAATTACATATATATTTCTTCACTGTGATACGGGGTTACATCATTATTACCTCTGAGCTATAATACTACTCTATACCCTTTAGAGAGTGTTTAAGGTAGAGTTGTTAATAAGGTTGTTGAGCTCATTAGAATTTAGTTTTAAAGCATAATTGTCATACTAGGTCATGCAGATGCTTTAGATTCCTTTGTCATGTGTGTAGCTTCTGTATTTGGCTCACAAATCCCTCTATTCTGCTGCCCATTCATTCTGACATCCACTGCTCAGGAAGAGGCGTATCCCAGGCAAGCACTAAACTCGCCCCCAGTCACTAAGAATGTACCTCCTCCCTAAGTCTGCTGGGGAGCAACGTGGTCTGTTCATTGTTTACAAGGTACAACCCTGTGCATTTGGTGCAGGTTGTGCCTGGTAGTGCAACTCTTTGTAGCTCAGTCCCAGGAATCAGATCCCCAACCATCTGATATTGATGACCTATTCCAAGGTCAACGATATTAAAACTCTTCCACTTTTTTTCAACATTTTTGGGGGGAGGTTATATATTTATCAGGAGTCATAGAGTTTTTGTGCGGATTATTTTCCTGCTGGTGCCCTGTATGTGTGATATTTTTAGCAGATCACTATAAGGAACTGCAACAGACATAAAAGATATATTTAGATAATTTATTATGTAAAGTCATTATTATTAAGCATTTATTTTCATGCTGCTATCCTTGTACAGACAACACAGCCATTCCCTAGCTCTATGCTAAATTATTATCTAGGTTCCACCTGCATTTTGGTTAACATAAAATGTGTTTGGTCTAATTTTGTTCTTTGTTTTTGGAAAATAAAAACCTTTCTAATTTAAAAAACAAAAATGCATTTGGATGACAAAAGTCAGAGAGTGTGATACTCAGGCCACTCCGCTAATGTTAGGGAAAGAATGGAATGTAAAGGAGGCTAGACAAGACAAGACAGTGTCTCTAACAAGACAAGTCAGACATGCTAGACAAGACAGTGTCTCTCTGAAGAAGTTCCGAAACATACATGAGGGGGCCAGTGATAAGACCTATCTAGACCATTGGTATGCCAAAATCCGGATTTGTTGGTACATTTGTTTGCTTACACAGGTTATTATTGCAATGCATACCTTAAGTACAATAAGACTGTGTAACGCTATGCTCACACAGCGGAATTTCCGTGTGGAATAACGCAGAAGAATTCCACTCAGACATTCCGCTGCAGCAGAGTCCCATTGAATTTAGTGAGATTCTGCTGCACCGTGCACACAGCAGAATTTCTGCACCAGATGTTTCTGCCATGGAAATTCTGATTCTGGAATTGACATATCTATTCTTTCTGCAGATTCCACTAGGTAATGCATTGCCATCTATGCATTTCCAAGTGGTCCTAGCATTGGCAATGGTGTCGGTGGAATGTCCGCATGGAAATTTTCCATACCAACATTCCACCGTGTGAACATAGCCTAAGGCATTGCATTTTCACATTATACATAGTGGTATATATCTGTTGACATAAACACCCCCTTTAATATCGTAATGTAATGTATTTTAAAAATGTGACTTAATTGCCTGGCATCCTTTAATGTGTAATGTTATTGTAAGGCCATATTGAAATAAAGCTAAATACTCCCTTTCCCCTTAAAGAGATCTAGGGGTTAGTTTAAAAAAAAATGTGTTTTTTTTTTTTTTTTTTTTTTACATTATAGCCTCTGATTCCCTAATTCCAATGCTGTATTTATTTTTTTGCTTCCATTTCCAATAAATAGGGTTTTTTCTAATTGGTTGATTATTTGCACTTTTCAATAGTTGGGCAGGTACTTTATTTAAAAAATGGGTGTGAATACTAACCTCAGATGGATGTGAGTCTAGCTTACTTCCCCTCAGCCTCATATTCCCACCCCCTGAATGTGAATCATACCCCTTCAGCCTTATATTTATACCCCTTGAGCCTAGCATTCACATCCCATTTTTAAATGAAGTACCCCGCCCATTTGACTACGCGTGGAAAAGTGTAGATAAGTCAACCAAACTGTAAAATCACAATATTTCGGGAACAGGGGAGCATAGCAAAATAATTCAAACAGTGCTGAAATCAGGGCATAGCATTGTATAAAGCACATTTTCTTTTTGTATTGATCAAAGTTCCTCTTTAACTATACTACGAAACTCTACTTATTCACTAACCAGTTAACTCTAAGGTATGTGTATCTTAAAGGAGTTCTGTAGTAAAACATAACTCATCCCCTATCTTCAAAGGATAGGGGATAAGTTATAGATTGCGGGGGGTCCAACCGCTGGGACCCCCCCAGCCCCCCCCCCCCCCCGAATTCCTGAATGGGGCCCGGGCAGTCTGATGGAAGGGGGCGTGTGAACTCCTATGTGGAGTGGCAGCCAACATGCCCCCTCCATGTATCCCATAGAGATACATGAAGGGGGAGTGTCGGCCGCGGCTTCCTGTGGGGGGTTGGAACAGTCATTTCCAGCAGACTGCCGGGGCCCCATTCAGGAGATCATGGGGGGGTCCCATTGGTCAGACCCCCAGCTATCTATAACTTATCCCCTATCCTGCACTACTCCTTTAATAGCTCTTGCTTGCTGAAGATCCAGTGCACTAAAAGGTGGGTAAAACATTGTCATTTTCACAGGTAAATTACAGCGATGTCTTTGGATGTGTTTTTGAACACGCACCACTTAGTAATAGTCGTCACTGTGATGACTAAGAACTGACTATTCAAAAGACGTCAACAGATTTTGCAGTGTTTTTCCCTGTCCATCCCAATATTAAAGGGGACCTCCGGTGGAAACAAGTGGAAAACAAATGTTTTCAAATCAACTGGTGCCAGAAAGTTAAACAGATTTGTAAATTACTTCTATTTTAAAATCTGAAGCCTTCCAATACTTATCAGCTGCTGAATACTACAGATATACTACAGAGAAATTTGTGAAGTTCTTTCCGGTCTGACAACAGTGCTCTCTACTGACACCTCTGTCCATGTCAGGAACTGTCCAGATTAGAAACAAATCCCCATAGAAAACCTTTCCTGCTCTGGACAGTTCCTGAAACAAACAGAGGTGTCAGCAGAGAGCACTGTTGTCAGACTGGAAAGAACTTCACACATTTCTCTAAAGTATATCTGTAGTATACAGCAGCTGATAAGTAATTGAAGGGTTAAGATTTTTTAATAGAAGTAATATACAAATCTGTTTAACTTTATGGCACCAGTTGATTTGAAAACATTTTTTTTTTCCACCGGAGTTCCCCTTTAAACTTTATCACGTCTGGAGCATTGAGTTTCCCTCCTTCCTTCCAAAGAACCTCCTGTTATAGATGGCCTCTAAGACAATAATTACTTCATATCGTGTTTTCAATGGACTTTCTAGACTAATGAATTCTGTGGCGTTAATCTTGTCTGTGATGATCTGGGAAGCCCCCAAAATAAACATTAGTGGGAGAATTAGGCATTAAGCTAGATCAAAGCTATTTCCAAGACAGGACAGTGTGAAGAGGATGTGTACAGGTGGAAATGTGTTAGAGAGGAAAATCATGATGAAATGTTCAGGGGAAAAAAGGCAAAAATGATTAATATATGGTGCTAATGCAGAGTAAAGTGCTGGTGGTTAATGAGATTTTGTGAACACTGAATCTTTCATAGCAATTTAAATGTCATGCCACCAAATACAATCCTGAGGCAGAGCTCTTAGATCTTTATAAGGACGGCATATTACTTGTATGAAGATTATTCAGCTGATGAAGTGCTCGCTATGACTGCATTAAAGGGACTATAAAGCTATCATTTTGCATTCCCACTTGTACTTGCCTCCTGCAAATATATACAGATTATATATATATATATATATATATATATATATATATATATATATATATATATATACAGTGAAAGCACCGCATTCTACAGCTTTATATAAACAGTTTCTAGGGTAGTGGAACTAAGAGCATCTATAGCTGCGGATAATATTGCCAATGTGACCAATAAGGAGCTTTGGTGCCGATAACCTGTGCATATAGGATTACAAAATAATCACTCAAAAAGGCAACCAACTCGCTTAGATTTTTTTAGCAGCTTATGGCTATATTTGTATTTATTTTTTGGGGGCAAAAACTCCCCCAAAAACTTCGGATGTTAGCAGGAAGTCAATAGGGAAACGCAAAACACCAAACCCACTTTGCGTTTTTGAGTTTGGCGTTTTTTTCTAGTGTATGCATCGCTGGCTCACTTAACCCCCTGCTGGGCTACGCGTCAGCCCAGCTAAGAAAGAGTAAATTCACACTGCTGGACGGTGTAGGTTAACCCTTTGGATGGTATCCAATATATACAGCCATCTATAGATGGCGGCTGTATATACTGGATACAGAAGCCGTCAGCTTACCTCATCCTGGCTCCTGCTCCGTCTTGGTCTTTGTAACTCCGCCCCTATTCAGGGTGTCATTAGGGGCAGAACCGTATCCAGGAGCCAGGGGTGGTAAGTCTAAGGCTCTGTTTACATTAAACATTTTGTATAATGTAAACAGGCCCTTCTAGCAGTGTTTTCCCAGACATGAGATGCCAGCAGTTGCTAAACTACAATTCACAGCATGCCCGGACAGCCAAAAGCTGTCCGGGCATGCTGGGAGTTGTAGTTATGCAACATCTGGAGGCCCCCTGAATACTACTCTCATAGTATTGTACAGTGACCCCCCGACCTACGATGGCCCCAACATACGATCATTTCAACATACGATGGCCTCTCAGAGGCCATCGCATGTTGAAGGCAGCATCAACATACGATGCTTTTGTAGGTCGGGGCCATTGCATAAACTGCTACCTGGCAGCGCAGACTGCTTCAGCTGCCACCGGATAGCAGTTTACGGTGCCCCGTGTGGTCCGCCGACGATCACTTACCTGTCCTCGGGGCTCCGGCGCGTCCTCTTCGGGATCCCCTGCATCGTTGGCGCTATCCATCGTCGTCATCACGTCGCTGCGCACGCCGTCCCGTCATCCAATAGGAGCGCATGCGTAGCGACGTGATGGTGGCGACGGAGAGTGAGGATGCCGGGGAAGCAGAGGCCTTGCCGGAGCGTCGGAGCGACTGTGATGGAAGGCAACATCCAGGGCAGTGGTGATGAGCGGTGATGGTCCGGAGCGGTGGGGACAGGTGAGTACAACTTCTTATACCAGTGGTCTTCAACCTGCGGACCTCCAGATGTTGCAAAACTACATCTCCCAGCATGCCTGGACAGCCAACATCTGGAGGTCCGCAGGTTGTAGACCACTGTCCTATACTTTACATTGCACGGATCCCTCAACATACGATGGTTTCAACAAACTATGGTCCGTTTGGAACGGATTACCATCGTATGTTGAGGGGCCACTGTATTTCTAAAAAGCAAGTACATGTGTGAAATAGGGCATATGTATAAATGGACATGCACCAGAATAGTCAATGCATGAATAAACATAGACAAGGTGTCTAAAACTAGTACAAAAAAAAAAGTTTTAGGGTGCATTCACACTATGGAATTCCCGCGGAATTCTGCTGTGTGAAATTAACATTAGCGTGAATGGGTCTCCGCGAGACCTGTCACACTGCGGACGATTCCACCGCTGAAATTGTTCCGCGCAAAGAAAGAACATGTTCATTCTTTGCGCGGATTCCGCGAGCACTGCATAGCCCTAGCGCCGAAGTACCATCGGCGGAGGCTGCCAGGCGGAATCCCCGCTCGCGGAATTTAGCGAGCGGAGATTCCGCAGTGTGAACGCACCCTTAGGCTGCGTTTTCACTTGGCAGTTTTTTGGGGGAAAAACTGCCATTGCAGTTTTTGAGACAAAGTCAGAAGTGTATTCTGGGATACATAGGAAGGACTTACACTTCTCCTTCCTACTGGATCCTTTTTTGACTTTGGCTCAAAAACCGCAGTGGCAACTTTCCAAGAGAACTGCCAAGTAGAAATGAAGCCTAAGTAAATTCCCCTTATTGTTCCTATTCCTATAAATATTTATTATACATTTTATTTTTATTATTACCAGATAACTTTGCAAAGTTATTGCAAGTGTAGCAAAATATCTGTTTTTACTTTACAGCATTTTAAGGGGATACGCCACTGGAAAACATTTATTTTTTAAAATCAACTGGTGCCAGAAAGTTAACCAGATTTGTAAATGACTTCTATTTAAAAATCTTAATCCTTCCAGTACATATCAGCTGTTATATGCTCCACAGGAAGTTATTTTCTTTTTTAATTCCCTTTCTGTCTGACCACAGTGCTCTCTGCTGAAACCTCTGTCCATTTTAGGAACTGTCCAGAGTAGGAGCACATCCCCATAGCAAACCACCTGCTCTGGATAGTTCCTTAAATGGACAGAGGTGTCAGCAGAGAGCACTGTGGTCAGACAAAACGGAAATTCAAAAAGAAAATAACTTCCTCTGGAACATACAGCAGCTGATAAGTACTGGAAGGATTAAGATTTTTAAATAGAAGTAATTTACAAATCTGTTTAACTTTCTGGCACCAGTTAATAAAAAAAAAAAAATGTTTTCCAGGGAAGTACCCCTTTAACAGCATGCAGAGTACTAGACTGTACTTTTAATAGGATCGTATCCGATTTAACCCTTTCCCGACCCATGACATACATGTACGTCATGGGTCGGCCCCCATAGCGGGTCAGGCCCAGCACCTAGCAATGGCCGGGACCTGTGGCTAATAGCGCGCAGCACTGATCGTGGTGCCAAGCCCTTTTAACCCTTAAGATGCGGCGTTCAAAGTTGAATGCCGCATCTAAAGTGAAAGTAAATCATTGCCGGTTAGCTCAGGGAGCTGTTCGGGATCGCTGTGATGAAATCGCGGCATCCCGAACAGCTGTAAAGACAGCAAGAGGGTCCCTACCTTCCTCCTCGCTGTCCGATCGCCGAATGACTGCTCAGTGCCTGAGATCCAGGCATGAGCAGTCAGGCGGCAGAATCATCGATCACTGGTTTCCTATGAGAAACCAGTGATCAATGTAAAAGATCAGTGTGTACAGTGTTATAGGTCCCTATGGGACCTATAACACTGCAAAAAAAAAAAGTGAAAAAAAAAAAGTGAATAAAGATCATTTAACCCCTTCCCTATTAAAAGTTTGAATCACCCCCCTTTTCCCATAAAAAAAAACCAGTGTAAATAAAAATAAACATATATGGTATCGCCACGTGCGGAAATGTCCGAATTATAAAAATATATATTGTTAAGTAAACTGCACAGTCAATGGCGTATGTGCAAAAACATTACAAAGTTCAAAATAGCGTATTTTTAGTCACTTTTTATATCATGAAAAAATGAATAAAAAGCGATCAAAAAGTCCAATCATTACAAAAATACTGCTAAAAACTTCAGATCACGGTGCAAAAAATGAGCCCTCATACCGCCCCATACGCAGAAAAATAAAAAAGTTATAAGCGTCAGAAAATGACAATTTTAAACGTATAAATTTTCCTGCATGTAGTTCTGATTTTTTCCAGAAGTATGACAAAATCAAACCTATATAAGTAGGGTATCATTTTAATCGTATGGACCTACAGAATAAAGACAATTTTGTCGCACAACGATATTTTTTTTCTTCCGTTTTGTTGTAGATTTTTGGGTAAAATGACTGATGTCATTACAAAGTAGAATTGGTGGCGCAAAATATAAGCCATCATATGGATTTTTAGGTGGAAAATTTAAAGGGTTATGATTTTTAAAGGTAGGAAGGAAACGAAAGTGCAAAAACGGAAAAACCCCGGGTCATGAAGGGGTTAAGCTTCCTGATGTAAGCTAATGGACATAGATATCATACAATATAATAGATATTATGCAATCAACAATCTTTTGTCCCACTATGATTTTAAGTCTATGGTTAGTTTTTCTTTAAAGGACCCCATACACATTACAAAAGTCTGCTGTACCCACTGATTTTGGCAGAACCCAGCTACTGACATAGGAAAGAAGGATCAGGCATGTTGAATTTGCCTGATCCTCTAGTTCTCTCCTTGAGACAAAGCACCACCGGAAGGGTCAGGCCATGAATAGGAAGGGTAATTACTAATATCACTGGTAACAGGTCATGGCACAGTCTTCCATCTATTATGATTTGGATTAGTTTGAATTCAT
This sequence comes from Hyla sarda, assembly GCF_029499605.1. Taxonomy (NCBI): domain Eukaryota; kingdom Metazoa; phylum Chordata; class Amphibia; order Anura; family Hylidae; genus Hyla; species Hyla sarda. The sequence continues at coordinate 140,003,860 of NC_079191.1, read as the reverse complement.
AGTATGTAGTAAAAAATGATATTGTGTGATATTACCCATATGCCAACATGGAGTCAGGTCAATGATTCCATCTATTCTACCAATTTCCCTAAGATAAGGACCTTTAACATCTGGATCTAAAAGTAGACTAATCATTTAAGTTACTGACAATTCGTATATAACACAGTATTGAGCACAACGCTGCTATATGTCCTGTCTGTTTTTAGGTCTTGTATTTAATTATTCAACATGACCTTTGATTTCTTCCTGTTTAGTTATACTCGCCTGTTTCTGCATAAAGATGTTGACTAGGAAAGTTTCTGAATAAAGTGAAGACGTCACAGTTTGTAATGTTATTCAGTGCAAGTAGGTTATTTACAGCAATAAAGACTTTTGTTTTCATGTATTGAGGGATAAAGTATGTATAGGGACCTGAGACTAAACTTATGGGGGTGAAGTTGCTAGTGCACCTGGGCCCTCAGTGTTACTGTCTCTATTCTGTGACATCACTGCAGGTATTAGCTCTATTCTGTGACATCACTGCAGGCATTATCTCTATTCTGTGACATCACTGCAGGCATTATCTCTATTCTGTGACATCACTGCAGGCGTTATCTCTATTGTGTGACATCACTGCAGGCGTTATCTCTATTCTGTGACATCACTGCAGTCATTATCTCTATTCTGTGACATCACTGCAGGCATTATTTCTATTATGTGACATCACTGCAGACGTTATCTCTATTCTGTGACATCACTGCAGGCGTTATCTCTATTCTGTGACATCACTGCAGTCATTATCTCTATTCTGTGACATCACTGCAGGCATTATCTCTATTCTGTGACATCACTGCAGGCGTTATCTCTATTCTGTGACATCACTGCAGGCATTATTTCTATTCTGTGACATCACTGCAGGCATTATCTCTATTCTGTGACATCACTGCAGGCATTATCTCTATTCTGTGACATCACTGCAGACGTTATCTCTATTCTGTGACATCACTGCAGGCGTTATCTCTATCCTGTGATATCACTGCAGGCGTTATCTCTATCCTGTGACATCACTGCAGGCGTTATCTCTATTCTGTGACATCACTGCAGGCATTATCTCTATTCTGTGACATCACTGCAGGCATTATCTCTATTCTGTGACATCACTGCAGGCATTATCTCTATTCTGTGACATCACTGCAGGCATTATCTCTATTCTGTGACATCACTGCAGGCATTATTTCTATTCTGTGACATCACTGCAGGCATTATCTCTATTCTGTGACATCACTGCAGGCATTATCTCTATTCTGTGACATCACTGCAGGTGTTATCTCTATTCTGTGACATCACTGCAGGCATTATCTCTATTCTGTGACATCACTGCAGGCATTATCTCTATTCTGTGACATCACTGCAGTCATTATCTCTATTCTGTGACATCACTGCAGGCATTATCTCTATTCTGTGACATCACTGCAGGCATTATCTCCATTCTATGACATCACTGCAGTCATTATCTCTATTCTGTGACATCACTGCAGGCATTATCTCTATTCTGTGACATCACTGCAGTCAGTATCTCTATTCTGTGACATCACTCCAGGCGTTATCTCTATTCTGTGACATCACTGCAGGCATTATCTCTGTGCTGTGACATCACTGCAGGCATTATCTCTGTGTTGTGACATCACTGCAGGCATTATCTCTATTCTGTGACATCACTGCAGGCATCATCTCTATTCTCTGACATCACTGCAGGCATCATCTCTATTCTGTGACATCACTGCAGGCATTATCTCTGTGCTGTGACATCACTGCAGGCATTATCTCTATTCTGTGACATCACTGCAGGCATTATCTCTATTCTGTGACATCACTGCAGGCATTATCTCTGTGCTGATGTCATCACTACAGTCATTATCTCTATTCTATCACTGCAGGCATTATTCCCATCATGTGACATCTCTAGGTCCAATAACTATTTACTATTACTTTAAAATATATCTTTACTTATTAACACTACTGTGACTATTATTCCTGTTATATGACATCAATACTTTTAGGGTATGTTTTGCTATGTAATTAGCACTGAATTGCGCGTCAGAATTCTGCGGTGTGAACTCCTAACATTAAAGGGGTACTCCGCCCCAAACATCTTATCCCCTATCCAAAGGATAGGGGATAAGATGTCAGATCGCCGCGGTCCCGCTGCTGGGGATCCCCGGGATCCCCGCTGTGGCACCACGCTATCATTACTGCACAGAGCGAGTTTGCTCTGTGCGTAATGATGGGCGATACAGGGGACGGAGTAGCGTTATGTCATGGCTCCGCCCCTTGTGACATCACGGCCCGTCCCCTTAATGCAAGTCTATGACAGGGGGCGTGACGACCGCCACGCCCCCTCCCATAGATATGTATTGAGGGGGGCGGGCCGTGACATCACGAGGGGCGGAGCCGTGACGTAACGATGCTCCGGCCCCTGTATTGCCCATCATTACGTGCAGAGCGAACTCGCTCTGTGCAGTAATGATAGCGCGGTGCCGCAGCGGGGATCCCGGGCCTCCCCAGCAGTGGGACCGTGGCGATCTGACATCTTATCCCCTATCCTTTGGATAGGGGATAAGATGTCTGCGGCGGAGTACCCCTTTAATGTAAATGGGTCTTTGGTGGGCCCGTTCACACTGAGGAATTTCAACGGCGGACAATTATCTATGTGTCTATTATTGTTTGTAGTGTGGGCGGCAGCCCTATGTTTACCCTCTCTGTATTGTGGCTTCACTCGTTTATTATACCATTTGTACCTGTACTGTGACCTCACTGTGTGTATTGTACCTGTACTGTACCTCTCTGTGTGTATTGTACCTGTACTGTGGCATCACTGCATGAATGCACCTGTAATGTGACTTCAATGTGTGTATTGTACCTGTACTGTAGCTATACTGTGGGTATTGTACCTGTACTGTAGCTATACTGTGTGTATTATACCTGTACTGTAACTATACTGTGTGTATTGTACCTATACTGTAACTATACTGTGTGTATTGTACCTGTATTGTAACTATACTGTGTGTATTGTACCTGTACTGTAGCTATACTGTGTGTATTGTACCTGTACTGTAACTATATTGTGTTTATTGTACCTGTACTGTAACTATACTGTGTTTATTGTACCTGTACTGTAACTATACTGTGTGTATTGTACCTGTACTGTAACTATACTGTGTTTATTGTACCTGTACTGTAACTATACTGTGTGTATTGTACCTGTATTGTAACCATACTGTGGGTATTGTACCTGTACTGTAACTATAGTGTGTATTGTACCTGTACTGTGAATTCACTGTGTGTATTGTACCTGTACTGTGACATCACTGTGTGAATTGTACATGTACTGTAACCATACTGTGGGTATTGCACCTGTACTGTAACCATACTGTGTGTATTGTACCTGTACTGTGATTTCATTGTATGTATTGTACTTATACTGTAACCATACTGTGGGTATTGTGCCTGTACTCTAACCACACTGTGTGTATTGTACCTGTACTGTGACATCACTGTGTGAATTGTACCTGTACTGTAACCATACTGTGGGTATTGCACCTGTACTGTAACCACACTGTGTGTATTGTACCTGTACTGTGATTTCATTGTATGTATTGTACTTATACTGTAACTATACTGTGTGTATTGTACCTGTACTGTGATTTCCCTGTGTGTATTGTACCTGTACTGTGACATCACTGTGTGAATTGTACCTGTACTGTAACCGTACTGTGGGTATTGTGCCTGTACTGTAACCATACTTTGTGTATTGTACCTGTACTGTGATTTCATTGTGTGTATTGTACTTATACTGTAACTATACTGTGTGTAATGTACCTGTACTGTGATTTCATTGTGTGTATTGTACTTATACTGTAACTATACTGTGTGTAATGTACCTGTACTGTGACTTCCCTGTGTGTATTGTATCTGTACTGTGATTTCCCTGTGTGTATTGTACCTGTACTGTGACTTCCCTGTGTGTATTGTTCCTGTACTGTGATTTCATTGCGTGTATTGTACTTATACTGTAACTATACTGTGTGTATTGTACCTGTACTTTGACTTCCCTGTGTGTATTGTATCTGTACTGTGATTTCCCTGTGTGTATTATCTCTGTACTGTGACTTCACTGTGTGTATTGTACCTGTACTGTGACCTCACTGCATGTATTGCACCTGTAATGTGACTTTAATGTGTGTATTGTACCTGTACTGTAACTATACTGTGTGTATTGTTCCTGTACTGTACCTCACTGTGTGTATTGTACCTGTACTGTGACTTCACTGTGTGTATTATACCTGTACTGTGACCTCACTGTGTGTATTATCCCTGTATTGTGACTATACTGAGTGTATTATCCCTGTACTGTACCTCACTGTGTGTATTATCCCTGTACTGTGACCTCCCTGTGTGTATTATCCCTGTACTGTGACCTCACTGTGTGTATTGTACCTGTGTGTATTGTACCTGTTTATTTTAATTTCCTATAACATACGTGTACAAACTATTTCTGTGGATTAAAACCCCCCTGTGCATCCTCAGGAGTGTACATAGAGGAGGTGCACAGGCTGAAGTCACACCTTAGAGTACACCTTAGAACTACTACTACCTGTGGTGTTGTAACTGTCCCTTTTCAAAATTACACAACAACTACTCTAAATTGCATGAAAACATGTTAAACATTTTATGCCTCTCATGGGGCCCTGTATATGAATTCCTTATCCATGTACTTCCCCCCTGTGAATAGTTTCTTGCCGGCAGCTAAAGCCCCTAATAATTGCTTTCAATTACTCCCAACAAAATGGATCAATGAGATGGATCACAAGGTTGATCCCCACCAAAACAGGTGCTTACATGGAGCTCAGTGTCCCAGCGGTTCTGCAGAACTTTTCTGACTTCAGTAGGAGGGGTGTTCTTAGTATATATGATCTGTAAAAAAAAAAAATATATATAATACAACAGAAAGAACCTCAGTATTCAGATGAATATATTGCTCACTCTTACCATCTGCTCTTTATTAGATAAATGGTATGATATGTGCCAACAACATGCTACCTGAATCTGCAGCAGAACCGTAGACTCATCTAACAATCTTTAGCGTAGGAGATCAACCTTAAAGGTGTACTCTGCCCCTAGACATCTTATCCTCTATCCAAAGGATAGGGGATAAAATGTCTGATCGCGGGGGTCCCACCACTGTGACCCCATGATCTCTGTGCAGCACCCGGCATTCATTTAAAATGCTGGGTGTGGGCAGCGGGGGTTGTGACATCACTCCCACGCCCCTCATGATGTCACCCCATGCCCCCCCAATGAAAGTCAATGCCATCACGCCCCCTCCCATAGATTTGCATTTTGGTGGCGTGGCGTGACATCACGAGCAGCGAGACCGTGGCGTCACAACCCCCGATGCCTGCACTCAGCATTCAGAACAAAGTGTTCTGAACGCTGTGGCAGCAGAGTACCCCTTTAAAGAAGACCTATCAATTCTGACATTTTGGTTTTAGCAATTACTCTTCTTCCAGAAATATACAAATAAATTGGCGACTGGATATTACCATTTCCTGTTACCATTCCAATGGAACGTTAAGGCTAAGTTTCCACTTGGTTTTTTGCTTGCAGTTTTTGGAATACTGCCGCTGCAGTTTTTGAGCCAAAGCCAGAAGTGTATTCAAAAGGAATAGGACAAATAATGGAAGGACTTACACTTCTCCTCCCTTATGGAGCCACTTCTGACTTTGGCTCAAAAACTGCAGTGGCAGTATTCCAAAAACTGCCAGAAAAAAAAAAAACAAGTGTAAACTTAGCCTAACCGTGTCAGAATATGTTGGGACACACCCTATAGACAAGGGGAATGCTAATGGCCAGATCTTAATGTATTAATATATTACCAAGAGGAATGGCACAAGTAGTTACCTCATTGGTAATACAAGTGTTTAGAGCAACGTTGACAGGTCCTATCTAACAAGACAAATTACTATTTACAGTTGTAGCCATTATATGTCATCTACACTAGATTAAATCTATAGGTTTTAGTATTAAATGGGTACTCCGGTGGAAAATATTTTTTTATAAATAAACTGGTGTCAGAAAGTTAGCACTGACTTCCTCAGTGCCCCTGAGGAAGTCACCATTGGGGACCTGTTTCTGCCCCTGAGAAAGTCACCGTTGGGGACCTGTTTCTGGGGGGACACCCACTCCTGTAACTACCATGTGATGTATTGTATATATTTTTTTCTCTCCTTTGATTGTACGCTGGTTAGTATTATTGCTAAGTTTGTGGCTGCCAACATTGTGGCTGCTCGTTATTACGAATTTGTCATTATTGCTTGTGTTTGCACAGGTATTTGCTCATTGCATGGATTTGCATACTAGTTTTATAATGTTTTGGCTGCGAGGATTAGTGCAATAATACTGATACATTTACATCCACATATGTGTACTGGGGTACACGGCAGCAAGGGAGTGTTTGTTATACTTATCTGGGATTGCAGGTGTCCCTTGAAGGGACTCTCCAGGTTTCTGGGCGTTCTCCTCCGTGGCTTTGGGAGACCATGTGTTATCTGGCTCCCATATTTTAATTGTTTTTAACTGTATTATACATACACAGTTTTTTCATGGGGCTTGAATAAAGTATAAATTGTTATTTACTCATTGGTGTGTGCCTTTGTGTGCTTTTGCTTTTTCTTGTTGGTTATTATTGTACTGACTATGAAACATTGGTAGCACCCATCTCTGATTTATTAGTTGAGCCCACATACCTTTTTTGTATAGAAGGGGCAAGACCGACCCCAGCAGCGTGAAAACAGCATTTGAAACATTTACTTCCGAACGCTGGCCAGTGGAGTACCCCTTTATGCCCTTGTAGAGCTCTATAACAAGTTAATAGATATCATTATGCTTATTATATCATGCTGGATGCACTTTTAAAGGGCATTAGGTTAAAGCTAGAATTCTCAGATGGAAATTTCCCTGTTCGCCTTTCACCACGGTGATTTGGGGGAAATTTTATTCTGATATTATATCTTATCTCTTATATATCTATTGTACTTCAAATATTTTACTGTATTTTATCTTACTGTAAATAACACTTCTACTAAGTCTATTCCAAAAAAGAGAAATATTGGAAATAAGTGTTAATATTTGGTCTATTCGGGGTATAAAATGAATCTCATCTGACTGTAGAAAAGGTAATTAACAAATAGTTGTAAACTGTTAAAGAAATGTGGCTATTTGTTAGTGGGTGTCATGCCTCCTACAGTGTATTCTCTATTGGAGTGAATGCATTAGTTGCCTAGATAATAGCAAGTGCTGGCAGTAGGAGCAGCCGGGCTTGTCTGAGGATAAAGCGGATAATCACTTTTTAATTCTCCTTTGATGTGACCCCAAATTAAAGAAATCCTGACAAATGCCTTTTTATTTGGGATAACATAAATAACACACATCACAATAGTAACAGTCTAATAATAAATACAGACATACAAATATCTACTCTCTTCACGATCACAGAATATGGACGACGTGTACTTCGATTTGATCTCGTATTTCAGATACCATTGGGCATGCATGGAGGGCTGTGAGAAAAATAAGACTAGCTCTGTACAATAACAAGAAACAAACTTACACATTATATTCTGAAGCTGTGAAACAATCTTTCTTCCAGACAGCTCCGGTGTAGTAACAGGACAGCTGGGATCGGCTAGTAGAAACCAGGTGATACATGTCAGATCAAGATCAGGCAGGGATGTCGCTCGACACTACAGGTACACGAGGATGAGGCAAGCGTAGCAGCCTGGAAAACAAAGTTACCCCGAGGAATAGCCTGGACTTGGGATCGCTCCATCTTGTGCTGATCATCATGCTGCAGCTGCAAGAGTGAGAGCCGCTGAATACCCTAGCTGTCATTTATGTGTGGTGCTTTTAATGAATGAGGTGAGGAGGCAGGGGGGCGCTTCCTCTCAGCGCTGAATGAGATGTCAGCAGGGTTCCAATAGAGTGTAATGTCACTCACTGCTTGAAGCTGCTTTTACACCCGTTATCTTTCTTCTCTCATTCTTTTCCTTACATACTCAATATTCCACTTTCTTATCGTGCTTGCCTTGCTGCCCTCTTTCCTATATTACTTGTATGGCTCACTAGCCTATTAATATTTTCTCCCTATCTTTTGTCCATTTGGAAATGAGACATACAGTATATATCAATCCAAGCCAAAACTATTAGGTCCATTTGTATCTGTTTCCCATTTTTGGTATAATGGGGAGATTTATCAAGACCTGTCCAGAGGAAAAGCTGCCCAGTTGCCCATAGCAACCAATCAGATCGCTTCTTTCATTTTTAACAAAGCCTCTGTAAAATGAAAGAAGGGATCTGATTGGTTGCTATGGGCAACTGACCAACTTTTCTTTGCACAGGTTTTGATAAATCTCCCCCAATGAGTGTGTAATCTAAAAGGGACACTAAACCTTTCGTATCTTTATTTGCTGTTCAGTTAAAAAAAATAAAGTCTGTTCCCCTTTAATGAGCCATTTCACACTGGGTAGACATGAACTGTGGAAATTAAGAATACTGATATATAAAAATGTCCATTACTACTACTTTATCTTACATACACAGTATTGTATCTGGACATCATTTTTGATCAATGCATTCTACCTTTCAGTCACACACATTGGGTGGTGTAATAGAATAATAGAAGCGGCATAGCAAATCTTAAAATGGGCTTTGTTATGATGATATTAGGTTTTGCCCCCAACAACCCCCCCCCTCCCCAGTTCTGATTTCCCCTTTCTTTCCATGACCCATTGGTAAATACCCCCCTCTATTAATTGCTGACAGTGCAGTTCCCTGAAGAGAGGAGTTCTACCAATAGCAATAGGAATGGGACCAACCAGGACAGAGTCCCCCTCTCTCCATGGGCCCCATAGCGGCCAGATGGTCTGCAACTATAGTATGTATGCTTCTACAAGAAAGTTCTTGGCACCAATGTCCAGCAATGTATGGGATATAAACCGCACATAACACGTTCCTCTGGCTCACGTCAATGAACACAATACAATCTAAACTTTGTATATAAAGCACGAAGCACTCACCGGACATCTTCTTGCATTAATAGAACATTTTTATTTACTTACTTATCTTGAAACAGCAGCAGAAGAGCGGAGGGCTGTGTGAGCATGTGGGAGTAACAGGTATCATGCACTAAGCGCTTCGTGAGGCCCTATGTAATCACGCTAGGGGGGGTGTTTTTATCAGATCCCCTTTTATAGATTTATAGATTTCAGACTCATGCTGGAGTCCTAAATCTCAGACTGCAGCTGGGACACCCTGGCAGAGAGCAGTGATAAGCTTGTCTGTGTCGCGGCTGCAGTCCAGCATGAGTCTCAAATCTATAAAAAGGGAGATCGCGGGGGGGTTTAAGCAGTGGGCTCCCCGCGATCAGACATCTTATCCCCTATCCTTTGGATAGGGGATAAAATGTTTTTTCCCGGAATCCCCTTTTAATCTATGATATATTAAAAGTATATATCAAAAGTATATATCAAAAGTTTTTTTGATGAAAGGCACCCTTGAAACTAGATTGGTTAGATTGAATCTATTGACTTAGGCTGGGTTCACACTACGTTTTCTCCCATACGGGAGCGCATACGGCAGGGGGGAGCTAAAAGCTCGCGCTCCCGTATGTCACCGTATGCGCTCTCGTATGTCATTCATTTCAATGAGCCGGCCGGAGTGAAACGTTCGGTCCGGTCGGCTCATTTTTGCGCCGTATGCGCTTTTACAACTGGACCTAAAACCGTGGTTGACCACAGTTTTAGGTCCGGTTGTAAAAGCGCATACAGCGCAAAAATTAGCCGACCGGACCGAACGTTTCACTCCGGCCGGCTCATTGAAATGAATGACATACGGGAGCGCATACGGTGACATACGGGAGCGCAAGCTTTTAGCTCCCCCCTGCCGTATGCGCTCCCGTATGGGAGAAAACGTAGTGTGAACCCAGCCTTACATAGGATTACACATTTCCTGATCAGCAGGTGTCTGTCCTACTACAACTTCTATAATCAACAATAGGTTTTGACATAACAAGTCCACTATGTGCATAACTGTGCAACATATAATAAAAGTGGGTGAATATTCCAAATGAATTTGTCTTTTTTGTGTAAATTGTGCAAGGGACGTGACCTCAAAAAAGAGGCAGGCAAAAGGGCAGGGCTTAAATTGTGTCAACTTTTCAATAGTATGCACACAAAAAAAAAAAAAAATCTTTGCTTTAACTATACCACCTAAATGTGGTGTAGACTAAGAGTCAACCGTAGTAAGATGTGCAAGATTTTCAGACAGCCTAATATACTGTCAAACACCTGGCTCAATATTACAGTAGACTTCCAAGTTAAAACTAGCACTTTTTAACCTCTTAAGGACACACGGTGTACCTGTACGCCCTGTGCCCGGGCCCGCTATATAACGTGGGGTCAAGCCGTTATCCCGCGTCATACCGGGTCGGTCCCGGTGGCTAATGAAAGCCGGGACCCTGGACTAATAGCTTGGTTGGCAAAGTTGATCGCCGAGTCTAAAATGAAAGTAAAAGCTTCCCGGCAGCTCATTCGGGCTGATCGGGACCATCGCGGTGAAATTGTGATGTCCTGATCAGCTAGAACGCAAGCGGAGGTCCCCTTACCTGCCTCTGTCGCGTCCGATCGGCGTTTGATTGCTCCAAGCCTGAAATCCAGGCTTGAGCAATCGACTGTAGATAACACTGATCTTTGCCGTGTCAGTGCACTGCAATGATCTGTGTATGAGATCGGTATGTGCAGTGTAATAGCCACTAGGGGGGGCTATAACACTGCAAAAAAAAAGTGTGAAAAAAGTTAATAAAGATCATTTAACACCTTACCTAATAAAAGTTTGAATCACCCCCCTTTTCCCATTTAAAAAAAAAAACTGTGTAAATAAAAAAATAAAAAAACATATGTGGTATAGCCGCGTGCAGAAATGTCCAAATTGTAAAAGTATATAATTAATTAAACCACACGGTGAATGGCGTACGTGCAAAAAAAATTCCAAAGTCCAAAATAGTGTATTTTTGGTCACTTTTTATATCATGAAAAAATGAATAAAAAGCGGTTAAAAAGTCTGATCAATATAAAAATGGTACGGCTAAAAACTTCAGATCACGGCACCAAAAATTTGCCCTCATACCGGCCCATACGCAGAAAAATTAAAAAGTTATAGGGGTCAGAAGATGACAATTTTAAACGTATACATTTTCCTGCATGTAGTTATGATTTTTTTAAGAAGTAATACAAAATTACAATATAAGTAGGGTACCGTTTTAACCGTATTGACCTACAGAATAAAGATAAGGTGTCATTTTTACCGAAAGATGCACTGCGTAGAAACGGAAACCCCAAAAAGTTCCAAAATTGCATTTTTTCTTACATTTTGTCACACAATGATTTTTTTTTCTGCTTCGCCATGGATATTTTGGTAAAATTACTAATGTCACTGCAAATTAGAATTGGTGGCCAAAAATAAGCCATAATATGGAATTTTAGGTGCAAAATTTAAAGCTTTAGGATTTTTAGAAGGTGATGATGAAAAAATGAAAATGCAAAAACGGAAAAACCCTGCATCGGGGGTTAAATATGCCCCCCAATATTTCCTTGACTGCAACTATCACTTTTCAGCTACAAACTGCTTTTTGGAGCAATATCTTCACTGGGAGCTTAAAGGGGTATTGTCATGTAAGGTAAAAAAAAAAAAAAATCCTACAGAAGGATATAGCATTGCTTATATGTCTTTCCCAGTGCTGAAACTACAAATAATCCACTTCTTTTGTGGGACTGTATCAGATATCAATGAGTGGAGAAAATATGACAAACAGAGATATCACCAAGAACTGGACATTATGGGGTAGGGTGTAGGCTATGGGGTAGGGTGGCAAGACAGAAGCCTTTCCTTGCCTTTTGCAAAAACAAACCAAATCACGTTCCCCAAAAGCATGTGGGAAATGTGTTATGATCTGAGGAAACCAAGGTTGAACTTTTTGACCATAATTTCAAAAGGTATGATTGTCACAAAACAACACTGCACATAACCCAAGGAACACACTACCCACAGTGAAGTATGGGGGTGGCAGTATCATGCTTTGGGACTGTTTTTCTTCAGCTAGAACTGGGTCTTAGTCTGAGTTGAGTGAACTGTAAAGAGCTCCAAATATCAAAAATTTTTAGCTCAAAACCTTCAGGTGTCGATTAGAAATCTAAAGATGAAGAGGAAGCTCCCCTTTCTGCATGACAATGACCCAAAGCAGAAATCCAGATCCACATAAACCTGGCTTCACTAGAAGAAGATGAATGTTTTGGAATGGCCCAGCTAGAGCCCATACCTTATTAGGGTAGCATAGGGGATAAGATGTCTGATCGTGGTGGTCCCGCTGCTGGGGACCCCCACGATCCCTGGCATCACCCAGCGTTCTAAACAAACAGCGGGTTCCTGTGGCAGTGATTGTGATGTCAAGCCACACCCCTTTCATTCATGTCCCATAGATATGAATAGAGGGGGTGTAGTATGACGTCACGGCCTCCGGCACCGAGCATTCTGAACAAAATGTTCATAACACTAGAGCACCGGAGTACCCCTTTAATCCAACTGGACATCTGTAGGGTGATCTGAAGACAGCTATACTCAGGCGATGTCCTCACAATCTGACAGATTTGAAGCACTTCTGCAAGGAATACTGGGCAAATATTTCCATGTTAAGATGTGCCATGCTAATAGACTCATACCCAAGAAGACTGATTGCTGTAATAAAATCAAAAGGGGATTCAGCAAAGTATTAGTTTGAGGGTGTGCTCATTTATGCAACCAGGTTGTAGTGTGTTATTTTTTTTTTTTTCCTCCTCAAAGATTTTGTTTTGCAATTGAATTGTTCATGTTATAGGTCACATTAAAGGTGGGAAAAGATCTGACATGATTGATCTTTGTCTCATTCTTTCACATCACAAGAACCTGGCATTTTTATTATATTCACTTTTTTATTTGTACTTTTATTTAAATACAATATTCAGATATCGGAATAACACTTTAACCTCTTCCAGCTATAGGACGTATCATACGTCCCAGCACCCAACAGGTTCACACACCCGGACCCAGGCCTGGCACACACCCGGACCCGGAGAACGGTGCTGCTGGCTGCTGTTTGGCATCTCCCAAACAGCCACGGCAGCCCTGTAAGAGAACCGCAGTGGCTGCCTGGGAGATGCGCTTTGAACTCCGTCGTGGCGCCACGGCGCGTGAGGTCACGTCACCGTGGCCACGTCGGAGGTCACGTCACCGTGCACACGTTGGAGCTCACTGTGCGCCCGCCGCCCTGCTCGCTCGTTCAGGGCCCACTTGTCCTCAGATACGGAAACCCGCTTTTCCTCAGGTACGGAGCCCTGCTTGTCCTCAGTGTACGGAGCCCCGCTTGTCCTCAGTGTACAGAGCCCCGCTTGTCCTCAGTGTACAGGGCCCTGCTTGTCCTCAGTGTACAGGACCCCGCTTGTCCTCAGTGTACAGGACCCCGCTTGTCCTCGGTGTACAGAGCCCCGCTTGTCCTCAGTGTACAGAGCCCCGCTTGTCCTCAGTGTACAGGGCCCCGCTTGTCCTCAGTGTACAGAGCCCCATGTGTCCTCAGTGTACAGGGCCTGCTTGTCCTCCGAGGACAAGCGGGGCTCAGTGTACAGAGCCCCACCTGTCCTCAGTGTACGGGGCCCCACTTGTCCTCAGTGTACAGGGCCTGCTTGTCCTCCGAGGACAAGCGGGGCTCAGTGTACAGAGCCCCGCCTGTCCTCAGTGTACGGGGCCCCACTTGTCCTCAGTGTACAGGGCCTGCTTGTCCTCCGAGGACAATCGGGGCTCTGTACACTGAGGACAAGCAGGGCTCTGTACACTAAGGATAAGCTGAACTCTGTACATTGTGTACAGAGCCCCGCCTGTCCTCGGTGTACAGAGCCCCGCTTGTCCTCAGTGTACAGATCCCTGCTTGTCCTCAGTGTACATAGCCCTGCCTGTCCTCGGTGTACAGAGCCCTGCTTGTCCTCAGTGTACAGATCCCTGCTTGTCCTCAGTGTACATAGCCCGGCCTGTCCTCGGTGTACAGAGCCCTGCTTGTCCTCAGTGTACAGATCCCTGCTTGTCCTCAGTGTACATAGCCCCGCCTGTCCTCGGTTTACAGAGCCCTGCTTGTCCTCAGAGTACAGATCCCCGCCTGTCCTCGGTGTACAGATCCACGCCTGTCCTCGGTGTACAGATCCCCGCCTGTCCTCGGTGTACAGATCCACGCCTGTCCTCGGTGTACAGATCCCCGCCTGTCTTCGGTGTACAGAGCCCCACTTGTCCTCGGTGTACAGAGCCCTGCCGAAGAAGTGCCCTAATCTCTCTGCCAGCTTTCTCAGTCGGCATCTGCATGGACACATAAACAGGCTAGCCTGACCAGGTGGGTGGCTTATGAATTGGATAAGTGTATGTATCTTCTAGCTGCCTTTCATCGCTCCCTACATGATGGAACAGTCTGACTTAGTTATATGTGAAATATAACTTATATCTTTGACTGGGCCTTCATGTAGGGGGAGGTAAAAGGCAGATAGAAGATGGAGTAGGCTTCCCAGCAGCACAGGGTATTTCAGACAGTCTGCCTTACTACAGTTCCCTCCAGAAATACTCTGTGCTGCTGTGCTATTTCTGTAATAAATCTAAGAGGCCTCAGCCTCACCCAAGCAGGGGACAAAAAAGGTAAAGTGTGTGGCTTATGAATGGACTAGTTGCTATTTTCTACCTGCCTTTCACCGCTCACTATATGATGGCACAGTCAGAGATTAGTTATATATCTGACTGTGCCATCATTTAGTGAGCAGTGAAAGGCAGGTACTCCTGTGAAAAACCTTTTTTCTTATTTTTTAAATCAACTGGTACCAGAAAGTTAAACAGATATTTAAATTATTTCTATTAAATTATCTTATAATCATTTCAGTACTTATTAGCAGCTGTATACTACAGAACAATTTATTTTCTATTTAAGGGATTTCTTTTCTGTCACGACCACAGTGCTCTCTACTGACACCTCTGTCCATGTCAGGAACTGTCCAGAGCAGAAGAAAATCCCCATAGCAAACATATGCTGCTCTGGACATTTCCCAAAATGGACAGAGGTGTCAGCAGAGAGCACTGTGGTCGTGACAGAAAAGAAATCCCAAATAGAAGAGAATTTCCTCTGTAGTATACAGCAGCTAATAGGTACTGGAAGGATTAAGAATTTTTAATAGAAGTAATTTACAAATCTGTTTAACTTTCTGGCACCAGTTGATTTAAAAAAAGTTTTCCACCGGAGTACCCCTTTAACCCCTTGGGGACGGAGCCCACTATGACCATAAGGACGGGAGCATTTTTTGCACATCTGACCACTGTCACTTTAAGCATTAAAGGGGTAGTCCAGTGGTCAAAAACGTATCGCCTATCCTAAGGATAGGGGATAAGTTTGAGATCGCGGGGGGTCCGACCGCTGGGGCCCCCTGCGATCTCTCTGTACGGGGCCCCGGCTCTCCGCCGAGATAGCGGGTGTCGACCCCCGCACGAGGCGGCGGCCGACACGCCCCCTCAATACATCTCTATGGCAGAGCCGGAGATTGCCGAAGGCAGCGCTTCGGCTCTGCCATAGAGGTGTATTGAGGGGGCGTGTCGGCCGCCGCCTCGTGCGGAGGTCGACACGCCCCCTTCCAGCGGGCTGTCGGGGCTCCGTACAGGAGATCGCGGGGGGCCCCAGGGGTCGGACCCCCCGCGATCTGCAACTTATCCCCTATCCTTAGGATAGGGGATAAGTTGCTCACCACTGAATCACCACTGGACTACTCCTTTAATAACTCTGGGATGCTTTTACTTATCAATTTGATTCCGAGATTGTTTTTTCGTGACATATTCTACTTTATGTTAGTGGTAAATTTTCGTCGATACTTGCATCATTCATTGGTGAAAAATGGCAAAATTTCATAAAAAAA
Organism: Hyla sarda; assembly: GCF_029499605.1. Classification (NCBI taxonomy): domain Eukaryota; kingdom Metazoa; phylum Chordata; class Amphibia; order Anura; family Hylidae; genus Hyla; species Hyla sarda. The sequence goes on along the minus strand of NC_079191.1, from coordinate 139,987,805 downwards.
TTTGAAAATTTTGCATTTTTCTAACTTTGAAGCTCTCTGCTTATAAGGAATATGGATATTCCAAATAAATTATATATTGATTCACAAATACAATATGTCTATTTTATGTTTGCATCATAAAGTTGACTTGTTTTTACTTTTGGAAGACACCAGAGGGCTTCAAAGTTCAGCAGCAATTTTCAAATTTTTCGCAAAATTTTCAAAATCGGAATTTTTCAGGGACCAGTTCAGGTTTGAAGTGGATTTGAAGGGTCTTCTGGTTAGAAATACCCCATAAATAACCCCATTATAAAAACTGCACCCCTCAAAGTATTCAAAATGACATTCAGTAAGTGTGTTAACCCTTTAGGTGTTTCACAGGAATAGCAGCAAAGTGAAGGAGAAAATTCAAAATCTTCATTTTTTACACTGGCATGTTCTTGTAGACCCAGTTTTTGAATTTTTACAAGGGGTAAAAGGAAAAAAATCCTCTCAAAATGTGTAACCCAATTTCTCTGGAGTAAGAAAATACCTCATATGTGTATGTCAATTATTCGGCGGGTGCACTAGAGGGCTCAGAAGGGAAGGAGCAACAATGGGATTTAGGAGAGTGAGTTTTCCTGAAATGGTTTTTGGGGGGCATGTCCCATTTAGGAAGCCCCTATGGTGCCAGGACAGCAAATCCCCCCCCCCCACATCGCACACTATTATGGAAACTACACCCCTCAAGGAACGTAACAAGGGGTACGGTGAGCCTTAACACCCCACAGGTGTTTGACAACTTTTTGTTAAAGTCGGATGTGTAAATGAAAAAAATATTTTTTTTCACTAAAATGCTGGTTTTCCCCAAATTTTACTTTTTTACAAAGGGTAATAGGAGAAAATGCCCCCCAAAATTTATAACCCCATTTCTTCTGAGTATGGAAATACCCCATGTTTGGATGTCAAGTGCACTGCGAGCGAACTACAATGCTCAGAAGAGAAGGAGCGCCATTGAGCTTTTAGAGAGATAATTTGTTTGGAATGGAAGTCGGGGGCCATGTGCATTTACAAAGCCCCCCGTGGTGCCAGAACAGTGGACCCCCCCCCACATGTGACCCCATTTTGGAAACTACACCCCTCGCGGAATGTAATAAGGGGTACAGTGAGCATTTACACCCTAGTGGCGTTTGACAGATCTTTGGAACAGTGGGCTGTGCAAACAAAAAAAATTACATTTTTCATTTTCACTGACCACTGTTCCAAAAATCTGTCAGACACTTGTGGGGCGTAAATGCTCACTGTACTCCTTGTTACATTCCGTGAGGGGTGTAGTTTCCAAAATGGGGTCACGTGTGGGTATTTATTTTTTTGGGGTTTATGTCAGAACCGCTGTAAAATCAGCCACCCCTGTGCAAATCACCAATTTAGGCCTCAAATGTACATGGTGCGCTCTCACTCCTGAACCTTGTTGTGCACCCGCAGAGCATTTTACACCCACATATGAGGTATCTTTTTTTCCTCTTACTTCTTGTGAAAATAAAAAGTAAAGGGCAACACCAGCATGTTAGTGTAAAATTTTAATTTTTTTACACTAACAGGCTGGTGTAGACCCCAACTTTTCCTTTTCATAAGGGGTAAAAGGAGAAAAAGCCCCCCAAAATTTGTAGTGCAATTTCTCTCGAGTACGGAAATACCCCATATGTGTCCCTAAACTGTTTCCTTGAAATACGACAGGGCTCCGAAGTGAGAGAGCGCCATGCGCACTGTAGGACTAAATTAGGGATTGCATAGGGGTGGACATAGGGGTATTCTACGCCAGTGATTCCCAAACAGGGTGCCTCCAGCTGTTGCTAAACTCCCAGCATGCCTGGACAGTCAGTGGCTGTCCGGAAATGCTGGGAGTTGTTGTTTTGCAACAGCCGGAGGCTCCGTTTTGGAAACACTGCCGTACAATACGTTTTTCATTTTTATTGGGGTGGACAGTGTAAGGGGGTGTATATGTAGTGTTTTACTCTTTATTAGGTGTTAGTGTAGTGTAGTGTTTTTAGGGTACATTCACACTGGCGGGTTACGGTGAGTTTCCTGCTAAGAATTTGCGCTGCCGCGAAAAATTTGCTGCAGCTCATACTTGAAGCAGGAAACTTACTGTAAACCCGCCCATGTGAATGTACCCTGTACGTTCACATGGGGGGGGGGGGGGGGGAAACCTCCAGCTGTTTCAAAACTACAACTCCCAGCATGTACTGACAGACCGTGCATGCTGGGAGTTGTAGTTTTGCAACAGCTAGAGGCACACTGGTTGGAAAACCTTCAGTTAGGTTCTATTACCTAACTCAGTATTTTCCAACCAGTGTGCCTCCAGTTGTTGCCAAACTACAACTCCCAGCATGCACGGTCTGTCAGTACATGCTGGGAGTTGTAGTTTTGCAACAGCTGGAGGCACACTGGTTGGAAAACCTTCAGTTAGGTTGTTACCTAACTCAGTATTTTCCAACCAGTGTGCTTCCAGCTGTTGCAAAACTACAATTCCCAGCATGTACTGATCACAGAAGGGCATACTGGGAGATGTAGTTATGCAACAGCTAGAGGTACGCAACTACAACTCCCAGCATGGCGAGACAGCTGTTTGCTGTGTGGGCATGCTGGAATTTGTAGTTTTGCAACATCTGGAGTGCTACAATTTAGAGACCACCGAACAGTGATCTCCAAACTGTGGACCTCCAGATGTTGCAAAACTACAACTCCCAGCATGCCCAGACAGCAAACAGCTGTGTGGGCATGCTAGGAGTTGTAGTTTTGCAAGATCTTGAGGGCAGTATAGAGATCACTGTGCAGTGGTCTCTAAACTGTAGACCTCCAGCTGTTGCAAAACTACAAATTCCAGCATGCCCACACAGCAAACAGCTGTCTGGGCATGCTGGGAGTTGTAGTTTTGCAACATCTGGAGGGCTACAGTCTAGAGACCACTATAGTGGTCTCAGACTGTAGCCCTCTAGATGTTGCTAGGCAACTCACCGGCTTCCGTCGCATCCAGGGAGCCGTCCTCTTCTGCCGCACGCAGATCTCCGTCGCCGCCCGCCCAGTCTTCTTCGTTTTTCCCATTCTGCCCCGCCTATTGTGGGTGGGCAGGACGGGGAAAACGAAAGTAAACCCCCCCGCCCCCGATCTGCTATTGGTGGTCGCGTCTAGACCACCAATAGCAGAGATAGGAGGGGTGGCACCCGTGCCACCTCACTCCTATCGCTTTAGGGGGATCGTGGGTGTCTTAGACACCCGCGATCCCCCTTCTATTCCAGGTCACTGGGTCACCATAGACCCATAATGACTCGGAATCGGCGCAAATCGCAAGTGTGCGATTTGCGCCGATCGCCGACATGGGGGGGGGGGGGTCTAATGGGCACCCCTGGGCATTTGCACGGGGTGCCTGCTGATAGATATCAGCAGTCACCCTGGTCCGGTCCCTGCCCGGCGCGGACCGAAATTCCCACGGGCGTATGGATACGCCCTTCGTTTTAAGGCACTTGGAGGGAGATTCATCAAAACCTGTCCAGAAGAAAAGTTGCTGAGTTGCCCATAGCAACCAATCAGATAATTTCTTTCCTTTTTGAAAAGGCCTCCGAAAAATGAGAGAAGCAATTTGACTGGTTGCTATGGTCAACTGGACAACTTTTCCTTTGCACAAGTTTTGATAAATCTCCCCCTCGGTGTAGTTAAGGTGATTGGCATTGTCATCCCTCAAAGTACCCCATAGCCTCAAGCGCACTGCCCCCCTATTCCTTTCTATGGCAAATATTCATATGCATACTGGGCGGGAATAGGGGCAGGGCAGAGGTGGGGCCAGGGATGGAGTCTTGCTGGGGGCCCTTGCTTTATTTGGTCCGGGGGCCCTGGGTGGTGTCAGTCTGCCCCTGGACCCGGCTGTCAATCACATCTGGAGTCCCGTTGCAGCTGCCAGAGCCACTATCGCGCTGGTCCCGGCAGCATTAACCCAGTAGATGCCGTGATCAATCTTGGAATTTTTACGTAAAAAATACGTACAAATTCTTATACAATTATTTTGTGCCTTATTCTATTTTAACACAACATTAATTTTAAAATTTAGTGGGTACACCAGTGTGTACATGTCCTAAAATTAACAAGGTGTGCAGTGTGTATTTTCAACCTTAAAATAAATAGAGTTATTAGTTATATCATTAATTAACATTAATGTAGTAGCTTTCTTTCATGAAGTCATGATGCAGAACAATAACAGTTGTTAAAGTGGGTGTTAATGTCCTTTTCTGCAGACATGTGCACTTTCTGTAAGCCAGGTTGGACCTGGAATGCATATGCCACTTTTAAATGGAGATGCGACTTTTTTTCTTCATAAATAGCGACTATCGCATTTGATAAATCCATGACCACTGCAAAGTAAAAAAAAGATTACTACGTGAGCAGATTTCAGAAATGTGCTTTGGAATAAGCAAAAAGCAGAAAGTCGCAACATGTATGGAAAAAATCTACTACGGAGCTTGATAAATCTCCTTCTCTGTCATCAAGACCTAGTGGCATTGAGCCATATTAGTTTTTCAAGGACATTCATTGATCTGAATGGCTGCCATGTAATGCTACATTTTCTTTACAGAGGTTATCGCAGGACTAGCTTTGGCCAAAATCAGTTGTTTGTAGCGAACACTGGAGCAGGACTTGAGGGGATTAGCTCATCCCTCGCATTTTGATTACACAACCTCTTAGAAGTCAGAATTTTGGTTCTATTTGGGTATTACTATGTGACAGACATTGTTTTGTGAGCTATGCAAGCACACTTTACACCGATCAGACATAACATTAAATTACTCTGATGAATTTTCAGTGAAGCCTATTAGGAACATTTTAGGCAGCAAGTGGGCAGTCAGTTCTTGTATTTGTTATGTTAGAGCCAGGAAAAATGGTGTAATGTAATGATCTGACAAGAGCCAACTCCAAAATGGCCCAGCATTTAGGGGGTACCCAGTATGCAGTAGTTAGTCCCTACCAAAGGTGGTCCAAAAAATGATAATCAATAAATCAGCAACATGGTCAATTATGGATACCCAGGGATAAATGACTTGCTACACATTGGTGCCCATGCAACCCCTTGTCCCCTACCAAAAGTGCCCACAATGGGCATTTAAGCATCAGAAAATGTCGATGGATCAATGGAGGAAGGTGACTTGGTCTGATATACCGTGGGGGTTTCACATACAGCATTAAAAAAATATATTTTTTTAAAATCAGAAGAGTATTCAATAGGAAAGGTAAATGTAAAGCAATGACTTTTCCTTCTTGCTGGATCCATTTCTAGCGTTGCCTCTACAATCTGCATTCTAAAAAAAAAAAGAAAAAAGAAAAAAGAAGACTAACTAAAGAAGTTCATACATGCTGATGAGCACATGTAATGATGTAGTAAGTCCTGTCAGTCAATCAGCATCACCATAAGGCTGCTTGAGATGCATATGCTGTGTGTAGGGAAGTTGGGTTGAAAGAAGTCCACCGGGGGTGCCCCCCTATCCATGGCTATCATAGATTAAAATATATTACAATAGTGTTGGCTGCAAATATAATTATTTACATAGTAGGTTACTGCTGCCGAAACATTGCAATTTTGTATGGGATCAAATAAAAGACTCCAGCTTTTGCACAAAATCCTGAGCCTGTTTGGTGCTGTAATTCTTTGGATTTTTTTATGTATATGTAGAGTTATTTTAAAATAATGATTGCATTTACACAACAGTATTTAGTTCTTCTTCGTCTTTTCTACTGTTCTTAAAGCCACTTCAACGTGATGTCAGAAAGCTTCAATGGCATATAGTAGGAATTACTCATTGTTTCTAGCACAATGAACCGTTTTATGCAAAGTCCAGAACAGACAAAGTAGTAAAAATTCACCTGTCTAGACAAATGAGCATTTCTAAAGCTGTCACAAATCATAACTGTATATAACTCCAGTTCTCAGTTCTTTTACAGAGTTTGTTTTTTATTTTTCATTATTTTGTCTCATTTTGATGTACTGTTCCCTTTTATGAACTATAAAAGATAAGGACACAAGACAAAGTGTCCCAGTGATTTAAATGTTTTTATGTTAATAAATAAAACCTTGAACTTTTTTTTTCAAGGTGTAAGTTATATTTCAATAGTCCTATAATGCCAAAATAAGTAAAGCTCTTTCATACTGCATTTTTTTGCATTTGGAGACTCCTTGATGTATACCTTTACCTTGGAGCTATGATGGATGCCCCTTAATGACATCTGTCATATATTGACTTAAATCAGTGGTCTCAAATTGTGACCCTCCAGAAGTTGCAAAATTTTAGCTGCAGCCAACGGCTCTCTGGGAGTTGAAGTTTTGCAACATCTGGAGGGCCACAGTTTGAGACCACTGACTTAAAGGGGTACTCCGATGGAATACAAGTTTTTTTTTTTTTTTATATATTAACTGGCTCTAGAAAGTTAAACAGATTTTTAAATGACTTCTATTAAAAATTCTTAACCCTTCCAGTACTTATGAGCTACTGTATGATGCAGAAGAAGTTGTATAGTTCTTTTCAGTCTGACCCAGTACTGTCTGCTGACACCTCTGTCCATGTCAGGAACTGTCCAGAGTAGGAGCAAATCCCCATAGCAAACCTCTCCTGCTCTAAACAGTTCCTGAATAGACAGAGGTGTCAGCAGAGAGCACTGTGGTCAGTCAGAAAAGAAAAACTCAACTTCTTCTGCAGTGTACAGTAGCTGATAAGTACTGGAAGTGTTAAGATTTTTTCAGAGAAGTCATTTAAAAATCTGTTTAGCTTTTTGGCACCAGTTGATTTGAAAAAAATTCGACCGGAGTACCCCTTTAAATGTTATAACCGTAAACTGTGTGGTATACTTTCTTTACTGTATCCTGACTTATGGGAAAGTGATCCAAAAATCCATTGCGGCATTCCTCCGTTATCTTCCTAATTGTGATTATGCAAATGACCAGTCAGTGGCACGGGCGGAATTATGATGGCGGCCTCGGGCACTATGACATCTCAGCACTCGACCCGCTCATACATATTCATACAATACCCTCCACTTCCCTCTTCTGTATTTATTCCTACTGAGCATGTGCTGATGATCCAAGATGGCCGGGGCCATCATCAGCACATGCGCAGTAGGAGTATATACACAACGATGAAGCGGAGGGTATTGTATGAATATGTATGAGCAGGCCAAGCGCTGAGACATCACAGTGCCCAAGGCTGCCATCCTAACTCCGCCCGTGCCACTGACTGGTCATTTGCATAATCACAATTAGGAAGATAATGGAGGAACACTGTAATGGATCCAGGCATGGTAGGCATTGTTTTAATCAGCGTGATCCGCACTTACAGCCATTACCACTGGTTAGTGCAGGTGACTCTGCTGACTGTTTTCCTTTAGGGGTACGTTCACATGTACAGTATCCTGAGCAGATTTGATGCGCAGGATTTGAGGCACAGGATTTTCTGCTGCAGATTTCAATGTAGACTAAATGACTGAGCACAGCTTCTTATCTGCAGTTACAAATCCTGAGCATCAAATCCGCGCAGGATGCTGTATGTGTGAATGTACCCTTAACCCCTTAAGGACTCAGGGTTTTTCAGTTTTTGCACTTTCGTTTTTTCCTCCTTACCTTTTAAAAATCATAACCCTTTCAATTTTCCACCTAAAAATCCATATTATGGCTTATTTTTTGCGTCGCCAATTCTACTTTGCAGTGACATTAGTCATTTTACCCATAAATGCATGGCGAAACTGAAAAAAAAAATCATTGTGCGACAAAATCGAAGAAAAAACGCCATTTTGTAACTTTTGGGGGCTTCCGTTTCTACGCAGTTTATATTTCGGTAAAAATTACACCTTATCATTATTATGTCGGTCCATACGGTTAAAATGATACCCTACTTATTTAGGTTGGATATTGTTGTACTTCTTTAGTACTTCTTCTGACCCCTATAACTTTTTTATTTTTCCACGTACAGGGCGGTATGAGGGCTAATTTTTTTGCGCCGTGATCTGAAGTTTTTATCGGTATGATTTTTGTTTTGATCTGACTTTTTGATCACTTTTTATTCATTTTTTTATGGTATAAAAAGTGACCAAAAATGCGCCTTTTTTTTTACTTTGGAAATTTTTTGCGCGTACGCCATTGACCATGCGGTTTAATTAATGATATATTTTTATCGTTTGGACATTTACGCATGCGGCGATACCACATATGTTTATTTTTTTTTTTTTTTACACTGTTTTATTTTTTTTAAGGGAAAAGGGGGGTGATTAAAACTTTTATTAGGGAAGGGGTTAAATGACCTTTTATTAACACTTTTTTTTACTTTTTTTTTGCAGTGTTATAGGTCCCATAGGGACCTATAACACTGCACACACTGATCTTTTACACAGATCACAGGCGTGTATTAACACGCCTATGATCAGTGTTATCGGCGCTTGACTGCTCCTGCCTGGATCTCAGGCACGGAGCAGTCATTCGCCGATCGGACACCGAGGAGGCAGGTAAGGGCCCTCCCGGTGTCCTGCAAGCTGTTCAGGATGCCGCGGCGGTCCCGAACAGCCCGACTGAGCAGCCGGGTCACTTTCACTTTCACTTTAGAAGCGGCGGTCAGCTTTGACTGCCGTTTCTAAAGGGTTAATACCGCACATCGCCACGATCGGCTATGTGTGGTATTAGCCGTGGGTCCCGGCCGTTGATGAGCGCCGGGACCGACGCGATATGATGCGGGATCGCAGCGCGATCCCGCTTCATATAGCGGGAGCCGGCGCAGGACGTAAAGGGGTTAAAGGGGTACTCCTGTGGAATCAACTTTTTTTGTTAAATCAACTGGTGCCAGAAAGTTAAACAGATTTGTAAATTACTTCTATTAAAAAAAAAACGTAATCCTTCCAGTACTTTTTAGGGGCTGTATACTACAGAGGAAATGCTTTTCTATTTGGATTTATCTTCTGTTACGACCACGGTGCTCTCTGCTGTCCATTTTAGGAACTATGCAGAGCAGGAGAAAATCCCCGTAGCAAACATATGCTGCTCTGGACAGTTCCTAAAATGGACAGCAGAGGTCAGCAGAGAGCACTGTTGTCGTGACAGAAGAGAAATCCAAAAAGAAAAGTATTTCCTCTGTAGTATACAGCCCCAAACAAGTACTGGAAGGATTAAGATTTTATAATAGAAGTAATTTACAAATGTGTTTAACTTTCTGGTACCAGTTGATTTAAAAAAAAAAGTTTTCCATGGTAGTACCCCTTTAACCCCTTCAGGACCAAGCCCATTTTGTCCTTAAGGACCAGAGCGTTTTTTGCACATCTGACCACTGTCACTTTAAACATTAATAACTCTGGAATGCTTTTAGTTCTCATTCTGATTCTGAGATTGTTTTTTCGTGACATATTCTACTTTAACATGGTGGTAAATTTTTGTGGTAACTTGCATCCTTTCTTTGTGAAAAATCCTAAAATTTGATGAAAAATTTGAAAATTTTGCATTTTTCTAACTTTGAAGCTCTCTGATTGTAAGGAAAATGGATATTACAAATAAAAAAAATTTTTATTCACATATACAATATGTCTACTTTATGTCTGCATCATAAAAGTGACGAGTTTTTACTTTTGGAAGACACCAGAGGGCTTCAAAGTTCAGCAGCAATTTTCCAATTTTTCACAAAATTTTCAAACTCACTATTTTTCAGGGACCAGTTCAGGTTTGAAGTGGATTTGAAGGGTCTTCTTATTAGAAATACCCCACAAAAGACCCCATTATAAAAACTGCACCACCCAAAGTATTCAAAATGACATTCAGTCATCATTTTAACCCTTTAGGTGTTTCACAGGAATAGAAGCAAAGTGAAGGAGAAAATTCACAATCTTCATTTTTTACACTCGCATGTTCTTGTAGACCCAATTTTTAAATTTTTACAAGGGGTAAAAGGAGAAAATGTATACTTATATTTGTAGCCCAATTTCTCTCGAGTAAGCACATACCTCATATGTCTATGTAAAGTGTTCGGCGGGCGCAGTAGAGGGCTCAGAAAGGAAAGAGCGATAAGGGGATTTTGGAGAGTACGTTTTTCTGAAATGGTTTTTGGGGGCATGTTGCATTTAGGAAGCCCTTATGGTGCCAGAACAGCAAAAAACCCTCACATGGCATACCATTTTGGAAACTAGACCCCTTGAGGTACGTAACAAGGAATAAAGTGAGCCTTAATACCCCACAGGTGTTTCACGACTTTTGCATATGTAAAAAAAAATTTTTTTTTTCACTAAAATGTGTGTTTCCCCCCAAATTTCACATTTTTCCAAGGGTCAATAGCAGGAAATACCCCCCAATATTTGTAACCCCATCTCTTCTGAGTATGGAGGTACCCCATAAGTTGACCTGAAGTGCACTATGGGTGAACTACAATGCTCAGAAGAGAAGGAGTCATATTTGGCTTTTTGAGAGCAAATTTTGCTCGGGGGGCATGTCGCATTTAGGAAGCCCCTATGGTGCCAGAACAGCAAAAATACCCACATGGCATACAATTTTGGAAACTAGACCCCTTGAGGAATGTAATAAGGAATAAAGTGAGCCTTATTACCCCACAGGTGTTTCATGACTTTTGCATATGTAAAAAAAAAAAAAAAAAATTTCCACTAAAATGTGTTTCCCCCCTAATTTCACCTTTTTGCAAGGGTTAATAGCAGAAAATACCCCCCAAAATTTGTAACCCCATCTCTTCTGAGTATGGAGGTACCCCATAAGTTGACCTGAAGTGCACTATGGGCGAACTACAATGCTCAGAAGAGAAGGAGTCATATTTGGCTTTTTGAGAGCAAATTTTGCTCGGGGGGCATGTCGCATTTAGGAAGCCCCTAAGGTGCCAGAACAGCAAAAAAAAAACACATGGCATACCATTTTGGAAACTAGACCCCTTGAGGAACGTAACAAGGGGTACAGTGAGCATTTGCCCCCCACTGGTGTCTGACAGATCTTTGGAACAGTGGGCTGTACAAGTTTTCATTTTCATGGACCACTGTTCCAAAGATCCGTCAGACACCTGTGGGGGGTAAATTCTCACTGCACCCCTCATTACATTCCGTGAGGGGTGTCGTTTCCGAAATGGGGTCACATGTGGGGTTTTGTTTTTTTTGCGTTTGTCAAAACCGCTGTAACAATCAGCCACCCCTGTGCAAATCACCTCAAATGTACATGGTGCGCTCTCCCTTCTGGGCCTTGTTGTGCGCCCCAGAGCACTTTGCGCTCACATATGGGGTATCTCTGTAGTCGGGAGAAATTGCGTTACAAATTTTGGGGGGCTTTTTTCCCTTTTACCTCTTGTGAAAATGTAAAGTATAGGGCAACATCAGCATGTTAGTGTAAAAAATAAAAAAATTTTACACTAACATTCTGGTGTAGACCCCAACATTTCCTTTTCATGAAGGGTTAAAGAAGAAAAAGCCCCCCAAACCTTGTAACGCAATTTCTCCCGAGTACAGCGATACCCCATATGTCGCCCTAAACTGTTGCCCTGAAATACGACAGGGCTCCAAAGTGAGAGCGCCATGTGCATTTGAGGCCTAAATTAGGGATTTGCATAGGGGTGGACATAGGGGTATTCTACGCCAGTGATTCCCAAACAGGGTGCCTCCAGCTGTTGCAAAACTCCAAGCATGCCTGGACAGTCAACGGCTGTCCGACAATACTGGGAGTTGTTGTTTTTCAACAGCTGGAGGCTCTGCTTTGGAAACAGTGGTGTACCGGACGTTCTTATTGGGGGAGGGGGGCTGTGTAGGGGTATGTGTATATGTAGTGGTTTTAACTTTTTATTTTATTTTGTGTTAGTGTAGTGTAGTGTTTTTAGGGTACAGTCACATGGGCGGGGGATTACAGCGAGTTTCCCAGCGCAAAATTTGCTGCATCTCAAGATGCGAGAAACCCACTGTAAAAGCCTCGCCCATGTGAATGTACCCTGTACATTCACGGGGGTGGCGGGGCGGGGGAGGGCTTGCATCAGCTGTTGCAAAACCACAACTCCCAGCATGCATGGTCTGTTAGTGCATGCTGGGAGTCATAGTTTTGCAACAGCTGGAGGCACACAGGTTAGGGAACACTGAGTTAGAAACAGACAATGTTTCCCAACCAGTGTGTCTCCAGTTGTTGCAAAACTACAACTCCCAGCATGCCCAGACAGCTGAAGGGCATGCTGGGAGTTGTAGTTCGGCAACATCTGAAGGGCCAGATGTTGCTGAACTAAAACTCCCAGCATGCCTGGACAGTCAGTGCATACTGGGAGTTGTAGTTTTGCAACAGCTGGAAGAGCACAGATTGGAGACCATTATACAATGGTCTCCAAACTGGGGCCCTCCAGATGTTGCAAAACTACAACTCCCAGCATGCATGGTCTTTTAGTGCATGCTGGGAGTTATAGTTTTGCAACAGCTGGAGGCACACAGGTTAGGAAACACTGAGTTAGAAACAATGTTTCCCAACCAGTGTGTCTCCAGCTGTTGCAAAACTACAACTCCCAGCATGCCCAGACAGCTGAAGGGCATGCTGGGAGTTGTAGTTCGGCAACATCTGAAGGGCCAGATGTTGCTGAACTAAAACTCCCAGCATGCCTGGACAGTCAGTGCATGCTGGGAGTTGTAGTTTTGCAACAGCTGGAAGAGCACAGATTGGAGACCATTATACAATGGTCTCCAAACTGAGGCCCTCCAGATGTTGCAAAACTACAACTCCCAGCATGCCCAGACAGCCAAAGGCTGTCTAGGCATGCTGGGAGTTGTAGTTTTCAGACTCCTAGAAGCAGCAGTGAAGATCTTCACTGCTGCCTCTGAGGACCACATACTTACCCGTCGCTGCTCGTCCACGTGGCCGGTCCCGCGCTGCTCCTCGGTCCCGCCGCTGGATCAGGTAAGTCCGCCGGTCCCCACGTGTTCCCCCCGAATGCCGCAGGTCCCCGCGAGCCCCTGCAGCCTTCGTCCCCCGTTCTGCCCGACTTCCAGGGGCGGGCAGTGCGGGGGATCTGAACTTTCACCCCAGATCACTGTGATTGGTCCACAGGGACCAATCACAGTGATCGCTGACCAGGACCATCAATTGATGGTCCTGGGGGTGAAGCAGAAGTTGTCCCCTGCTGGAAACAGCGGGACTTCTGCCAGTTAACCCGTGCGATGCTGCGCATCGCCGGGTTAACTGAATGTCATTTATAAACGCCGGGATGCGCGAACGCACTGCACAACCCGGCGTTTATATATGCCATTCTGCGGGAAGGGGTTAAGGAGTTAAAATGGCATTCTCACCACTCTGCCCACTCATACATATTCATACAATCCCCTCGGCTTCCCTCTTCTGTATTTACTTCTACTGCACATGTGCTGATGATCCAAGATGGCCGCGGCCATCATCAGCACATGGGCAGTAGGAGTAAATAAAGAGCGGGGAAGCGGAGGGTGTTGTATGAATATGTATGAGCAGGCCAATCGCTGATAAGTCACAGTGCCCGAGGCCGCCATTCGATCTCCGCCCGTGTCACTGACTGGTCATTTGCATAATCACATTTAGGAAGATAACAGAAGAATGCCACAATTGATCCAGGCATGGTAGGCAATGTTTTAATCAGCGTTACCTGCACTACCAGCCAGTACCACTAGTTAGTGCGGGTGACTTTGCTGACAGTTTTCCTTTAGGAGCAACACAATTCGTACTCCACAGTACTTCATCATGGACGAGAGCAACCCAGCTTTTCTTATCCTGTGCAGCCTCTCTCAGTTTGCTTTATATAAAACTGGACAAATATTTTAAAAAGCAAACTGGCCTACGTCATGTAAACATTAGGGCTCAAAAAGGTATCGAGAAGCTACATTTTTCCATTATTTCTATCTATCATTCTGAATGATTGTTGCACAGATTACAGATCTATTTTAATTTAATATTGTATTAATGTATAAGTTCAATGTATCATTGCGGACAAGTGATACAATTTGAACTAAATGTGCTGAGAATAGATGACACAGAGGTGAAAAGCAGCATGCATATTTCCAGCTCAGTGTGATATCTAGTGGATCTGGTTTCTCCGTATGACCCACACTGTCTGGCACGTAACTCTATCGCACATTTTTAATTGAGACGTTGGCTGCTAATGGGGAAAACAATAGCAATTGATAGAATGTATTGCTTCCTGATCATCAGCTCCTTAACCCTCTCCCTGCCAGCACCAGAAGTCTAACGGCAGTAAACCAGGATTTGCCTGTCAGTGAACTGCTGCATAATTACCGATTTCTCTTCAAAGACAGTTTAGCATTTGAATTAAAATATGAAAATTTTGGCTAATGTTGAAAATCCTGGAGGCTTCTAGTCATTGTGTGACAGAGATAACTCTGTTGGCATTTCATTTCAGTGGACCCCATACTGTGTTATCTTTTGCAGAGCTGTAAAGAAATCACTTACTGTCTTGTTAGGAAAAAGAAAGTCAGGTGTGACATGATTAACTCATCGACATTGTTTAATGTTGTTGCTACTAATCAGCGAAGATCAAACTGTCAACTGTATTCCCCCAGCATAAATAATGAAAATAAACACAAAAACCAGCAACCTCACTGCCAGATCCTAAGCGGAGAAATGAGATTTCTTCTGTCTAGGATGAATATGAAATGGCTTTAATAGCAGAGAAATAATTATTCTAAAATGACAGCTCAAATGAAGATTTTGACCATCTTGGTAATTTCGAATGTACTGCCAACTTTATACTATGTCTGGCTCCTTGTGACAGATGGAAGTCTAATTAAAAGTGGCCTTCCCCCAGGATCACATTCTCATCTTAAATATCTCGAATTCTGAGAACCTCAAGAAACATTTCCTTACGTATATGTGAGTGATATTAGTGCCGTTTATCAGTTTTACCTTTTATTCAATGTCTCTTAGCATTGCTCTACATTGGATATTGTGGAGTTTGTTGTTATTCATTGAACTGTGATTAAGGGTGTCATTCAGTTGAGGTGGGCGGACATTCCATCTGGAGAGGACAATGGTAAAACAAGTCTGCGCTGGGACCAATCAGAAATGCGCAATATAGATAGCTCAATAGATAGCAATGCATTTCAGAGCGGATTCCATCAAAAGAAGGAACAGATTCATTCCCTCGCCAGAGTCTGGGTTTGTAAATTCAGGAGTGGGAATGGTGCTGCAGAATCCCATTGACAACAATGGGAGGCTGATGTCTAGTAATGCTAATAGAGACCTGGAGACTACTGCTAAAATGTAAGCTTGTCAACCGCTACATGTTTCACCACTATAGCATAGCTTTATCAAGGAGACAAATGACAGCATTGAGTGCCAATACAAAACTGACCCACTTATATGCACTGCATGTGATGTCATCATAAGGCGCTCCCAATGAATGACTAGATTACAACTATCCAAACAATGATACCCAAATCTACCAATAAGTAGAAAGATATCTCCGGCACTCAAGGTGTGTGAATAAAATGCTTGTCTTTATTGAACATTGCACAAAAATCGCATACAGGGAAGATATCTGACGCGTTTTGCACCAGCCAGTGCTTAATCTTAGACTATGATTAAGCACCTGCTGGTGTGAAAAGCATCAGGCATCCTTCCTGTATGTGATGTCTGTGCAAGATTCAATAAAGACAAGGATTTTATTCACATGCGTTGAGTGCTGGACATATCTTTCTACATACTGTTGAGAAGTCAAGAGCGGGACCAGCGGGTCCACAGCACAGGTGTGTCAGACGATAAACAGCACAGGTGAGCGGACTTAACACGCATACCTTTTTGGCAAATCTAACAAAGATGCAATAGGACACATAACCATATCAAAATCAAGCCCATCCATACGCAGTCATATAGGCTCTTAGACACATGGGTTTACAGCAAGCACAGTGGCTCAGTAGCCAGCACTGCAGCATTGGGGTCCTTTGTTCAAATCCCACCAAGGACAACATCTGCGATCTGGGTATCCAATAAAAATTATGCATATTTATACTACAAAATGTACTTGGTACTCAAATAAAAGAACTAGACTTTTTCAATTAGATGATCTTAAACTACAAATATGAATAAGACTGGGCTATAGCTGATAGTTTACAAAAATGCAGTATAAGTAAATCTTCATTAAGACCTCAGAACATCCATTTGGATTCTTCCCTCAAAAGGATCTGATCAAGATCCATTTCCCTATGACCTAGTCTGATCTGGTGTAGCCCCCACTGCAAGTTACTTGGCTCCCCACCATGGTTATCTCTGATGTGTCCAGTGATGTGTGTATGAGCTCCTGTTCTAATAGCGCTGATATTTTTTGAGATCTGATGTCAGAACTCCTGAACCGTCTTCCCAACATAGAGTTTCGGGCATGAACATGTAGCCACATGTACAATGCCTTTACTTTTGCAGTTAATGAAATCATAAAGTTTATATATTCTCTCATCAGCTGGATTATTAAAATCCTTACATCTCTTGACGTACACACAAAAAGTGCATTGCCCACACGAGCAAGTGCCTACATTGGGATTAGTTAGCCATGTGTTTTTTCCTCACAGTCTCGAAATGGCTATGGACGAGAATATATAAACCCTGCACTGATCTGAATGTTTGCTGATCTTTGCAACCACCAGCCAGAGCCTGGTTGGCCTCATGCTCCAGCAGCAGATAGGACAGAAGGATCTGTCACTAATATGTGTTTTGACTACTCTTTTGTCTCTCTTGGTTTTGACCTTTGCATGTCTATTTTGTCTGTCTCTTGACTTGAGTCTGTTTTGTCTGTCTCTTGTTGGTTTTCTACATGCTGTTAGTGTATATTGTGGATATTTTCCCTATTGTTACCCTGATCTGGTTTTCTGAAATTTCAGACTGTGTTTTGTGGTTTTTTGTGATCATGTCATGCCCAGCACTTATTTAGTGATGGTAATTAATGATTCTGTCCCTTAGGCAGGAATAGAGAAGCAAATGAGACTTAATTTGCACTCTTCCCTGCCTGATGTGACACCAGGAGATGTGAAGATATGGTGAAGAATTTTTTTTTTTTTTAAAGATAACAGATAGGTTTAAGGGAAAAGGAGAAAACTGCAACTCCTACCAGTAGATGTTAAGATAACCTGGTGATAGAAAATTGATGATAAGGCAATTCATCAATATATCCACCTTCCTATAACCACATTACCCAGCATTCAAAGTAAAAGTACACTGGCCTATTGTCACGTATGGGCAGGGAAGGAGTGCAGTACTAATCTCAGTTCACCTCCTCTATCCCTGCCTACTTGCCTATCCGCCCTAAATAGCGGATTGACAACCACGGTGACAATCCCTCCCTTTATATGGGATGGAAGTCACTGTCAACAAAATAAACTACAATACAGACACAGGTCAGGATACAGTAAGGGAGCACACAAACTAACAGAAATAATATCTAACACACACACAATAAGTCACAGTCCACTAGCCAAGTCAATACCAAGAGTTGTCTTTAGGTGCCAAGTCACAAGTACAGGAGAATAGTCAGAGTGCCAAGCCAAAATATCAGAAATACCGGAAGATCATAAATACAAGATATAACGCTAGCTACTGGAGTAAGCTCTTTTGAAGGCAGTGCCTGGATGTAAACTGCAGGTTTAAATAGGCAACAAATAGGTGAACTAACAAGGTCAGCTGACAAGCCCAGAGCTAGGCGTAGCCACAGCATCCAGATAAACAAACACTCTCAGGGATGTTACACCCTTCGGGTTCTTACACCTATAGTAATTGTCTACTACTTCCCAACATGTTTCACCCTGTTGGTTACCAGGATCATCAGGGGACAAGCTTGGACAAGACAAAAAATAAATCAGAACCCAAATAGCATCAGACCAGGACATACAGTTATACTGCCAGATACTTTGCACTCATAACCCTAAATACTCTATATACACCAGTCTAAATGTAGCTAAATAAATACAACTGGCTCCGTGTGGTGCACTTACAACACCCTGCGCCTGTGATGTCTGGAGGACTCCTCCAGACATTGTGGACGCGAGGTATAGGAAGTGCTCCACATGGAGCCTTACAATCTACAGGGTGAGGGAAGGGGGGATAATTCTGGGACTAGAAGTCATATGAATGGGCTAACAACCAGTTCAGTGATGGAGAACACAGAGTTATTATTACTGTTACATCTTTAGATTGGGTTACAATCTACCTTTTCTGTCTCAGTAAACCCTGTTTACTCATCTCAGCATGTTATCTCAGAATGTAGAACAACATGCTGATCATGGGGGTCCACCCACTGTTCCATTGAATAAACAGGGGGCATGGGGTATGCATGACCCATGGTCTATTTATTTCAGCTGTACATTCTTTTCAGTTGGAAGGGCCCCTGCTGATCAGCATGTTATCTCCTAAGCTGTACATAGGGGATAACATGTTAAAATGGGAATGCCCCTTCCTGGACAAAAGACAAATCGTGCTCCAGATCTGGCACACCTTCTGCTTTCACCTAGGAAACCCTCTGAAAGTAAGCAGAGTTTAAAGGAGTTATCCTTCATTCTACAGATAGGGGATAAGTTTTTCTAAACTGGATAAGTCTGATCGTAGGGGTCCAACCACTGGGACCGCCAACGATCTCCTGCTCGCCGACCCAGCTCTTCTCATGAATGATACAAAAAAGAAGCTAAAATTAATAAAGCTGTGTCGACTTCGGCACAAAGTGGTGGCTGACACGCCACCCTCTATGCATCTCTATGGGATAGCCGGAGATACACAAGCGCTGTCTATACGGCTCTCTCATAGAGATGCATGGAGGGGGCATATCGGCCACCGCGTTATGCAGTCACTTTGTGCAGTCAAACCCTTCATAATCAGACACTTATATCATATCAGCATTTTTTTCTAACTGAGCAACTTTAATCACTAAACTAAGAGAAGTTAAATATACCGTTTGTAATATTTGTTTTGCTTACATTTTTACTAATATGTTTGCTTTTTTTTTTGACAGGTACCCTGTATTGTTTTTGACTGCATCAGATTTGAAAACTACATAACTATTATAACTGTTTTTTTAGTTTTTTTTTAGTTTGCTTGTTTTAATATAAAATTGTCAATGAGGGATGTGGGGGTGTTTTTATTCTTAATATTCTTCTGGGCATAGCCTTTATTATTTGAAATAGATGTAAATTTGAAAGACTGACTCTGGATTAAGCATATAGCAAACTTCCAAAAGTAAGTTCTCTATTCAAAATGTAATAAACAAATTATACCTTTTCCAAACCTAGCTGAACCTGTTATATGTATTCATATTTATAAGAAAACATTCAATATGTAGAGGTAGCTTTGGGAGCAGAAGCCCCCCTTTCTTATAAGACCTCTGCACTTCCAGTCTGTAGCTACTTAAAGCCATGGAGCTATGAATATATTATGTGCAAGTGTGATATGTTCCTGTGGCAGCTATATATAGTAGTTTTGATTTCTTTTTTTTTTTTCTGATACTGTGAGGTCTAAGATTCTGGAAACAGGAAACATCTAATTGCTGCTCTACCAAGTTTAACGGGGAATTTGACCAAAAGTCGATTTAGTTGTTTAGATATAGTCCTTGGAGAACAAATGCCACATATGTAGTCATTTTCTGTAAATTCCTGTATGATTAGGACACAAGTGTTTGGGGAGGTGGTCATCTGGAATTGATTTGTTTAGTTTGTGCCTTGTCTTAGAATCTCTTTTTTTTACATTTTCATTATTAAAATACATAAGATTAACTAATAATGTAAGAAGCAAAAAGTATGCCAATTAAAGGGGTACTCCACTGGAAAACATTTTTTTTTATTTTTTTATCAACTGGTGACAGAAAGTTAAACAGATTTCTAAACGACTTCTATTAAAATATCTTAATCCTTCCAGTACTTATCAGCTGCTGTTATGATCCACAGGAAGTTCTTTTCTTGAATTTCCTTTCTGACTGACCACAGTGCTCTGTACTGACACCACTGTCCATTGCAGGTACTGTCCAGAGCAGGATAGTTTTCTATGGGGATTTGCTCCTACTCTGGACAGTTCCTAAAATGGACAGATGTGTCAACAGAGAGCACTGTGGTCAGTCAGAAAGGAAATTCAAAAAGAAAAGAACTTCCTGTGGATCATACAGTAGCTGATCAGTACTGGAAGGATTAAGATTTTTTAATAGAAGTAAATTACAAATCTGTTTAACTTTCTGGCACCAGTTGATTTAAAAAATGTATTCCAGTGGAGTACCCCTTTAAAGTTAGTAAAATATCTGAAAAAAATCTATAGAAACTGTATGATTTTATGTATGTGGGAGCTTTCTATATGCTGAAGAAAAAATCTTTTAGATGCATGTTATATACTGAATCTAAAAAGTGTGTATATGTACTGTAAATGTAAGATTCAAATTGAGAATTATTCATTCTCAGCTCTTCTTTTCTTAAATAAATTCTACAATTAAAGTAATAAACAAGGCCAAGGCTTTCATGTACTATAATAAAAAAGGAATATTTAATGATGTCTACCAGCCGTTATGTTTCTGATGTTTAATGACTTTCATAATATAAAGTTATGAATATTTTAGACTGTTTTATACCGTATGGCTGTGAGCAGTGGGGGGTAGCACAGACATGCACACTACTTGGAACCTTGTTCTGGTCCAGCCTTTCTTCATCAGAGGAACAGGAAGTTTTTGTAAGTTTAGTGTAAAGTAGAGACAAGGGTTTCAGCCTCTCTTCCCATTAAAGTTTATGTGGAGTCCATAAAACTAGTTATTCCTAGCTCCAGCTAAAACCTTTCAAAGCATCAGGTCATCCTGGTCCTCTAACTGAGAACCTGCAAGGGAGAGGAAAAAGGATGAGTACATTCTTTGGGGATAAGCTGCACAAGGGCCCATAGCAAGACATTGGGACACAAGTAGGCTTCAAACCAACCCTAGTACCATGTGGCTGACAAATCACGATTTTCATGACACGACAAATCACAACAGACAAGTGAAAATAGCTTTCTATCTCTAAGCTCAGCAATGGACCTATTGTAACAGCTGTGACCCAAGCAGATGACACCTGTGTCAAGGAAAAAGACTTAGGGACTGGAGACATTTAAAGTTTAGGGTTATAGTAAAGTGGAACAGATCAAGGTACTCTGGGAACACCAGCACTGTCCTGGCCAAAATGCCATCAGCCACAATGCTACACAGATTGTGCCTTTTGGAAATGAAGGGCCATCATCCTCAGTGCAATCCCCCTGTCACCAGTGCCAGCTAAAGTACTGGGGGCCATTGACCCCAGCCAGACCTCCTCCCTATTATACCACCTGCACCCTGGGCTGCAGCCATTTCTCAAATACCATGCCACTGATGTGGCTTAAAGTACAAGGATATTTCTTTTGTGCACTGAGACACAGTCATGATGCAACAAAAAAAAGGGCCTTATCCTAACTATTTAAAAAAAGTTGAAAGCATACAGTTGTACAAGATGCCTTGGTATGCTGAAGCACTTAGATTTCCATAGGTCAGCCTATGAATAACAGTTCCATAGCATTATCCATTCTCCAGCCATCTTTACAGTTGGCACATTGCAGTAAGGAAGGTAATGTCCTCTTGTTAAATCTAGATTGCCAAATCCCAACTTGTCCATCAGACTTCCAGATAGGGAAGTGTGATTAATCAATTCACCGAACACATTACCACTACTACAAAGTCCAGTGGGGGCGTACTTCATCATTCCATGCTTGGCCTGGCTTTGTGCTAGATGATGTAAGGCTTGCATGCAGCTCCTCGGCTTTGGAAACCCATGCCATGATGCTTCTGGCAATCTAGAACTGAATGAAACAACCTGAATAAACTGTGTGTTCCAATACTATTGCCCATGTAGTATAAGATACATTAATGAAATACAAAATGAGAAGACTTGTCAATGCATTGTTTCTGTTATATTCTAGTTCACAAGTGACCCTTAAAGTTACATGAATTTACATAAATATGGAAAATGCATAACATTACATTTCTTAAAATCATTATTGATGTGTGGCAGACACATAAAAAATGTTGACATTGTAAAAAGAACTATTAATACATTTTATAAGGCAGTAAACAGTAAAGATAAATTATTTTTCTGTGTTCTATTTTAGTAATTTATCATCTGTCAAGAATGGAAATTCATCTTCGTCACTCAGCAAGTCTTAGATATTTATAGGCACAAGAAAACAAACTGGCCCAGATTTAACAGTCTAACCCCCAGTATCTATGTGGCTGTACAACCCTTGGAAAGCTACAGCTAAGTTTGCTCCTAGAAAGTGCAGACATCTTACTCCTTTATATACAACTCTAACTACATTTTTATTTCTACTGAATATTCCTAGATGCCCTGAGGACTTACTGAAAATCCCCAGCATGGACATGGCAGGTTTTCACTGTGAGGCTATATAAGTGCGTCCAAAACACAAGAAGTAGCTTACAATTGTGATATGTTAACTTGTTTAATTAAAGCGGTACTCCGGTGCTTAGACATCTTATCCCCTATCCAAAGGATAGGGGATAAGATGCCTGATCGCGGGAGTCCCGCCGCTGGGGACCCCCGGGATCATGCACGCGGCACCCCGTTTGTAATCAGTCCCCGGAGCGTGTTCGCTCCAGGACTGATTACCGGCGACTACAGGGCGGGCGGTGTGTGACGTCTATCACGCCCCCTCACGTATGCTTGCATTGAGGGGCGGAGCGTGACATCACACGGGGCGGGGGCGTGACGTCACACGCCGCCCGCCCTGTAGTCGCCGATAATCTGATTACAAACGGGGTGCCGCGTGCATGATCCCAGGGGTCCCCAGCGGCGGGACTCCCACGATCAGGCATCTTATTCCCTATCCTTTGGATAGGGGATAAGATGTCTAAGCACCGGAGTACCCCTTTAAGGAAGGTTCGACATCTCAAGGGGCCAGCGTCAACTTCTGTTAGGCCAAAAGGGAAAAACTTTGCTTACTAGACACTTATACAGTATATGTCTTAACAGAAAGCGTAAGTCTCATTCTGGTTCACATGACTCGGACTATACTAGGTAGGTCATTAAAGGGGTACTACAGTAGAAAACTTTTTTTTTTTTATGAACAGGTGACAGAAAGTTAAACAGATTTGTAAATTACTTCTATTTAAAAATCTTAATTCTTTCAGTACTTATTAGCAGCTGTATGCTATAGAGGAAATTCTTTTCTTTTTTAATTTCTTTTTTGTCTTGTCCACAGTGCTCTCTGCTGACACCTCGGTTCGTGTCAGGAACTGTCCAGAGCAGCATAGGTTTGGTTTGGGGATTTTCTCCTGCTCTGGAAAGTTCCAGATACGGGCATCAGGTGTCAGAAGAGAGCACTGTGGACAAGACAAAAAAGAAATTCAAAAATAATTTCCTCTGCAGCCTACAGCTGCTATGAAGTACTGGAAGGGTAAAGATTTTTTTTATAGAAGTAATTTACAAATCTGTTTAACTTTCTGGCACCAGTTGATTAAAAAAATTGTTTTCCATCGGAGTACCCTTTCAACCCTTTATGGACATCACCTATAGTCCTTAACATTAAAATTGCAATACCAGGAAGGACAAGTTGTAAAGTCATTCAAATTAAGGATATATCAGGTGTCGGCTAAGATCTGCAAGTGATCAAATTGTCAACCACCTAGCTCCAGTCTGTGGCATGTATGAGGGGTTTTAAAAGCTAGATCGGGAAAACAAAAATAACACAAAATTAGGGAAAAGTCAGTACAGTATGATTGTGTGATGCCTCCTGTTTGTTGAGGCATTAGTTATCACCACTTGTCGCACAATACATGAACTGAGTCACCTTGGTTTCTCACTTTGACAGATCACTACATGTGGTTAGGGATACCAAGGCCTCCTTTCGTTTGTATAAGAGGAATCTCGCTAACCTTGCCCATTTACCTGCCCATAGAAATGTAAAGAGAAGAGTTTAGACAGATGAGAAAAAAGCATATGTTTATCCACGTACACCACATTTGACACTTGGTGGCCTGTTTGCATGTTGGTTCCATGACAGCTTTTCTATCAACCACTATGGTCCAATAAATCTTCTACCACACTACAGCACTGATCTTGCCTCTAACCAATTTGCCAAGTATTGCCAGGATATCTGGTGTGACCATCCCAATTTTATCAAGTGTCATCATCAGGAGTTCATTAGCTAAGACTGTAATACCAGTTGTTGTGCTAGATAAGCTCTAATCATTGCCTTTGTCTATTTTCAGAGCTGGGATCTTCTGGTCTTTATTATATACATTAATTTCTGAGAACTATCTTAGTGTTTGCACATTCCCTCCATACAAACTCATCATAGTTCTGTTTATCTCATCACTGCAGCTTATTCTGGTATTTTCCATCATTACACCAGATTCAGTCACAGGTCTATTCCTGTTTATCTTCAGGAAAGCTTTTTGTTCTTGCATCTGATCTTGTATTTTATCTACTTGATATTTTTTCTTTATAGCCAAGTCTCATGTATTCATGTTTACTCATTGCATTGCTTTTATGTGCTAGCAAAAAGGGTATTTGCATGTCTGCTGTCGTCATGTACTATATCATTCAGCAGTTGCTCCGATTTTAACCACTGTCTCTTGTAAGACTTCTGCATTTCTAATGTTGGTTGCTCAAGTTCTTCACATGTATCTATCTAATCTATGCAGCATGTAGATACATTGGACACATTTAAAGCCTTTTATGATACAATTTACATGAAATCAATACAATCCTAATAAGTGTTCAACTGCATGATATTGCCCATGTTTGATCTCTAAAGGTCAACGTCATGGTTAATGTTTGTTATCTGGTGGTGTTATTTTTAGCATATCAGAACCTGTTATGTGGTCCCTGGTGGGAGTCAGTGTCTACGCCTGTAGTAGATGATATCTTCAGTATTCTGCAGTAGGACGTTTGGGGTAAATTATGTGATTCATTCCAAGCTCTCACTTTTCCCACTGTCCTATTGGGAGCTGCACAATTTTACAAGGGTATTTGGATTGAAAGTACTGAAAAAGTCTGTCCAACTTAAGGGGTACTCCAGCCCTAAGACATCTTATCCCCTATGCAAAAGGATAGGGGATAAGATGTCTGATTGCAGGGGTCACGACTCCACCCTCTTGTTCTGTCCCGACCCGCCCCTTTAATGCAAGCCTATGGGAGGGGGCGTGACTCCCTTAGCCTTGTATTGAAGGGGGGGCGTGACATCACAAGGGGTCGGATTCGTGACATCACGATACTCCTACCCCGTGGTCGTGAGTCTTCAGACACGGAGCGATTATCGCTTTGTGCAGCTGAGACAGGTGGGTGCTGCATGAGAGATTGCGGGGGGGATAAGATGTCTTAGGGCTGGAGTACCCCTTTAACCCTTTCAGGACTCAGGTTTTTTTCAGTTTTTGCACACTCGTTCTTTCCTCCTTACCTTTAAAAACACATAATTCTTTCAATTTTGCACCTAAAAATCCAAATGATGGCTTATTTTTTGCGCCACAAATTCTACTTTGTAATGCCATTTTGTAATTTTTGTGGGCTTCAGTATCTACGCAGTACATTTTTCAGTAAAAATGACACCTTCTCTTTATTTTGTAGGTCCATGCAATTAGAATGATACCCTACTTATTTAGGTTTGATTTTGCTGTACTTCTGGAAAAAATCATTTAAAAAAATCAGGCACAAATATATATACATTTAAAATTGTCATTTTCTGACCCCTATAACTTTTTTATTTTTCCACATAGGGAGTAGAGGTGTCGCGAATTGTTAGCCGGCGAACATATGTGAAGTTCGATCCGCCCCCTATACTTTAACATTGCAGTAAACTTTGACCCTGTGAGTCAGAGTCAGCTGACACATTACAGCCAATCAGCAGCAGTCCCTCCCTTCCAGACCCTCCTACCTCTTGCACGGACGCCATTTTTGCCTTATTCAGCATGCTGCAGGCTTAGGAAGTGGAGAGTTAGAGAAGCTGCTCCTGCTGTATAGGGAAAGCGATAGCTAGGTTGCTGCTAGGTGGTGTATTCAGGGTCCAGTTTACTTCTAAAGCACTAGTGTAACATCTGCTTTAACCTCCTGAGCGGTATTCCCGAGCGTGACTCGGGGTTAATTTTCCCAGCCAGGATCGGTAACCCCGAGTCACGCTCGGGGTAGAATTGCAGAGTTCCCGGCCGGGCTGCACGATATATCGCAAAAGCAATGCGATATATCGATGTGGCCCCCCGGGAAAACATGCTATTATCTGCTCTGGTCGGCTCCCGTTGCGGGGGCCGGCCAGAGCAGGTAAAGAAAAATACTAAAAGTCAGTGTTTCCCTACCAGGGGGCCTCCAGCTGTTCCAAAACTACAACTCTCAGCATGCCCGAACAGCCAAAGGCTGTCCGGGCATGCTGGGAGTAGTAGTTTCACAACAGCTGGAGGCCCCCTGTTAGAAAAACACTGAGCTAAGTGTAAAGGGAAGAAGTAGTAAAATAAAAAAAAAATTTTGCTCACCTAGTCCCGGTCCCTGCAGATGTCGTTCCCCTCCGTGCGGTCCGGGGTGTCCTCTCTTCACTATTCATCTTCTAGGACCTTTCACTTTTCAGCCAATCACGGGCCGCAGT
Organism: Hyla sarda; assembly: GCF_029499605.1. NCBI lineage: Eukaryota > Metazoa > Chordata > Amphibia > Anura > Hylidae > Hyla > Hyla sarda. The sequence continues at coordinate 139,961,239 of NC_079191.1, read as the reverse complement.
GGTGTAAAGCCTGTGATTGGCTGAAGGGGAAAGGGCTTGTTCTGCAGCAAATACACTAGGTTTGAAATCTGCCCGGCAAACCTAGTGTATGTTACTGCAGGGCAAGAAAAGGTGACAAGGGGGGGGGGGGGGGGATGAATGTGACTGGGGGAATGTGACTGGGGGGGGAATGTGACTGGGGGGAATGTGACTGTGGGGGAATGTGACAAGGGGGGAATGTGAGTGAGGTGGAATGTGACTGGGGGGGAATGTGACTGGGGGGGAATGTGACTGGGGGGAATGTGACTGGGGGGAATGTGACTGGGGGGAATGTGACTGGGGGGGGAATGTGACTGGGGGGGGAATGTGACAAGGGGGGAATGTGACTGGGGGGGGGATGTGACAGGGGGGGGATGTGACAGGGGGGGAGGGGAATGTGACATGAAGGGGGGATGTGACAGGGGGGGAGGGGAATGTGACATGAAGGGGGGATGTGACAGGGGGGAGGGAAATGTGACATGAAGGGGGGATGTGACAGGGGGGGAGGGGAATGTGACATGAAGGGGGGATGTGACAGGGGGGGAGGGGAATGTGACATGAAGGGGGGATGTGACAAGGGGGGGATGTGACAGGGGGAGGGGAATGTAACATGAAGGGGAGAATGTGACAAGGGGGGGAATGTGACAAGGGGGGGGAAGAATGTGACAAGGAGGGGGGAGAATGTGACAAGGAGGGGGGGAGAATGTGACGGGGGATGTGACAAGGGAGAGGGGAATGTGACGGGGGAGATGTGAAATGGGTGGAGGGAGATGTGAAATTGAGTTAAAAAAAATTGTACCGCTTTTGGTACACATTTCCAGACAGAATCATACCGCCAGGGAGGTTAAGGACAGCACCCAAAAAAGCCCTTTTTAGGGCTGAAAGATATCAGTCTTGGTTGGGAGGGAACCGCCGGTTAAAAGGGGTACTCCAGAATCAAACTTAAGTTCCTTCAAGCAACTAACTACTACAGTATTCAAAGGGCTGAAAGATATCAGTCCATGTGTCTTGCAAGTTGCAACAGCTGGAGGCACCCTGGTTGGGAGGGAACCGCTGGTTAAAAGGGGTACTCCAGTATAAAACTTAAGTTCCTTCAAGCAACTAACTACTACAGTATTCAAAGGGCTGAAATATATCAGTCCGTGTGTTTTGCAACAGCTGGAGGCACCCTGGTTGGGGACCACTGCTTAAAAGGGGAACTCCGCTGGCAAGCTTTTTTGCTCATTGTCACACTAGTGCAAATCACATTAGGTGTGACAGTTGTGCAAATTTAAAAAAAAAATACCTTTTTTGGCTGTTAAATAAAATCAGTCGTCACTGTTAGTTCATGTCACAGTTGCCATTTTTTTTTGCCTGCAAGGCAAATTGTGTCAACCTAGTGCAAATCACTATATGGTGTGGCAGTTGTGCAAATTTAAAAAAAAAACCTTTTGACTGTTAAATAAAATCAGTCGTCACTGTCAGTTCACGTCACAGTTGCCATTTTTTTTGCCTGCAGGGCAAATTGTGTCACCCTAGTGCAAATCACATTAGGTGTGACAGTTGTGCAAATTTAACCAAAAAAAATGACAGGCAGAGGAAGGCCACCCCGCAGGGGCCATCATGGTGCTGGGATTCCCTTTGGCCATAGAATGGCCAGTCTTCAGAGGCCACGTACCCTGAACCCCCAAAGTTCTGAGGACTTAGTTGACTGGCGATCACAAGACACCCAATCTACTACAGCTTGACGCACCGTCCTTCTCCTCCTCTAGCTTAGCTTCAGGCACCGCTCATGCTACCACTGGCCCGCCTGCTGCCACCACCAACACTAGCACCGCAGCAGCTTTACTTGATTTGTCAGAGGAGTTATTTACACATCAGTTTGAAGACATAAGTGATGCGCAACCATTATTGCCAGAGGATGTAGTTAACAGGGATATGTCTCAGTCAGGCAGCATTACACACATGGACGTACGGTGTGATGATCATGTTGTGCCTGCTGCTGCTTCCTTTCTTGAGGTGTCAGATAGCGGTGAAGGTGTTGATGATGACGATGTGTCCGTGGATGCCATGTGGGTGCCCGCTAGAAGAGAAGAAGAGGGGGAAAGTTCGGGAGGAGGAGATGAGTTGGAAGCAGGGGGAGGTCGTCGCAAGGAGCTAGTGGCACAGTCAGACAGCATGCATCGGCACCCGGGGTCAGCCAGACGGGACGCCAATCAACGCATGCTGTTGCCACCACCAGAATGCCGTCATCGCAGAGCTCAGCAGTGTGGCATTTTTTTGTGTGTGTGTGTCTGCCTCTGACAACAGCGAGGCCATTTGCAACCTGTGCCAGAAGAAACTGAGTCGTGGGAAGTCCAACACCCACCTAGGCACAACTGCTTTGCGAAGGCACATGATGTCACATCACAAACGCCTATGGGATCAACACGTCAGTACAAGCAGCACACAAAGTCAAAGCCGCCATCCTCCTCCTGGTCCAGCATCTTCAGCTAGGTCAACCACTGCTGCCCTCCTTGCCCCCTCTCAACCATCCGCCTCTCCGTCTCTCGCCTTTAGCAGTTCCTGCTCATCTGCCCACAGTCAGGTGTCTGTCAAGGAGATGTTTGAGCGCAAGAAGACAATGTCTCAAAGTCACCCCTAGCCCGGCGTCTGACAGCTGGCTTGTCGGAACTGCTAGCCCGCCAGCTTTTACCATACAAGCCGGTGGAGTCTGAGGCCTTTCAAAAATGTGTAGCCATTGGGACACCGCAGTGGAAGGTACCCGGCCGAAATTTTTTTGCACAAAAGACAATCCCCAACCTTTACTCCATTGTGCAAAAGGAAATTATGGCATGTCTGGCACACAGTGTAGGGGCAAGGGTCCATATGACCACTGATACCTGGTCTGCAAAGCATGGTCAGGGCAGGTATATCACCTACACTGCGCATTGGGTAAACCTGGTGATGGCTGCCGAGCATGGAATGTGTGGCTCTGCAGAGGAGTTGGTGACACCGCCATGACTTGCAGGCAGGCCTGCTGCCACCTCCTCTACTCCTCCTACTCCATCCTCTTCCATAACATCCTCGGCCGAGTCCTCTTCCACTGCTGCGTCTTGCTCCACATCACCGGCACCCCCCCAGCTCCCCAGGTGCTATTCCACATCCCGGATACGGCAGTGTCACACCATCTTGGGGTTGACTTGCCTCAAAGCGGAGAGTCACACCGCACCAGCGCTCCTGTCGGCCCTGAATGCACAGGTGGACCAGTGGACCAGTGGCTGACTCCGCACCAACTGGAGATCAGCAAGGTGGTTTGTGACAATGGAACAAATTTGTTGGCGGCATTGAGGTTGGGCAAGTTGACACATGTGCCGTGCATGGCACATGTGTGTAATCTGAATGTACAATGCTTTGTGCTCAAGTACCCAGGCTTACAGGATGTCCTGAAGCAGTCCAGGAAGGTGTGTGGCCATTTCAGGCGTTCCTACAAGGCCATGGCGCACATGTCAGATATCCAGTGGCGAAACAACATGCCAGTGAGGCGCTTGATTTGCGACAGCCCGACACGTTGAAATTCAATACTCCTAATGTTCGACCGCCTGCTCCAACAAGAAAAAGCCGTCAACAAATATTTGTATAACCGGGGTGCTAGGACATCATCTGCGGAGCTGGGAATTTTTTTGCCACGTTACTGGAGGATCATGCGCAATGCCTGTAGGCTCATGCGTCCTTTTGAGGAGGTGACAAACCTGGTCAGTCGCACCCAAGGCACCATCAGCGACATCTTACCGTTTGTTTTCTTCCTGGAGCGTGCCCTGCGAAGAGTGCTGGATTAGGCAGTAGATGAGGAAGAGTTGTGGACACCATCACCACCAGAAACAGCATTATCAGCATCGCTTGCTGGACCTGCGGCAACGCTGGAAGAGGATTGTGAGGAAGAGGAGTCAGAGGAGGAATGTGGCTTTAAAGAGGAGGAAGACCAACCACAGCAGGCATCCCAGGGTGCTCCTTGTCACCTATCTGGTTCCTGTGGTGTTGTACGTGGCTGGGGGGAAGAAGATTATACCTTCCCTGACATCACTGAGGGCGAGGAACGGGACATGAGTAGCTCGGTATCCGTCCTTGCAAATGGGGTCTTTCATGCTGTCATGCCTGTTGAGGGACCCTTGTATAAAAAGGATGAAGGAGAATGACCTGTACTGGGTGTTCACGCCACTAGACCCCCAGTATAAACATAAAGTGCCTGACATGTTACCGTATTACAGCAAGGCGGAAAGGATTCAGCAGGTCCAAAATAAATTAAGAAGTATGCTGTACACAGCGTATAAGGGTCATGTCACAGCACCACAGGGATCTAACAGGGGAAGAGGTGAAAGTAATCCTCCTCCTCCTCCCACGAACACGCCGGCAAGGACAGGATGCTTTACAGATGTGCTGTTGATGGAGGACATGCGGAACTTTTTAAGTCCTACGCAACGCCACAGCCCTTCGGGGTCCACCATCAGAGAACGACTTGACCGACAGGTAGCAGACTACCTGGACTTAACCGCAGATATCGACACTCTGAGGAGCGATGAATCCCTTGACTACCGGGTGTGCCGGCTTGACCTGTGGCCTGAGCTATCCCAATTTGCGCTCGAACTTCTGGCCTGTCCCGCTTCAAGTGTCCTGTCAGAAAGGACCTTCAGTGCAGCAGGAGGTATTGTCAGTGAGAAGAGGAGTCGCCTTGGTCAAAAAAAGTCTGGATCACCTCACCTTTCTTAAGATGAATGAGGGATGGATCCCGAAGGGACTGACACTGGGCAATACATTTGACTGAACAAGGCCTGATCAGATGAGATGCCTTGGGCTAAAAATGGTCCACACGCTGCTGTATTTGAACTCTGAATGCTGGATGACTTGCATGACTTATCCGCCACCAACTAGGGTTCAAGCTGCAATGTTTTAGGGCACTTTCTGCCTGGCGAAACAAACAGAAATTTTTCTGGCAGCTGCTACAGCAGCGGTTGCGACAATACCAAATTTTCCAGCCAGGTGTACATGCCTAATATTTTGGGACTCTGCTGCTGCACTTGTTATGGTGCTGCAATTTTTCTGGCCGCTGCTACAGCTGCGGCTGCGACAATACCCAATTTTTCATCCATGTGTACATGCCCAATTTTTCTGGCCTCTGCTGCTGCACTTTTTCTGGTGCTGCAATTTTTCTGGCTGCTGCTACAGCTGCGACAATACCCAATTTTTCATCCATGTGTACATGCTTAATTTTTCGGGACTCTGCTGCTGCACTTGTTATGGTGCTGCAATTTTTCTGGCCGCTGCTACAGAAGCGGCTGCAACAATACCAAATTTTTCAGGCATGTGTACATGCCTAATTTTTCTGGTACTCTCTGCTGACATCTTTGTCCATTTAAGCAACTGTGGATATTAGATGTATGCTAAGGGTAGCATGGTGGCTCAGAGGTTAGCACTGCTGCCTTGCAGCGCTGGTGCCTTGGGTTAAAAATTAAGTATGCAGTTTTTTTTTATTTTGCGCAATTTGTGATATTTGTATGTTGTCTGCGCTAGGTTTTTCATTTTTCTTGTTGTGCGCTTCCAGGGGCAGATGCACTGGTTTGTGTGCTGAATTAATCACTTGAGCACAAACAATTTTTGTGGAAATATACTCCAGTTACCTGCTGGCTTAGGAATGTTTGTGAGCTTTTCACTCTGTTTTGCACTGGGGCTTCCTGTCATTTCCACAAATTTATGTGGGATATACAAACTACAATACATTATGAACAACAACTGGGAAAAACCACCAACTTGCGCATCAGGTTTCACACTGCAAACATTTTACACTAATGATAATTTCCCCTCTTAGAGTCTAGTAATGTTCTAAAATGCTGAAATATTTGAGAAAGGTGGAATCAATGTGATGCATTGTAGTCAGGGGTGAGACAGAGGCTATTTCATTCTCTGCTTCATTAGCTTTCACCCATGATTGAATAATGTGTCTAAAGCATTTGCTCCTTCTGCACTAACTAGTTAGCTCAACTACTATGTTAATCATCTTAATGTGACTGTTCTTATTTAGGATAATTGTATTTATATTATACTGTATGTTGCTAAATTATTATTACTTATGATGTGGCTCACTGAACATGTGACATGATATTTTACAACATTTTGCCAACAAAATGCTCTACAAGAAGTTATGTATTTTTACAAGCCACATTGTGTGGTACCGCACTTATAGCAACCCATTCTCAACTAAGAGGAATCACTGCTCTATCAAATTCCCAATAGTATAAGCACATCTAGGTACAAACCAACAGCCTAATTAAAAATTTTGATCTTTGTCTTTATACAAAATTGGTAAGTATTTCTAAATAATATTGTAACAGAGCTGGATGTGGATCCTCTACCTGTGTGGCTGATGACTCAGTATCAGGGCGTGGAGTCTAAGGTGCCGCTGTTCTTCACCAGAGCCCACCGCAAGGCATGACGGGCTTGCTGCGGCAGGCGACACCTAGGTCGCTACCCCCGACATGGCTCAACCAAACAGGTAACTGGGCTAGGCGAGGTACTGAAGGAAGAGGCAGTAGCATAGTCAACGTAGCAGAAGGTCAAGGCAGGCTGCAAAGGTTCGTAGTCAAAAAACGTAGCAGGAAGGTCTGGATACACGGGTATGGCAACCGGCAATAGGAACACTTTCTCTCAGGCAATAGGCACTGAAGATCCAGCAGGGAAGTGTGGGAGGTGCAAGCACACTTATAATGTGGTGTCAGGTGTATTCACTAATTATGGGCGTATGGCCCTTTAAATTTAAGAGCTCCGGCGCACCCGTGCCCTAAGGGACAAAGACGTGCACGCCGGAGCTGAAAAACAGAAGGAGCTGCGGGAGCAGAGCGTGGTGAGAGACTGGCCGGGATTTGCGGCGTTCAGGGACACAGGGACTCACGGCAGGTGCTTGCGGCCAGAGTGAAGTGTGTAACAGTACCCCCCCCCCCCCAGTACCCCCCGAGATAGGAGTAGGAAGAATGTCCTTTTTAGAGAAGCGGTTATGGATGGCGGGTTTCAAGAGGGAGACGTAAAAAGAATTTGGGATCCTAAGGGAGGAAGGCAGATGAAGAGAATAAGCCACTGGATTAAGATGTTTTTTTTACCTTGAATGGACCCAAATAGCATGGAACCAGTTTGTAACAGGGTACTTTGAAGTGGATATATTTAGATGACAACCACACTTTGTCCCCGGGTGAGTATTCAGGAGGAGGGCGCCTTTTCTTGTCCGCTTTGGATTCCATACGGGTCATGGCACGAAGAAGGGAGAGACGAGTCTTCTTCCAGATGGAGGTGAAGTTCTGTACAAGTTCATCTGCCATAGGGACACCGGAGGGAGAAGACAAAGGGCAAAGGTGGACGAGGATGACGTCCATAGACCACAAAGAAGGGTGAAGTTCCTGTGGATTCGGTATCCCTATGGTTGTAGGAAAACTCAGACGAAACAAAGTGGCGAAGATAATCTCCCAAAATCTGGTTCACCCTCTAAACTTGACCATTGGATTGGGGATGATAGGCAGATGAGAAATCCAACTTAACTTGAAGATGTGAGCAGAGTGCCCTCCAGAATTTGGAGATGAACTGAACTCCCCGGTCAGAGACAATATGTGTCGGTAATCCATGGAGACGGAATATATGGGAAAGGAACAGTTTAGCTAGTTGAGGTGCAGATGGTAAACCAGGCAAGGGCACAAAATTAGCCATTTTAGAAACTCGACAACAAAATAGAAAAAGCAAAGCAGAAAAGTGATAGCACACCAATAAATATCAGAAATGAATCTTTATTATACAAAAAATAGCCATATAATTTAAAAACAATTAAAAAGGAGGTCCACAAACCATTTTTGACCACCTTAAGCCATAGGGAGGGATCCCAGACCAAGTCTGGGGCTCCCCCCACAAACAAGGACACCCGTCTAGTTTCTCAGCAGTAAAGTGCAATGTTCTCTCTTTGACTACTGGCCCCAACACAATAAAGTATATGATGCACGAATGACAACTGTGATAATCCAAGCAAGTAAGCAAGAAATGAATGATCTAATTAAAGACGAGGTAAACTATTTGTGCATAAAGAGTGCTAAACAATAGGTATACTGCAGTTGCCACATCAAGTAGTCAAGTATATCAGGTCACATCGTATAGTCAAAGGAACAAATACATATACATCACATTGTCATAGGAGAGCGGGTGTCCCCCAAAAACCTAGGTTCCCACACGTTCCGTCATTCTTGGTGACTTCCTTAGGGGCGCATGGCTAAAATTCCACAAACACATCTTTATATAATACAAGTATTACTACCTCAGTGCCGACAGGTGTGAACTACGCCTCCTAACACATACACGCTCGCCATACAAACAGTTCCGATATCATCAACTCACATCAAGCAGTTCCGGTGTCCTGCCTCGCTCCCATAGGCAATGTGCATGCACGGGCTGTTGGTCAGATATCAGTATCACTTGCCGTAGTAGTAAAGGCCTGTTTCCTCGCACATGCGCAAAACTACGTAATGTTTCCCCTATGTCGCGTGACTTCACAAAGCTCGCGCATGCGCAATAACTATTCAATGAGCTCAGACAGTTAGTGTACGCGCGGCGAACGCCAAAGCCATTTTTACTGGCTTCAACATTCCAACCGCACGTGCACACTACAGGGCGCATGCACCCTAGGAGTTGTATTATGCATCTATCCTGGCACCATACTGCGCATGCGCCAGTCCCCCCGATAAGTGGTGTAATGCCATTAGTTAATGGTATAATAGGAAGGTGTGCATGCGATTTTTCCATGCGATTGTTGGTCAGACCCGGCACATGCGCGATGCAGTAATAAGATTTTTCCATGCAATTGGAATATGTGACCTGATATACTTGACTACTTGATGTGGCAACTGCAGTATACCTATTGTTTAGCACTCTTTCTGCACAAATTGCTGCAGAGAGGAGAACGCCTTGAGCGCTCTGGGGAGGAGCAGGGACCCGGAGCGCTCGCGGCGTTCTCCTCTCTGCAGCGCCCCGGTCAGACCCGCTGACCGGGAGCGCTGCACTGACACTGCCGACGGGGATGCGATTCGCATAGCGGGACGCGCCCGCTCGCGGATCGCATCCCAATCCACTTACCTGTCCCGGTCCCCGGCTGTCACGTCCTGGCGCGCGTGGCTCCGCTCTCTAGGGCGCGCGCGCGCCAGCTCTCTAAGATTTAAAGGGCCAGTGCACCACTAATTGGTGCCTGGCCCAATCAGTCTAATTAGCTCCCACCTGCTCCACGCCTTTATAACCTCACTTCCCCTTCCCAGCATTGCCGGATCTTGTTGCCCTTGTGCCTAGTGAAAGCGTTTCCTGTGATTGCCATACCAGTGTTTCCAGACCTTCTGCCGTTACCATTGACTACGAACCTTGCCGCCTGCCCTGACCTTCTGCTACGTCTGACCTCGCCTCTGTCTAGTCCTTCTGTCCCACGCCTTCTCAGCAGTCAGCGAGGTTGAGCCGTTACCGGTGGATACGACCTGGTTGCTACCTGGCAGCAAGACCATCCCGCTTTGCGGCGAGCTCTGGTTAATACCAGTAGCAGCTTAGAACCGGTCCACCGGTACGGTCCACGCCAATCCCTCGCTGACACAGAGGATCCACATCCAGCCTGCCAAATCCTAACAATTGTTTACCTTGTCTTTAATGAGATCATTCATTTCTTGCTTACTTGCTTGGATTATCACAGTTGACATCCATGCATCAAATGCTTTATTGTGTTGGGGAGAGAACATTGGACTTTATTGCTGAGAAACTAGACGGGTGTCCTTGTTTGTGGGGGGAGCCCCAGACTTGGTCTGGGATCCCTCCCTATGGCTTAAGGTGGTCAAAAATGGTTTGTGGACCTCCTTTTTAATTGTTTTTAAATTATATGGCTATTTTTTGTATAATAAAGATTAATTCTGATATTTATTGGTGTGCTATCACTTTTTGCTTTCCTTTTTCTATTTTGTTGTACATTTTGTCTTAAAGCATAGATAAGCACCCATTAATATTACTCTTTGTGGTTGAGCGCACTTATTTAATAATACTAATTTTAGAAAATCGATCCACAACCACCCAGATGACCGTATTGCCGCTAGAAGAAGGAAGGTCAGTAATGAAGTCCATTGCAGTATTAGTCCAGGGCAGGTCAGGGACAGGCAAAGAATGTAGAAGACCGGCAGGCTTGGCACGTGGTGTTTTGTCCCGGGCATAGACTGAGCAGGAACGAACAAAGTCAATGACATCCCGTTTCAGAGTGGGCCACTAATACTGTCGGGAAATTAGTTGCAAGGATTTACGGACACCGGCATGACCAGCCAACAGAGAGGAATGACCCCATCTCAAGATTCCAATTCTCAGACGAGGAGATATATAAGTCTTCCCAGGGGGCAGATGCTGAAGACTTTCTGGTGCTGCGGAAATAAGACAATCAGGAGGAACAATATGTTGAAGATGTGATTCCAGGTCCTGTACCTCAGAAGATCTAGATAGAGCATCAGCCCGAAGATTCTTCTCTCCTAGACGGAAATGAATAAAAAAGTTAAACCTGGAGAAGAACAGGGACCAGCGAACCTGTCGAGGGTTGAGGCAATGGGCAGACTGAAGATAGAGCAAGTTCTTGTGATCCGTATAGATAGTTATTGGATGCACTGAGCCCTCTAAGAGATGTCGCCATTCTTCCAAGGCCAACTTAATAGCCAAGGGCTCACAATCTCCTATAGTATAATTTCTCTCCGCTGGAGAGAAGGTCTTAGAGAAAAATCCACAAGTCACAGTCCTTCCTTTGGAAGATCTGTGTGTCAAGACTGCTCCTGCACCAACTGACGATGCATCCACCTACGGCTTGTCCATATCAGGTCTTGACAACACCGGAGCAGAAGCGAAGGCAGACTTTAAGTGTTTGAATGCTTCTTCGTCCTCTGGAGTCCAGACTTTCGGATTGGCAGTTTTTTTGGTAAGAGATACGATGGGGTTAACCAAGGTGTAATAGCGAGGAATAAACTGCCCATAATAATTGGCAAAGCCAAGGAAGCGTTGGATAGCTTTCAGACCAGAAGGTTGAGGCCCTCCATTACAGCGGATAATTTGTTACGATCCATTTGTAATCAGTGACTGGTAACAATATACCCCAAAAACGGAAGACTGTTTTTTTTCAAAGGTACACTTTTCAAGTTTTGCATAGAGTTGGTTGTCTTGGAGATGCTGTAAAACTTGACGGAGACGGAGACAATGAGTGTGGAGATTGGGCGAATAGATGAGAATTTCATCCAAATAGACAACGATACAGGAGTAGAGAAGGTCCCGAAAAATATCATTGACAAACTCCTGGAAGACTGCTGGAGCATTACATAGACTGAATGGCATTACAAGGTACTAAAAATGTCCTTCTTCTCGAGTATTAAATGCAGTCTTCCACTTGTCCTCTTCTCTTATACGAATCAAGTTACAGGCACCACGAAGATCCAGTTTGGAGAAAATTCTGGCACCTCGCAGACGATCAAACACCTCTGAGATTAAAGGAAGGGGATAACGTTTTTTTACTGTTCACGGTAGTCGATGCAAAGACGCAATGACCCATCTTTTTTTTTCCACGAAGAAGAACCCAGCTCCAGCAGAAGAAGAGGATTTCCTGATAAATCCCTTCTGAAGGTTCTCCTGGATGTAGGTTGACATGGCCTGGGTTTCAGGAACAGACAAGGAGTAGATTCGGCCCCTGGGAGGTGTGGTGCCAGGCAGTAAATCAATGGGACAATCGTATGGACGATGTGGAGGCAAGACTTCAGCTTGCTTTTCACTGAAGACATCAGCAAAGTCCTGGAGGAACGAAGGTAAACAAGGCAGAGGACTAGACAATGATTTCAACTTGATCACACGTATATGAATACAGTGGTTGTTTCAGTACGGACCCCAGCGAAGAACTTCTCCAGTTTTCCAATCCAGCTGTGGGGCATGAAGCTGCAACCAAGGTAGGCCAAGCAAAAGAGGAGAAGTACAGTGTGGGAGTACATAGAAGGATAAATTCTCCTCATGGAGGAACCCGATCTACATTGACAGGGGTTGAGGTTCTGTGCAATATAGCACGGTACAGTACAGTCTTTCTCCATTGACAGTAGAGATGTACAGTGGTTTTAAGAGGCGAGACACTGGCAGATGATACCTATGCACTAGGGAGGCATCAATAAAGTTCCTTGCTGAGCCAGAGTCCAGGAAAGCCAGAACAGAGATGATCTCTTTAGAAGGAAGAAGAAGCTGGACCGTCAAATTTAAGCATGGAAAGTTTTAAGTCACACCTAGGGAGGCCTCTCCCACAAACCCTAGGTGCGAGCGTTTCCCTGTGGCTGTGGATGCAGAGGACAATCTATAACGAAGTGGTCTGCACTGGCGCAGTATAGGCATAGATTTTCGGTTCGTCGGCGAGTTCTTTCCTGCAGGGTCAGGGGAGACCGATCCACTTGCATAGCCTCCACTGCGGGAGGCAACATAGAAGGTTGCGGTGGTTGCTGGAAGACTGGTGCCAGACGAGGAAAGCACCGAGGTTGTGCAGATTCCCTTTCTTGTCGTAGTTCCTCACGTCGCTCAGAGAAACGGATATCAGTCCGGGATCCCAATTGCATAAGTTCATTCAAATTAGATGGCAATTCCTGGGCAGCGAGGACATGCTCAATTTGGCTTGATAATCCTCTCTTGAAAGTAGCGCAGAGAGCTTCATTATTCCAAGACAACTCCGGAACCGGATGGCGTACTCACCCACAGTGGAGTTGCCCTGAGAAGCTCGAGCAGGTTCTTCAAAGACACTGCGAAATTCCGCCAGGAACACCTGGAGATTGATAGTGATAGCATCACTGCGATCCCAAAGCAGAGTTGCCCAGGCCAAGGCCCTTCCAGATAGGAGACTGATGATGAAGGCCACCTTTGCTCGTTCCGTGAAGAACTGGTCTGCCATGGGTTCAATGTGCATGGAGCACTGCGTCACGAAACCACACTAGGACTTGGAATCCCCCTCAAACTTTTCTGGAAGTGACAAACGGAGTTTGGTTCCAGAGGATACTGCTGCAGCCACTGTACTGGAGCTGGAGGAGGCTGTGGCTGTGGCGGTTGCTGCTGAGCAGATAGAAGCTGCTGCATCATGGCGCATAGCTGGTTCAGCTGCTGTGCCTGCTGGGCTAACTACTGTGACTGAAGCGCCACGATAGAAGCAAGATCCGTGTTTTCAGGCAGAGGAACCCCAGTGGGATCCATGGCCGGATCTTACTGTAACGGAGCTGGATGTGGATCCTCTACCTGTGTGGCTGATGACTCAGACTGTATCGGGAGCTGTTCATCACCAGAGCCCGCCACAAGGCAGGATGGGCTTGCTGCGGCAGGCGACACCCAGGTCGCTACCCCCGACACGGCTCGACAACACAGGTAACTGGGCAAGGAGAGGTGCTCAAGGAAGAGGCAGTAGCGTAGTTAACATAGCAGAAGCTCAAGGCAGGCGGCAAAGGTTCGTAGTCAAAAAACAAAGCAGGAAGGTCTGGATACACGGGTATGGCATCAGGCAATAGGAACGCTTTCTCTCTTATAATGTGGTGTCAGGTGTATTCACTAATTATGGGCGTACCGGCCCTTTAAATTTCAGAGCTCTGGCGTGTGTGCCCTAAGGGACGGAGACACGCATGCAGGAGCAGAGAGACGGAAGGAGCTGCAGGATTAGAGCGTGGTGAGAGATGGGCCTGGATTTGCATGCAATGCGAATCCCTGCCCCGCCGGTGGTCGGGGACACAGGGACACTGCGCAAACGGCCGGTGCTTGCGGCCAGAGCGCAGTGTGTAACAAATATAAATGACTCCCTCATTTTGTTTACTATAACAAGTAGAGAAAAACAATTGTCCTTTAACTTTTTTTTAACAGGTTTGCAATTTAGCAAATTTTGGAGGGTTAAAGGACATCTGTACTGCATGAATTTTACATATTCCTGTACCTGGGCTGCAAAAATAAACAAAATAAACTTTAACTCACCTACCTATGTTCCCCCATTGCTCCAGTACTGGCCTCACTGCAATCCTCTTGCTGCTTCGGGGGACGGTAACATCACAGAACTATCAGCGTATCACCGGCCGTAGCAATGTCCCGCCTTGGCCAGTGATAGGCTGAGCGCACTGTCATGTAGGGAGCTCTGGACAGCTCCTTACATGACAGTGCATTCAGCCTATCACCAGCTGAGGTGGGACATCGCTGCGGCCGGTGATACGCTGACGGCTCTGCAACATTACCGTCCCCAGGAAGCAGCTAGAGGATGGCAGCGGAGGACCGTGAGGCCAATACCGGAGCAACGGGGGAAAGTAGGAAGGTGAGTTAAAGTATATTTTGCTTATTTTTGCAGCCCGGGCACAGGAATATGTAAAATTCAAGCAGTACAGATGTCCTTTAAGTTTTTACGCAGTGCACTTTATGGTAAAAATTTGAGATGAGCAAAGTTACAGTGATTCGATTCGTCACAAACTTCTCGGCTCAGCAGTTGCTGACTTTAGCCGGCAGAAATTAGTTCAGTTTATGTGCTTCAGTGGGCTGGAAAAGGTGGATACAGTCCTATTTTGACCCTTCTAACGCTCTAATTTTTACCTATGCAGGGCTGTATGAGGGCTCATTTTTTACTCCATGATCTGGAGATTTTATTGGTACCACTACTGTGTATATGTGGCTTTTTGATCACTTTTTATTTAATTTTTCTGGCATGTGATGTGACCAAAAAGCAGCAATTTCTGACTTTTTTTCTAAATTTAAGCCTTTCACCATACGGGATAATTTACATTATATTTTAATAATTCGGACATTTACGCATACGCCAATACAAAATATGTTTATAAATTTTTTTATTTTTACTCTTTTTGGGGTAAAATGGGAAAACGAGGCCATTGCAATTTTTATTTTAACATTTTTTTAAAAACTTTTTTCAACAATTTTTTCTTTTTACACTTTTTATGTCACCATTGGGAACTTTTTATAGAAATTATTAGACTGCCAATACTGATCAGTATTATTGTCGATCTTCATTTCTGGTCTGCCTTCCAGCAGTTCACACCCCTTTTCTGGCCAGCCATGCCCCTTTTTTCAGGTTTGCCAGTCATGTAGCTTTATTTTGGCACCAAAAAATCAAGCACAAACACAATTTGCCACACAACCCGACAAAAGCAGGTCAGGATTACACTAGGGCCATTGTGTTTTTTTTGTAGTTTATAAATATTTTTGGGCACTATTTTAAATGTAAATTTAAAAAAAAAAATTTTAAGCATATAGAATCCCCCTCTTTACAGTTAGTGATGCTAATGGAGAGGAGACATGAAAACTGAAAAAACAAAGATGCATGTGATATGCACAGTATACATACCACTAAGCCACCTAAAAAGAGCATATGAGGGACAAAAAGAGGGGGGAGGACTGTTGCCTTCCTAACGTTGCACTTGCTCAAGAAGCCGGTATTTTTGTAAGCCTAAAACTCATGAGGATTTATTCTATATGAGTTAGGGTGGGTTCACACTATGTTTTGATGATACAGTCACCACGGTTTTAGGTCCTGTCAAAAAACAAAATGGGCCGGGTCCGGCTGGGATACGGGAGTGCCCGGTTTTTTACTCCCACCCCCCCAGCCAGATCCGGTTGCTGTATCATCAAAACGTAGTGTGAACCCACCCTAACAGACAGGAAACTGAAGGCACAAGACAGAAAGTTGTTTAAATAAAGTGACCTTTAAAACATTATAAATTGAAAACATGTCATTCATTTTTAACTATATGTGATAATCATAAATTGTTTCTTAAAATGTGAGAAAAAAATATTTTAAAGGGAAACTATCAGCAGGGCACAACATGCAAACTCGCAGATTACAGGCTAATAGGTCTCAGGACTGTGATTAACATGTTACCATTATTATGTATGTTCTGTGCACTCTTTCCACTTTTCAATAATTCTAAAGCAGCATTTTATAAATAAACAGCACACAAAACACACATAATAAAAGGTAACTGTGTGGCATTAGGCTACATCAGCAAGTTAGCATGCACTAACCTGTTGATAGTTTCCCTTTCGAGTGGTACTCCAGTGGAAAACTATTTTTTTAAATCAACTGGTGACAAAAAGTTAAACAGATTTGTAAATTACTTCTATTTAAAAATCTTAATCCTTCCACTACTTATTAGCTTCTGTATGCTCTACAGGAAGTTCTTTTCTTTTTGAATTTTTTTTTTCTGTCTTACCATAGTGCTCTCTGCTGACACCTCTGTCCATGTCAGGAACTGTCCAGAGAAGAAGCAAATCCCCATAGCAAACCTCTCCTGCTCTGGACAGTTCCTGACACAGACATAGATGGCAGCAGAGAGCACTTTGGTAAGACAGAAAATAACTATACAACTTCCTCTGGAGTATACAGCAGCTGATAAGTACTAGAAGGATTAAGATTTTTAAATAGAAGTTTGTTTGTGTATCATTGTTTGTGAGGGAGCACGGAGTTAGGGGGAAATGTGGAATAGGAGTGAGGGAGTTGGATGGAAGTTATTGGAAGATAAGTTATCAAAAGGAACAACTAGATAGTTGATTGTACAATTGGGATCTACATGGAATGGGGGAACTGAATGTTATTTGGTTGTCACCGGTCCTCCTGACTCCCTGCCCTCATAATGAGTTTTGTATGTAGGACTGGAGATGGGGAGGGTGGGGAAGGGTTTTATATGTATAGTGATGAATTTTGGACAGGAGGACTGTTCTTCCCTTTTTTTGTAAACTGTAAAAGGAAAAAAAATAAATAAATAAAAAAGAAGTAATTTACAAATCTGTTTGACTTTTTGGCACCAGTTGACTTAAAAAAATAATAATAATTCCACCGAAGTACCCCTTTAATAGAAGTGCCCCTATAAGAAGTTATTCATAACTAGTTGTACTATAACATTTAACTACACTTCTAAATAATGTCAAATTATTGGGCCAATTGAACACAATTGGGCCAGATTTACTAAACTGAAAGCCATCACTCTCATGTTCTGAGTTTTTGCAGATTTATAATTTGTTCATTTTGTCCATAACAACCAATCACAGCTTTCATATCTTAAGTACTTGTAAAATTAAAGCTGAGCTGTGATTGGTTGTTATAGTAAAGAAACAGACAGTTTTAGTTTCAGGTAGATTTATAAATTGGGGTTATTGTTTTATAATGGTGCAACAGACAGGGCCGATTTTAGACTAAGTGTGGCCCTGGGCAAAAATAAAAATGGGGCCCATGACCAAAGATCACCATGTTGAATTGTGTAGAATTGTGTAGCATCTCAGCTGAAGGCCATAACACAAATGCATTATAGGGTCCAAATCTAAGCTATATAGAGGAAGACTTATGAAAACCTGTGCAGAGGATCAGTGGTGGAGCTGCCCACAGCAACCGATCAGAGGCCTTTTTAAAAATGAGAATAGCAAAACTTTTTGTTTTAAAGCGCAACTGTCACATAAAAATAGGTCAATAACCTGTCAGCTCGTAGGCTGCAGTATACCAGTGATCAGCTCGTAGGCTGCAGTATACCAGTGATCAGCTCGTAGGCTGCAGTATACCAGTGATCAGCTTGTAGGCTGCAGTATACCAGTGATCAGCTCGTAGGCTGCAGTATACCAGTGATCAGCTCGTGGGCTGCAGTATACCAGTGATCAGCTCGTAGGCTGCAGTATACCAGTGATCAGCTCGTAGGCTGCAGTATACCAGTGATCAGCTCGTAGGCTGCAGTATACCAGTGATCAGCTCGTAGGCTGCAGTATACCAGTGATCAGCTCGTAGGCTGCAGTATATCAGTGATCAGCTCATAGGCTGCAGTATACAAGTGATCAGCTTGTAGGCTGCAGTATACCAGTGATCAGCTCGTAGGCTGCAGTATACCAGTGATCAGCTCGTAGGCCGCAGTATATCAGTGATCAGCTCATAGGCTGCAGTATACCAGTGATCAGCTCGTAGGCTGCAGTATACCAGTGATCAGTTCGTAGGCTGCAGTATACCAGTGATCAGCTCGTAGGCTGCAGTATACCAGTGATCAGCTCGTAGGCTGCCGTATACCAGTGATCAGCTCGTACGCTGCAGTATACCAGTGATCAGCTCATAGGCTGCAGTATACCAGTGATCAGCTCGTGGGCTGCGGTATACCAGTGATCAGCTCGTAGGCTGCAGTATACCAGTGATCAGCTCGTAGGCTGCAGTATACCAGTGATCAGCTCATAGGCTGCAGTATACCAGTGATCAGCTCGTAGGCTGCAGTATACCAGTGATCAGCTCGTAGGCTGCCGTATACCAGTGATCAGCTCGTAGGCTGTGCTGATGGTTATGGACTTATTTTTAATGCGACAGTTCCGCTTTAACCATTAAAATAAATCAGACCCTAAAACACTCCTGTATTGTGGCCATGTTAGAGCAGCTCTCACCTGATCAGAAGCAGTCACAGTATACAGGACTACTAAATCCAGTGACCACAGGGGGCGTCTTCTTTGATTGTATATGTTCTCTTTCCCATCCAGCCCAGGCTAATATGATGATGTCTCCTGATGACTAAAGACTATACCAAGACATCTGTGGCCCCTTCTGCAGTCTACGCAAAACTCTATAGTAACACAACCCCCATCCTTTACACGGACAACCTGCTTTGCTTGCGGCTGCCCCATTACCCTGTCTACAGCATACCTAGGGGACAGTGTAATCGGTAGGGTCCGACCACTGGAACCCCTGGGTGATTAAAGCAACAGCACATGAACCCATGTCACTCCATTCATTCTATATGGGGTCTCCATACATGTGAGTGCAGCGATCAGCAATGTCTATAAGTCCCATAGAGAACAAATGGAGATGCAGGTGATCATGTGCTGCTGCTCCATTCATTTGGGGGACAAGGGACCTCTCTCCTCATGATCCCAGGGGTCAGGTCTCACCGATCAGATATTCTGTGTATTGGTGATGACCTTTGGTGTACAGACCCCAGACTGGACCAAAAGACCCTCCCCCCCTCCACAAATTGCTCCCCATGGCACTCTCTCATATATACTGTTCTGTATCTCCCCCTATCTCACATATACTGCTCCGTATGGCCCCTATCTCCCATATACTGCTCCTTATGTCCCCCTATCTCACATATACTGCTCCGTATGTCCCCCTATCTCACATATACTGCTCCGTATGTCCCCCTATCTCACATATACTGCTCCTTATGACCCCCTATCTCACATGTACTATTCTGTATGACCCCGTATTTCACACATACATTGCTCCCTATGACCTCCTATCACATATATACTGCTTCTTATGACCCCCTATCACATATTTACTGCTCCCTATGACCCCCTATCACATATTTACTGCTCCCTATGACCCCCTATCACATATTTACTGCTCCCTATGACCCCCTATCACATATTTACTGCTCCCTATGACCCCCTATCACATATTTACTGCTCCCTATGACCCCCTATCACATTTTTTCTGCTCCCTATGACCCCCTATCACATATACTGCTCCTTTTGGCCCCCTCCTCCCATTATACACTGCTTCCTATGCTCCTCATGTACTGCTACCTATACCCCCATATATTGCTAACTTTACCCCAACCCCTATATACATTTTATATGCCCCTCATCACATGTACTGGTCTCCCCACCTTCCTCACAGCCCCCTCCCTCCATGCTTTACCATACAGTCCTTTACCATACAGTGTGAGTGTCAGTTCTGCTCTGTGGGCTCTCTGAAGCCTGGGCTCCCACAGGTTCACTCTCACATTACTTTTGTCTGCTGCAATTTGCATAAAACCGCAGCATTTTTGCCTCGATTACCAAATCGTGGTAAAATGCAGTAATGTTCCTAGAGTTCAGGGGGCCCTTTTGGACATGGGGGCCCTGGGCAATTGCCCAGGTTGCCCCCCCCCCCCCCCCCCCCCTAAAACCGGCCCTGGCAACAGAATGCAAGGGGCACACATCAAACAGGAACCAAATACACTATACAACATGCAAATTTTACAGAACGTAAAAGTCCAATACATAGGGATTTTGAAAAGCCATCAATCTTAGTAAATCTAGACCAATGTCTTTCGTCTGACTGGGGCAGTAATATTTCATTAACCCTTTAGCTACAAAAATAGATTTGGCTTATAGGGTAATGAACAGGGGGGAAGTCCTGGGGAAAAAAGTCTGGGAACTCACCAAAGATTTCCACTCAAAGGCAGGTCCTGCAGGACTCCTGCTAATGGGAACCATGTTTCTTCTCTGGAAAAAGTGCAGGAACTCTGTTCCCATGCATTCCTGCAGGACTTGAGTCCTGGTTAAGAACCACATACATTGTTTAGAAAAAAAACAGTGTATTTGACTGTCCTGATTAACCCCTTAATTACACAGTACGTAAATGTATGTCCTGATGTGGTGGTACTTAACATATTAGGACGTACATTTACATTCAGTACATGACACGAGCACCGGATCAGCAGTCAGGAACCTGCCAGTAATGGCAGACATCAGCGATCACGCCAATGTTCGCCATTAACCCCTCAGATGCCGTGATCAATACAGATCACGGCATCTGTGGCAATGGGGGCATTAATTTGAATTATTGGACCCCCAGCGGCGCTGCCTCGGGGATCCGATCATCCAAAATGGTGGACGGAGGTCCCCTTACCAGCCTATGCATAGCACTGAACAGTATTAGCAATCAAATTATTGCAATAAATAGTCCCCTATGGGGACATAAAAAGTGTACAGAAAAAGTAAAAAAAAAATTAAAAAACATAAAAAAAAGTGAAAAATCCCCTTCCCCAATAAAAATGTAAATCAGCTCTTTTTTCCCATTTTACCCCCAAAAAATGTAAAAAAAAAATTATATACATATTTGGTGTTGACGCATGCGTAAATGTCTGAACTATCAAAATATAATGTTATGTAACATACGGTGAAAGGCATAAGCGTAAAAAAAAACAAAGTACAAAATTGCTGCTCTTTTGTCACATTTTATTCCCAAAAAATTAATAAAAGGCGATTTTAAAGTTTGATATAGGCAAATGTGGTATTGATAAAAAGCACAGATCATGGCGCAAAAAATGAGATTTTTTATGAGTGGCACAATAATAGAAAAGTATGTAATTATGGGTATCATTTGAATTGCATTGACACACAGAATAAAGAAAACATGTCATTTTTAAGTGTACAGTTTGAAAACGAAACCTTCCAAAATTTGCTAAATTGCGGTTTTCTTTTCAATTTCCCCACACAAATAATATATTTTTTTTATTGCGACATACATTTTATGGTAAAATGAGTGATGTCATTAGAAAGGACACCTCGTCGCTCAAAAATAAAAAAAAGCCCTCATATTGGTCTGTGGATGAAAATATAGAATAGGCGAGGAGGAAAAAAACCAAAAATGCAATAATAAAATTGTCTGCGTCTTTAAATGGGCAATCTCATTAAAACAAATTTTTGCTATTGCACTCAAATCAAAAGAAAACAATTATTTGACAGCTGTAATAAACATTAAGTCTAAACCTTTCATTTGTAGTATATAGCTGGAAATATCTGTTCTTTAGCATGTCAAATTAAAAGGAAAACAACAATTGCAAACGTTCTGCATGTCAACTGGGAATTGAAGGCTTTGCACAATGTACAATTGATTTATGTATTCGGAAAGTGACAGCTAGCGCCATCATCTGGTAAATGTGAAGTATTAACCCAAGAATAGCTTGAAATTTTAGGTATTAACAATGACTAGAAGACTGTAGTAAAACAATGTCAAAAGCCAAAGAATGTGCCTGGCTATAGCTGGGGGAAGAATAGGTCAAATCTGCAAGAAAAATTTAGGAAAATTATGAAAAAATAAAACAGCATTTTTTCCCTTTTTTTTTTTTTTTAAACAAAAATAAGAGTGGACTCAAAAAGAATCAGGAATATAAAGGAAATACTTCTACTTCTCCCTGCTGAGTCCCCTTCTGGCTTAGGCAAAATAACTGCTGCATAAGTAAATTTAGTAAAAATTGGCATTAGCATTAAAGCCTTATAATAATATTATTATTTTACGCTGTAATAATAACTTTTCTAATTTACTAAATGTACCGTATATCCTCGAGTATACATTTTTCAGCACAATTTTTTGTGCTGAAAACGCCCCTTCGGCTTATACTCGAGTGAACTCTCCGCCTGTCAATTCCTTCTCAGTGGTCTTCAACCTGCGGACCTCCAGATGTTGCAAAATTACAACTCCCAGCATGCCTGGACAGCCATCGGCTGTCCGGGCATGCTGGGAGTTGTAGTTTTGAAACAACTGGAGGTCCGCAGGTTGTAGACAACTGCGGCCTTCGTCATCATCCAGACCCCCCCTTTAGTTTTCTACTCACCTCCCCTCGGTGAGAAGAAAGGGTGAGTTGATTCGGGCCATCTATGCTGCAGGGACCATCCGGTGGGGAGGGTTAGTCGTTCTGGGCTGTCCATCTTCACCGGGAGGCCCTCTTCTC
Source organism: Hyla sarda (assembly GCF_029499605.1). Taxonomy (NCBI): domain Eukaryota; kingdom Metazoa; phylum Chordata; class Amphibia; order Anura; family Hylidae; genus Hyla; species Hyla sarda. The sequence continues at coordinate 139,938,731 of NC_079191.1, read as the reverse complement.
TGCTCCGGGCCGGCCCGGGACTAGTGACGTTGCCTTGACAACGACGCACAGGTACATCCATGAGCAGCAGACTTCCGTGATATCCCTGTGCATGAACGTCCCTGTGCGTCGTCGTCAAGGCAACATCACTAGTCCGGGGCCGGTCCGGAGAAGAGGGCCTTCCGGTGAAGATGGACAGCCCGGAACGACTAACCCTCCCCACCGGACCCTCCCCAGCATAGATAGCCCGGACCAGCTGACCCTTCCTTCCCACCGAGGGGAGGTGAGTAGAAAACTAAAGGGGGGTCTGGATGATGACGAAGGCCGCAGTGGTCTTCAACCTGCGGACCTCCAGATGTTTCAAAACTACAACTCCCAGCATGCCCGAACAGCCGATGGCTGTCCGGGCATTCTGGGAGTTGTAGTTTTGCAGCATCTGGAGGTCCGCAGGTTGAAGACCACTGATGAAGGGATTCACATGCGGTGAAGGGGGGGATGACGACAGGGTGATGACGACAGGGTGATGATGACAGGGTGATGATGACGGGGGTGATGATGACAGGGGTGTTAATGACGGGGGTCTGGATGATGACAGGGGGGGATGATGTATTTCCCACCCTAGGCTTATAGTCGAGTCAATAACTTTTCGTGGGTTTTTGGGGTGAAATAAGGGGCCTTGGCTTATATTCGGGTCGACTTATACTCGAGTATATACGGTATGTCCATTTTTACATTTTGGGTAGAAAAGCCACACAAAAAGTATTATAGCAGAATTCAAATCACTATAGTTTTTTATGGTGTGATATGTAGAATGCTTAGGAGCTTTGAGATATTGCATATGATCCCATATGAATGATAACACTGATTATCTTAATATTAGTCTTACAAATTCTTATTTCAATTATTTGCGTTGAGATTGCAAACTAAGCAAACTCCGGCAATAGGTATTCATGAAAAATTCTGTATGCAGCAAATTACATTTTCCTCTCAATCAAAATGGCTGGAGGGTTGGTCTTATTTTTACTATAATGAAATCTCAGGAGCAGAATGATTTATCTCATTACATTCCAGGTAGGATGACAACACTCAACATTTATCATTTGAATGCATAAATTACTATGCCTGAGAAATGACATAACATTACTTACCAGCCAAGCAAAGCTATTATAATCAGTTGAAATGTCATCTACTGTATAGTCTCCGGAATACGGGTGTATTACTGTAGAATATATTAAACATCTCATTGGCAAATGTGATTAGGAAGATCATTTTACCTGGTGGAGATACAATTTCTTAATTGCGCAATATATTAGCAAGGAAAAGGTTGTTAACAATACCTCCAACCTTGATTAAAGAGCAGCATTAATATAATGGAAGCTGAACACACTATTTGCTTTTTGTCACTGATTTAAGAGACTACGCTATAACAAAAAACTTCTGGAATACATTTCAGTTCTGTCAAAGCAAAACATTATGCTGCAAAGCAACAACAGAGGGTCTCATCCTGGATCCATCAATGGATGTCAGTAATGAATGCAATAAGTACAGTATTCCTTATTACAAACGCTCATTCCCACCATAACCAACCTGTGTAAAAGTGCCTAATGGACACTTGACATAGGCAGATGGGCTCTCGATAACAAGTGTCAGTCTTGGTGGCCAGCGCTCAGTTACTAAGTTTTCACACGGCTCAATACGTTGTACGACCCCTAACTTTATATGTTAAAGGGGTTATCCGGGAAAAAACTTTGTTTTATATATCAACTGGCTCCAGAAAGTTAAACAGATTTGTAAATTACTTCTATTAAAAAGTCTTAATCCTTTCAGTACTTATGAGCTTTTGAAGTTAAGGTTGTTCTTTTCTGTCCAAGTGCTCTCTGATGACTCGTGTCTCGGGAACCGCTCAGTTTAGAAGAGGTTTGCTATGGGGATTTGCTTCTAAACTGGGCGGTTCCCGAGACACGTGTCATTAGAGAGCACTTAGACAAAAAAGAACAACCTTAACTTCAGAAGCTCATAAGTACTGAAAGGATTAAGATTTTTTAATGGAAGTAATTTACAAATCTGTTTAACTTTCTGGAGCCAGTTGATATATAAAAAAAAAGTTTTTTTTCCTGGATAACCTTTTTAAATGAGCACTGCCAGATTCAGAAACATTTTATATATTATACATCTTGGATGAACATTAACCTTTCTAATATACTACATAAGAAAATGACCACTAAGGGCCCCCATACCATCCAGAACATAATCATGTCTGAATGGTATCAAGGTATAATAAACACAGTTTGGCATAAGTACAGTGACCCATACTCTCTGACATCACAGAACACAATGTTAACATACAGTGACATTGTTGTGTGCAATAACCCTTCCTATCACCTTACAGTGTCTATTATTCATGTACTCTACAAATCATCCTTAAATGTTTTATAGAGCGGGAATAACACAGCTTTAATGCAGTTTTTGAGCCGAAGAAAGGATTTATTCTTCCAATTAGATTCACGCCTAACATAGGCTGAAACTGCTACATACAGGGTCTACTGCAGATTAAATCCACAGTATATCATGTATGTGTGAACATATCCATAGAAACTGCACCTGTAATTTTGATCTAAAAAGAATTGTTCTGCTCTCTACCTGTCCTGCCAAACGGGATCTCTGCTGCCACCATTGTCTGTGTTAGGAACTGCAGGGCTGCTCATGCCTCCATCCTGATCACTAGTTACTTGCTACGCTAGGATCTACAGCAAGGGGGAGATTCTCAAAGAATTTTGCACTCCAAAATTTTGGCGCAAAATGTATCAACCACATTTTCAAAGAGCTTTGTGCTGCGGTTTACACTGTTCACGTCAGTTTTGTAAAAGTGGGCGTGGCCACATATATTGTCTGCTTTACATGATATTTTCAAAGGGGTGAGAGTCCGGTTTACATAAAAAATTTCACACCAGCTTGTTGATAGTGTAGAAATGAGAGTGTAGAAATGGTTGTAGTATTATTGGTTTTGTTTAAGTAATTGTTATTTAAGTAATTATTTTAAAAAAAATTATTATTATGATTGAAAAATGTTATTTTAAAAATATATATCTTTTTTTATTTTTTCTTGGTCATTGCACCTGCACTCACATTTAAGCTCTGAAATGTTTTATTTATACCGTTATTTATGTCCCAGAAGGCCACAATTTCTGCTATTATAAACTCATCTTTATTAATTACTCCCAAACAATGTGGGTTAAGAGAGAAACCAGCTTTATGTCCCATCCCCCTTTTTTCTACATTAAGAACAATGTTTAGTGGAACGTGGTCCGATATGGACTTCACCCCATATTTCATACTATGAAACAAATTCAAAGCTTGGGTATTAGCCAAACAGAGGTCTATTCTAGACGCTGTCTTGAATGTGTTGCTATAGCAGGAGAAGGCTGGTCTAACTCCACACTTTAATCAAAACTTCATCTGAAAACGGAGGCGGTATATAAAGAGCAACCAATATCATCTCCTGTCCCTCTATTTTGGCATGAATGAAAACAAATCTCCCTCTATCATCTATTTTAATTCTGTTTGGGGTTAATTAAACTTTTTGATGAATATATACCGTAACTCCCGCGGAGTAAGATGAAAAGCTGTTTACCTCTACTTATTATATCTTTTGAAAAATGAGTTTCTAATAGTATTACTATTGCTGGAAGATGACATTTAATCAGATCATATACCACACAGCTTTTACATTTATAACCTAATCCCCTTCTTATATTCCACAAAATAATTATTACCATCCTACATTCTCAAAAAAAAAAAAAGAATCTACACCCCACCCCCACCCCCCACTCCCCCGTCCCCTGCAATGAACCGGATGTAAATACCAAAAGTTCTCTAACTTTACACCTATGATGCGCCGACTCCTCCCCCCTCCTCCAACACATGTTTATGCCAAACCCAAAGAATCCAACCATTGCATAACAAATTTAGAGTCTAAGAAAAAGTGTACTTTCTCTTGATAAACCACCCGTAGTTTTGCAGGAAAAAGCAGCGAGTACTGGATTTTTGCCAGCACTAGCAGCTTTTTACACTCCCTAAATCCCATCCTAGCCTGCTGAGTCTTCTTGGAGAAATCCGGGTATATTACTATTCTAGAGGAATTATACTGCCAGTCTCTCATTTCTCTCTGCTCTTCTAAGAATTGAGTCTCTTAGATATTCTGGGTGGATATCCCGTTGGAGGTTTGTGGGCGGGTACCCGGTGTGCCCGTTCAATACCAAAATTTCCTGTTAGGCAGTCTCCTGTAAAGAGTTCCTTAAACCATTGTAAGCAAAATGCGATCATATTATTCCCTTCTGAGCCTTCTGGTAGCCCCAAAATATGAATATTCGACCTTCTCGAGCTATCTTCCAGATCTGACAGTTTTGTTTAAAAAATAGATTTTCCTTAAGTAACTGGTCCACATTTGATTGTAATTTAGCTAGTACCACTTCTAGGTCTGGCATTTCTTTCTCAATTTGGCCAACTATTTGCCTAACCTTTGAGAGGTCATCTCTCACAAGGCCAATCTGGGTGGAATTAGGTCAAACTTGCACTGATAGATCTTTTAGGGAGAGATTGCATTGTTTAATCTCTGCCAGAATATTGGAGAGGATCTGCGGTGATACATTTTCTTCCATGGTTGACTCTGTTGCTCCCTCCCCCTGTAAGACCTCATATGTTGAGCCTGATGGTTTTGAACTAGGTGATGAAATATCTTTCATATTTTTATTCCCTGTAAATGGAGGTGACTTCACATATTTGTCAATTTTCACAGAGCCTTCACCTGGTTTAGGGGAACCGTTGCCCCCTGATCTACGTTGTTGTGGTTTGGGCAGCATGATCCAATATAAGCTCTCCTTTATCTTTAAAATTGAGAATATCAGCACAGACCACGAGACCAAACTAAAAATGCATGATTTTAGTCCAGTCCTCAAGCACGTACTTCAAACTTGTGGGCTAAAACTTATTTGCAACAATCTATTTGTTCTCCCACGAGGACCTCTCTCTCCTATATACAGGGCTGATCAGGAGATAACAGTTCTGGAACTCAATGCAGATGTCTCTCTCATCTATGCTGGGTCCAGTGATTTAATTTGATTAGGAGATGAGGGACGGCTGCCATGGCGCCGGCACCAGCTATGTACCTCCAGCACACTTCTGAATTTCCTCTAGCGGAATTCTGCAAGCAGAAATTCAGAATCGTGAACGGGAGTGTGGAATCCCACAGAAATCTATGGGCTTTAATTTGAGGCAGAATTCCACAAGCAGAATTTCTGCTGTGTGAATAGACCCTTAGGCTAGGTTCCCACTGTGGAATTTCTGGGCAGAATTTCTCCCTGAGATCGAGCCGGCGGCGCTAGGACCGAGCAGACTGCATTGCTGCCCCCATAGACTGCAATGCATTTCTGGGTGGATCTTTTGGGAGATCTGCTCTGAAATGCATTGCCATCTATGGGGACGGCAATGTAGTCCGTGCGGTCCTAGTGCCGCCAGCTCCATCTCCGGCAGAAATTCTGCCCAGAAATTCCACAGTGTGAACCTAGCATTAGGCTAGGTTCACACTATTGAAATTCCGCCTGTCTGCTTGCAAATGTTTGGAGAGTAATTTCCGCCTCCAAAGCCTATTTTCAGTCAATCTGCCTCCATTCCGCTTTGGGTAAAAATCTGTCTTCAAATCAAACTAGCATTGAAGTCAATGGGATTCTGCTGTGAAAATCCGCTCACAAATTCCGCTTTAAAAATTACTAAGTGTGAATGGGTGCACGGAAAACTCATTGACTTAAATGTACATTTTAGTAAGCATAATTTTTGTCTGCAATTTCAAAGCAGAATTGCAGGCGGAATTTCAGTAGTGTGAACCTAGCCTAAAAGGTTTGAAAAAATGCCATATACTGTGCTTGAAAACCTATTTTTGTTTTACTATAGCTATACAGCTATATTTAACTATATGTACCCAAAGTGGTGCTATTAAATAGCTCAGCTTTTCCTGCAAGCCCTTATATAAATATTTGAATGGGGAAAAAAGGTTATAATTGTTGGGATGATTTAAGGCAACGTGTAATTGCAGCTTTAGACAGAAAAGGGCCATGTACCCCTAAATCACTTCAATCAGTTAGATCAGTATCAGGATTTTTCTAGTTAAACTGTCAGATTCAAAACATTTTATATGTTATACAATCTTATGCAAAAGTTCAGGTACCCCTGACAATTTCCATGATTTTCATTTATAAATAATTGGGTCTTTGGGTCAGTAATGTAATTTTGATCAAATATCTGAAAGACAGGATAATATTTCAGAAGTGAAATGAGGTTTATCAGATAAACAGAAAATGTGCAATCTACATCAAAACTAATAAAATGGTAGAGATAGTGAAATACCGGCACAGCTCTACTTCCACTTATATCTCTCATACAGTCCATATAAGCACAAAGATCCTGGAGCATAGGGTGACTGTATACCCAGACAAATCCCGAATTGAGTGCTCAATCCCAACAGATACAGTTCATTTAGGTCAAACTTGTATAGAAATTCAGGAGGCACTCACCACAGGAATTTGTGCAAAAACAAGGTTTTGTTTATTGCATCGTGCAGTAACAGCAATAAAAACAGACCAGTGTGGAAGGTACTCACCGGAGCCAGGTAACAGCTATTTCACACCCAGTGTTGGCACTTCTTAAGACTACCTGAAGAAGCACCAACACTGGGTGTGAAATAGCTCTTACCTGCCTCCGGTGAGTACCTTCCACACTGGTCTGTTTTTATTGCTGTTGCTGCACGATGCAATAAACAAAACCCTGTTTTTGCACGAATTCCCGTTGTGAGTGCCTCCTGAATTTCTATACAAGTTTGACCTGCATCAAAACTAAAGTAGACAGGTGCATAAATTTGGGCACCCCAAAATTACGGCCTATAGCCTGTAATGAATGTCTGGATTTTGGATGAAGGGATTTTGGACCATTCCTCCTTGCAAAACATCCCTAGTTCAGTTAGGTTTGATGGTTGCCGAGCATCGACAGCCCGCTTCACATTGCACCTCAGATTTTCAACGTTATCATGTCTGGGGACTTGGATGGCCATTCCGAAACAATAGGGGGATTTCACAAAACCTGTGTAGAGGAAAAGTTGACCAGTTGACCATAGCAACCAATCAGATTGCTTCTCTAATTTTTATTATAACTTGTTTCTCGGCATAAATGCCAGAGTAATTTTGTACAGTTTTGGGTCGTTGTCTTGTAGAAATCTCCAGCCCCAGCGTAATTTCAATTCTGTGACTGATTCCTCTACATTTTTCTCAAGTATTTGCTGATATTGAGTGGAATCCATGCGACCCTCAACTTTAACAAGACTCCCAGCACACAGCCCCACAGCATGATGGCACCTCCACCAAATTTTACTTTGGGTAGCGACTTGTCTTGGAACTCTGTGTTCTTTTGACGCCATGCAGAATGCCCCTTATTATGACCAAATAACTCAAACTTTGTTTGATCAGTCCACAGCTTCTTCCAAAAAGGCAGCTGGCTTGTCAAAGCGTGCATTTGCATACCTGCTGATCCCAACTGCTGATCCAAATACCCAGGTATTTATAAATGAAAATCATGGAAATTGTCAAGGGTGCCTAAACTTTTGCATACGACTGTAAATCTTGGCAAATTATTAACCTTGCTAACATACTTGATAAAAAATGTTATCTCCTTTTCTATAAACCATGGGTAATAAAAAATAAAAATAAAAAAGACCACTAGGGGTCCCCATACCATCCAGAACATAATCCTGTCCAGCTGCAGAATCATCTCTGTCCAGGCTGAAGCACAGGTTGGGACAAAGTCCAATAAGTGAAGGTGAGACTAGCACCCCTCTGTGCTCTCTCCTGTCCTGTCTCCGGCCTGAAAACAGAGAGGAGAGGGTTATAGCCTGCATTTATGAAGAGACCCAGTATAGTACAGGGAGGAAGTGGAAGCATGGTGAGTGAGGGCGGGCCCAGTACTTGCCTCAAACACGCTTCTTCCTGAGCAGTGGATGTTAGAATGTGTGAGCAGCAGAACAGATGTATTTGTGAGCCAAACACAGAAGCTACACAAATAAAAAAGACATATAAAGAAGCTGCATGGCCTAGTGAGTAACATATATAAGCAGTATTTTTTTCTGTGATATGACAGGCTCTCTTTAAAGGGGTACTCCAGTGGAAAACTTTTTTTTTTTTAAATCAACTGGTGCCAGAGAGTTAAAAATTTGTAAACTACTTCTATTAAAAATTCTTACTCCTTCCAGTACTTATTAGTAGCTGTATACTACAGAGGAAATTCTTTTCTTTTAGGATTTCATTTCTGTCATGACCACAGTGCTCTCTGCTGACACCTCTGTCCATTTTAGGAACTGTCTAGAGCAGCATATGTTTGCTATGGGGAATTTCTCCTGCTCTGGACAGTTCCTGACATGGACAGAGGTCTCAGCAGAGAGCACTATGGTCGTGAAAGAAAAGAAATCCAAAAAGAAAAGAATTTCCTCTGTGGTATACAGCTGCTAATAAGTAGTGAAAGGATTAAGATTTTTTTATAGAAGTATTTTACAAATCTATGTGGAAGATGTTCGGCACTGCTAACTTCTGTACCTGGAAGCTGATGGACACTAAGTCGCTGTTGCGGGAAGAGGATTCAGTGGTGCTCAGACTCATGTAGGATATGACATAAGTGCATAAGAAGAAGAATGAAAGGTCGGCACTCACCGGATTTCCAATTCAGCAGGTTTTATTGCACAATACTCACAGCTAAAAGTACAGTTCTAGGGGAGACGACGGATGGTAACAAAGGGGGGTACCACAGAAAGGCGACACCAGTGTTTCGCACTTAGTAGTGCTTCAACGGGCCTGACTCTACACCGGAACGTGTCATCTTCTTATACAGGTGAGCTTAGTTGATGTCTCAGTTTGCTTCTAAGAAGGTTTTAACGGTACCAGTCTTAACAGTCTGAACAACGAGCTAGATCGAAATAGGAGCAAGCTTGATAAAGCAACCTCCCCTCCTTCTTGTAACGTCACACGGTGTGTCTATTGGTGATAGGTCCAATTACTAAGCTCACCTGTTTAAGAAGATGACACGTTCCGGTGTAGAGTCAGGCCCGTTGAAGCACTATTAAGTGCGAAACACTGGTGTCGCCTCTCTGTGGTACCCCCCTTTGTTACCATCCGTCGTCTCCCCTAGAACTGTACTTTTGGCTGTGAGTATTGTGCAATAAAACCTGCTGAATTGGAAATCCGGTTAGTGCCGACCTTTCATTCTTCTTCTTATGCACTTAATTTACAAATCTACTTAACTTTCTGGCACCAGTTGATTAAAAAAAAAAAAGTTTTCCACTGGAGCACCCCTTTAAGGATGTGTTCACACCTGTATATTATACTGCAGATGTTCCTATCCATTAAAGTCACTATGATCATAAACAGAAATTAAGCCATTTGTAACATAAGATTCGGAGCACAGTACATTATGCTCCAACTATAAGAGCTGAGCTTGTTAGTTCTGGTCCATAGCATTAATACTGCATTGTGTGTATTACTAATAAAGTCATGATTGAGCTTACATATGCTAGATGACCTGGGCTGAATAAACTCCTACAATATTCTGAGTCTTAACAAGTAATGCAGCCCAGTTATAATTTATTTACCCATGGCTGGTCTTAATGTCACTAATGTCACATAAATTGGATTGAGGCTGATTTCACACACAGCGTTTTTGTTGTGGAAAGACACCATGTTTTTCTGGAGGTTATCATGACTTTTTAAAATGCGTTTGTTCCTGTGTTTTACAATGCCACAAAAGAACTTGTGAAGGAGCCTTTATGAGCCTTTATGCAACTGTTCCAACTGTGCAATCCTAGCACAGAATGTTTCCTTGTTTGGCCACTAGATGGTGGTGTTTGATAGTTTCTGTAATAAGCTGGACAAGCAATCACCACAAATGGAGTCTCAAATACTCCAGGGTAAGTTATTAGCATCAGTGGCCAATTATTTTTAGTTAAAATTTTTGGGCAGATTTTACTTGATTGTTGCAGTGAAACTAAATAAAATATGTTGTCTTCTATTTCAAATTTCTAAATAAAATGTTTCCGTAAAAAATAAAAAATAGCCAGTAATGCTGGCTGCATTGAAGAGTTAAACTTGGCCTGATCACACTTGACATGAATCCTAGAATATTCCCTTATAGACGTTATTTTGCCAAAAAGTTGATGAATATGGCACAGATCTCAAGCATTCTGATTTATTCTCTAGTGTGCTTGATCATTCTCCTCTTGATCTTGGGCCACACATTGAGGGAGTAACATATGGGGGGTGATTGATGTTGTAATGGACACCACACCGCAGCTTTACAGAATATTCTTATTCATTAATTAATAATAATACCATTTGCAAACTATTGTCATTAACTATTTAGACCAAGCAAAGTACAAATGACCAGTAGACAACTATGTGAGGACAGACATTTTTACTGCCAACAAAGGGAAGGATTTTTACTGTCTGGGTAGTAGGACTGTAGCATTTACTGCTGATAGATGTAGTAATGGCAGATGTACTTGGCTAAGGAAAGAGAAGGATTGTATGACTCCACTACAGGGGGCAGGAGTAGCTCAAACAGTATTAGTTATACTCTGATGTTAAATTCTCAATTGGCTAACTGGAAGTTTTTTTTTTTTTCATTATCTGAATTGATATAATGTGTACACAAATAATACAAAATTCATCTTAATAGGCTACAGGTACCCGGCGTTGATCAGTGACATCTGATAGCATATTAAAGAGTACCTGTCATAAAACCATATTTTTCAAACTAACTCAGAATATATTTCCTAACTACTCCTAACATCTCTCCTAACCCCTCTCTTCTGAGCTTTCTCCCCTTGCTCACATTGTGTGAGCTCCCAGCAGGAGAAAGTGGGCATTCCCCAGCAGGCACGACGTCACTGAAGCCTGGGAGCTGTGCCTCACCATGCCCCACACCCACTTCCTGAGTTTGGTCTCCTGCCACACCGGGAGGGAACCAAACTAACTGTTTGACTTGTGCAGAGAACAGAGCCACCTAGTGGAGGTTTGTTCAATCACATTGAAAACATATAAAGGTTGAGAATTTTAATAGCAAGTAAATTGCAAAGGGTATTATACGTACATAAGGAACAATATATTAAAAGTTTTGTTTGGTGACAGGTACTCTTTAAGAGCAGATACAGCAGCAGGACATTTGTTGAAATTTTGTGGCAAAAGAGTAGCCCAAGACTGTCCCCAAGACTAACTCGATCAAGAGATGGTATTGCTACAAGACCCATAGACTTGCATGGCACTTGCACGGCATTGCACATTTGTCTTCCAATCCTTTAGGTCTCAGAACAAGTCTTAGACTATGCAGTTGCCACAATAAATAAACAAATATCCTGCTGCCGAGACCATCATCAGGGGGTACACTTGAAAGAATCTCTTAGACAAAATCAAAGCACAAACATTCTGTTGTCATATAAACAGTCATACAATGTCCTCATGTTTAGTACATACAGAGCATAACTTTTCCAAACAATGTTTACTTTAGTGTAGATCCATCAATTTACCCTTGAACAAATGGCTGTTCTGCAACGTTCTGCAAATGGGTGAGACATAACAGGATTAGTGTAAAGATATATTGTGGGAGATTTATCAAAACCCATGCTGAGCAGCATGTTGACCAGTTTTCAAAGCAACCAATCAGATCGCTTCTTTCATTTTGTAGAGGCCTTTTTAAAAATGGAAGAAACCATCTGATTGGTTGCTATGGTCAACTGGTCAACTTTTCCTCTACACTGGTTTTGATAAGTCTCCTCCTATTGTTATCGCACTCAATCTGTACAGTAAGGGCGATATTACAAGAGGTGAATGTAAGCCGAATAGCCACTATTGCCCTAAATAACAGGCCCATCAATCAGCTGACAAACAAGCAATCACTTGTTTGCCTGGTTAAAAAAACATAATTTGACAGCCATACATCTCTCCATGTAATAAGGGCAGCACAAACAATCCAACGATTATTTATAAGGCCCTGACCGTACAATAGACAAGCCATATAATAGGCTTCTGCACCTATGTAAGGCTACTTTCACACTGCCGTAAGTATACAGTTGGGTGATGGCCATCGGGGAAGCCCGGGGGAACTGCGGGAGACAAATGACTGCAAGAACCGTCTTTTTATCCTGCTATTCCTGTCAAAAGATTACGAGTCCCGGCGGCACCCATAATAGTAAATGGGAGCCGCCGGGACCCATTGTTGCCCATTGCTCCCCGTCATGAGAACGGACGTTAAAGTGACAAAAAAAAATAGACTAACGGCCTTTCTCGATGGGGTGCAGCGGCAGTGTAAAAGGGGCCTAATACCACCCTAAGCAGAAACAACTTTATGCTGGATAAGAAGGTGTGTTTATGGGAATAGCCGTAGCTTTGCATTGTCTTTATTGGATTTTATTGTAGGAAACTCTTGTCTTATATGTTATATGGGTTAGGCCAGGATTTATGTTATCCACAGAATAGGTGAAAAACTAGCTGATCGATGAGACCCACTGGCCCTCATTTACTATTGGAAACCCGACTGTCTGCGCCAGAATTTGCGTCAGAATTGAAAAAAACACTGACTAACTCTCCATTTTGCTAAGAAAACCCGCCGTGAAAAGGGGGCATGGTCTCCAAAAAGGGGCGTGTTCCCGACATTTTCACAAAAACCCAACATATTTACTAAGGTTTCCACTAGAGATGAGCGAATTTACAGTAAATTCGATTCATCACAAACTTCTCGGCTCGGCAGTTGATGACTTATCCTGCATAAATTAGTTCAGCTTTCAGGTGCTCCGGTAGGCTGGAAAAGGTGGATACAGTCCTAGTAAAGATTCTCCTAGGACTGTATCCACCTTTTCCAGCCCAAGGGAGCACCTGAAAGCTGAACTAATTTATGCAGGAAAAGTCATCAACTGCCAAGCCGAGAAGTTCGTGACGAATCAAATTTACTGTAAATTCGCTCATCTCTAGTTTTCACAGAAAATGTGGTGGATTTGAGCTGAGGAAAACCAGACAGATCAGAGCATGTGTAAAAAAAAAAAAAAAAAAGCTAAATGTAGGGAAAGTAGAAAATGTAGGGAAACCTTAGTAAATACCAAGGGAAATAAATTGTAGGGAATTAAAACCCACAAACAAACCTACACTCTACTCTTAGTAAATAAGGGCCAATGTTTACAAAGATGGGGCTCCCTGAATGAATAGAACAGTGCAGCAGTGCACATGCTCGGCCAGCACTCTATTCACTATCTACAGTCATGGCCATAAATGTTGGCACACCTGAAATTTTTCAAGAAAATGAAGTATTTCTCACAGAAAAGGATTGCAGTAACATGTTTTGCTATACACATATTTTTTCCCTTTGTGTGTATTGTAACTAAACCAAAAAAGGGAGGAAAAAAAGCAAATTGGACCCCAAACTCCCAAAATGGGCTGGACAAAATTATTGCCACTCTTTTAAAATTGTGGAAAAATAAGATTGTTTCGAGCATGTGATGCTCCTTTAAACTCGCCTGAGGCAAGTACCAGGTGTGGGCAATATGAAAATCACACCTGAAAGCAGATAAAAAGGAGAGAAGTTCACTTAGTATTTGCACTGTTTGTCTGTGTGTGCCACACTAAGCATGGACTACAGAAAGAGGAGAAAGAGGACTTGAGAACCAAAATTGTGTAAAAATATCAACATTCTCAAGGTTACAAGTCCATCTCCAGAGATCTAGATTTGCTTTTGTCCACAGTGCGCAACATTATCAAGAAGTTTGCAACCCATGGCACTGTAGATAATCTCCCTGGGTGTGGACGGAAGAGAAAAATTGATGAAAGGTGTCAACACAGGATAGTCTGGATGGTAGATAAGCAGCCCCAAACAAGTTCCAAAGATATTCAAGCTGTCCTGCAGGCTCAGGGAGCATCAGTGTCAGTGTGAACTATCCATCCACATTTAAATCAAATGAAACGATATGGCAGGAGACCCAGGAGGACCCCACTACTGACACAGAGACATAAAATAGCAATACTACATTTTGCCAAAATCAACTTGAGTAAGCCAAAAATCCTTCTGGGAAAACGTCTTGTGGACAGATGAGACCAAGATAGAACTTTTTGGTAAAGCACATCATTCTACTGTTTAACGAAAACGGAATGAGGCCTACAAAGAAAAGAACACAGTACCTACAGTGAAATATGGTGGAGGTTCAATGATGTTTTGGGGTTGTTTTGCTGCCTCTGGCACTGGGTACCTTGAATGTATTCAAGGGATCGTGAAATCTGAGGATTACCAACGGATATTGGGTACAGCCCAGTGTCAGAAAGCTGGGTTTGCGTCCAATATCTTGGGTCTTCCAGCAGGACAATGACCCCAAACATATGTCAAAAAGCACCCAGAAATAGATGGCAACAAAGCGCTGGAGAGTTCACAAGTGGCCAGCAATGAGTGCAAATCTAAATCTCATTGAACACCTGTGGAGAGATCTTAAAATTGCTGTTGGGAAAAGGCGCCCTTCCAATAAGAGAGACCTGGATCAGTTTGGAAAGGAAGAGTTGTCCAACATTCCTGCTGAGAGGTGTAAGAATCTTATTGATGGTTATAGGAAGCGACTATTTTTTTTTATTTTTTTAAAGGGTGTGCAACCAAATATTAAGTTAAGGGTGCCAATAATTTTGTCCAGCCCATTTTTGGAATTTGGTGTGACATTATGTTCAATTTCCTCCCTTTTTTGGTTTAGTTCCAATACACACAAAGGGAATAAACATGTGTGTAGCAAAACATGTGTTACTGCAATCCTTTTCTGTGAGAAATACTTCATTATCTTGAAAAATTCCAGGGGTTCCAACATTTACAGTCATGACTGTAGCCGAGTACAGGTATCAATCCCTTAGCCAAAAAAATTTGAAGCAGATGTTCCTCTGCCGGCTGCATCCCCTTCTGGCTTTGGCTTTGTGATTCCAGCCATAAAAGGTTATTACCATTCCATAGAATATGCCACAAATTACTTGGGTCCCACCTCTTGGACCTACGCCTGTGGCAAGTTTAAGGGGTCCCCATACCCCTCTGGCTATAGTGAGTTGGGAGCTGTCTATAAAGGGGTATTTCAGTGAAAAACTTTTTTTTTTCATATCAACTGGCTCCAGAAAGTTAAAGAGATTTGTAAATTACTTCTATTAAAAAATCTTAATCCTACCAATACTTTCTGGAGCCAGTTGATATGAAAAAAATGTTTTTCACCAGAATACCCCTTCAAAGCAGGTGGAAGCACCCCTTTAAAACAAAAAGGTGAATGCCTGATAGAGCTGTCCTTCATTAAAGGGGTACCAGAAAGTTAAACAGATTTGTATATCACTTCTATTAAAAAATCTTAATCCTTCCAGTACTTTTTAGGGGCTGTATACTAAAGAGAAATCCAAAAAAGAAATGCATTTCCTGTGATGTCCTGACCACAGTGCTCTCTGCTGACCTCTGCTGTCCATTTTAGGAACTGTCCAGAGAAGCATATGTTTGCTATAGGGATTTTCTCCAGTTCCTAAAATGGACAGCAGAGGTCAGCAAAGAGCACTGTGGTCAGGACATCAGAGGAAATGCATTTCTTTTTTCGATTTCTCTTTAGTATACAGCCCCTAAAAAGTATTGGAAGGATTAAGATTTTTAAATAGAAGTGATTTACCAATCTGTTTAACTTTCTGGTACCAGTTGATTTGAAAAAAAAAAAAGTTTTCCACAGTAGTACCCCTTTAAACTTACTGCTACATTACTTCTGCTACATTCCTTATCTCTACTACTTTATCTGTTTCTACTACTTTACTGAAAATGTGTTTTAGGTTACTTCATTTTTACTGACGGATGTGAAATGAATGAAATCCATGTGAGTGAATATTTGTAAATAGACAAGTACTTGATACAATGTACATAATGTAATGTAATAACTCTGGTTGACACATTTGAAAAGAATTTGCTGTTTAGAGTTGTCAGGCGTTGAACACACAAGTCGAATGATGTAAGAGTTATTACTAAGCATCAGGACATAAACAGGTGAGGTCATGTCTGCTGTATACTAGCTACTTTATCACATAATAGGCTTTTATGTAGCCTTTAGAGTCTGTAGGACTGTAATATCTCTTAGCCTAGTGTTTCCCAACCAGGGTTCCTCTAACTGTGGAAAACTACAACTCCCAGCATGCCCGGACAGCCTTCGGCTGTCCGAGAATGCTGGGAGTTGTAGTTTTGCAACAGTTGGAGGTACCCTGGTTGGGAAACTTTCTACAGTGTTACAAATTAAACTATAGAACAGATCTTTTACTATTCAGTGAAACAAACGTGTTGTCCATAGATGCTCTAGCGAATTTTATATCTTGTATTTTGCTTTTAGAGATGAGCGAACTTACAGTAAATTCGATTCGTCACAAACTTCTCGGCTCGGCAGTTGATGACTTTTCCTGCGTAAATTAGATCAGCCATAAGGTGCTCTGGTGGGCTGGAAAAGGTGGATACATTCCCAGGAAAGAGTCTCCTAGGACTGTATCCACCTTTTCCAGCCCACCGGGGCACCGGAAAGCTGAACTAATTTATGCAGGAAAAGACATCAACTGCCGATCCGAGAAGTTTGTGATTAATCGAATTTACTGTAAGTTCGCTCATCTCTAATTGCTTTATTAATCATCCAATTGGAGTATCCCTATTCTCTTAGCTCTGGGCAGTTCTCCTGAGGGTATTGACCTATTTGTATTCTGGGATGACATAAATGAACATGTAGCATTGTATTGACAGACACCAGTTTCTGGGATGTTATCATAGTTAGGGTGCGTTCACACCACGATTTTTCTATACAGTTTTTGGATAAGTTTTTTTTTTTTTTAAACCGTATGCAACCGTACAGTAAACTGTAGCCATAGACTTTCCATTTGAAACCGTATGCACCATATTGTATACGGTTGTCTCCGTTTTTCAAACCACGCAGTTTTTAACTTTTTTTTTCTGGACAGAAAACCGTGGCCTACCACAGTTTTTGGTCCGGGTGAAAAACCGTATTAAACCGCATACGGATTTTTTAAACATGGGAGTCAATGGTCCATCCAGTTTTCACCATACGGTTTTTGACTTTGCACAGTTTTTTTTCTTGGAATTTCAATCAAACAAGTGAAACTTTATTCATAGATAAAACTTTGTACACACGTTTTGATACAGTTTAGTCAGCTTTTGAGGAATCCGTTTTTTTTATCAAAAACCTGATAAAAAACTGTATTGCAAAAACATGGTGTGAACCCACCCATTATGTCCACATCCACTTTAATAAGCAAATCCAAAAGAGGGTATCTCTGAAGTAACTTTTAGGGTACGTTCACATGCACAGATTTTCGCAGCGTATTTAGCTGCGGATCCGCTGGTGAAGGCCCACTCTTTGCTGGCTTTACATGTGCCTGCTGGTAGCGGCAATACGCTGATACGAGCAGACACACTATAGCGATGTGCACGGCGTTCTTGCACATCGCGGCCGCTCTCCCTGCTCTGAGCTAGGCAGAGAGCTCCCACGATGTGCGAGTATACTGCGACTCACACATAGCAGTGTGTCTGCTGGTAGCGGCGTATTGCCACTACGAGCAGGCACATGTAAAGCCAGCATAGAGCGGGCCTTCACCAGCGGATCTGCAGCGTAAAATACGCTGAAAATGTGCGCGTGTGAAAGTACCATTAGATTAATACTTCATTAAGATATGTTATAAAATTCGGCATGCCAACTTGACAAGAATATTACTCCACCACCACCAATCATTGTAAGGTTATCAATGTAGTGGTTGGATACAGGGCTAGTATGAACTCATAGGTGCCCCAGGGGATCATGGGCCTGTAATGGGTGGGCAAGTGCTTAAAGGGGTACTCCACTGGAAACATCTTATCCCCTATCCAAAGTGGCGGCATCCAGAACATGGAAGCTTGCAGCTTTTGAGTTTGTGACGTCACGCCACCCCCCCCCTCTTTTCTTGTCTACAGGAGGGGTTGTAACAGCTAGTACATAGCCGTCACGCCTCTTCCCATAGACGTGCATGCTTGCATCGCCAGTCATCGGGCACGGAGCGGAGTGCACCGAATGACAGGGGGCAGCAGCAGAGATCGCAGGGGTCCCCAGTGGCACGACCCCCGCGATCTTACATCTTATCCCCTATCCTTTGTAGTATCCCTTTAGCAAAAATCTAAAACATAAAAAGATACCAAATCATAATATTAGCTATGAGGAGATTATACTGTGTTGTTTCCTAGTGGGACTAAAAAAATTAGTCAGACTTTATTAAAGAACAAGCCTAGTTGTCCAGCAATTTGCTTAAATTTATATTCAGCTGGCGGACAGAAAAAACTAGGAATAAACAATACTTAGCTAGTCCTGGTTCCCTGTATTCTCTCTTCTTGCTGCTTCTAAGACGAGGGCTGGTTGCAGGACCTGCTCATTCAGCTAGTCACTGGACACTACTAATGAGAGCATCTCCTGCACCAAGTGATCTTTTTAAAAGCAGGTGTACAAAAAGGTGATGCCTCCACTGCTCCCCATCCAGCATTTACTACCTTCGCGGCTGATAGTATATGGGGTGCAATTGTCCCAGCACATTCTCATTCTTTGTCACGTTATGCTGGGAGTGTGTTTTCGCCCCAATATTTTACATGATGTGTTAAATTTGCTGCAAAGAGGTCAGCCTCACGATGATGAGTTTGTGTAGGTAGAAAGAGAACATGTATGTGAGTGGTAAAATATGTAGAGATAAACTTTGGCTGGAATAAGTCATTATGGTGGTCTGGATCAATAGGAGAAAAAAAAAGAGAAATAACAACGTCAATCAGAATGAATGTGAATGTTTATTTTGGTTTTTCAATCTGACCAAAAGATGGGTCACTGTAAAGTATGCAGAAAATTGACGGAAGCAAAAGTTTTAAGGATATGCATATATTGTCCACGCCATATTTGGATTGGTACACAGTAGGGATCACGCTGATTTATTGACATAAATTACTGATTTCAGTTCTGGTACCGTAATTATGAACTGGGCTTGGTTCTAATGCTGTATATATGTACTGAGCTTTGTTCTGATACAGTGCATTACTTTATTTTATAAGGTAGTGGCTGCCCCAGCAGCTGTGTGATTTCATGTTGCGCAAAGGGTAAGGGTGGGTGACACAAATAATGTGGGGCTATGTTGGTGCATTATCTCATTGAAACATACTTCAAGACTTCCAGAGACACATACCAGTGCACCAAATCTGTGAAAGAGAACAGTTCCTAAAAAAAAGAATCCTGTTAGTAAGTTACATTATACTGTTGCAAAAATCAGTGCAATTTATTTTCTGGACACGGATAACCTCTTTATTTAAACATCTGATTTAAAGGGGTATTGCAGGAAAAAAACATATTTTTTTATATCAACTGGCTCCAGAAAGTTAAACAGATTTGTAAATTACTTCTATTAAAAAATCTTAATCCTTTCAATAATTATTATCTGCTGAATTTGAGTTGTTGTTTTCTGTCTGGCAAAAGTGCTCTCTGCTGACATCTCTGCTTGTCTCGGGAACTGCACAGAGTAGAAGATGTTTGCTATGGGGATTTGCTTCTAAACTGGGCGGTTTCCGAGACAGGTGTCATCAGAGAGCACTTAGACAGAAAAGAACAACTCAACTTCAGCAGCTCAAAAGTACTGAAAGGATTAAGATTTTTTAATAGAAGTAATTTACAAATCTGTTTAACTTTCTGGAGCCAGTTGATATATAAAAAAATTTTTTTTCCTGGATATCCCCTTTAATTTTCATAATCTACTTCTGTTTAATTGTGTTGTTTTATATGAACGAATGAATGAAACTGAAATGCGTCAGTGTAATGGGGTTTAGCTTTGTCTCACATGTTATCTTGAGGTTTCTACTGGATCATAAATATTTTTTGTAGAAGTAGCTGACTGTTTTCTTTACTTATTTACAAAACTCCTACAAACTTGGGTATGATTGACTCCTCTGCCTAATCAAAGCACTTCAGATAAGCATTGTTAGAGAAGGTGACCTTTGAGCTACTACTAAATGTACACATCTAAAACACAAAAAGAGAGAGAGAGTTATTTCAGAGGCAAAGGTCCCATTTATTAAAAACTTAATTTGCAGTGTGTACTGTAGATACACTGCCTGACTAATATACCTTCTCATATAGCTCAAGCTATTAGAAAAGAGATAGCAGCACAGCCTTTTATATGGATTATCAGACAAATGGGACGACTATTGCCCCACATAAAAGACAAAAAGTGCTAATTTGTCAGCCGATCACTGGGATTGTGAAACACCAAAATCATGGCTAGTTGACCTCATATCTACTTGTATAAACAGGGGATGTAATGCTGACAATGAAGGCCAACACAAGTAATTCAACAATTGTTTGTGAGTAACAATCTAATAGTTTGACAGCTCTGAGGCAGCAGAGATTTCAACTATAGTTCACACTTGATAACAAACGTAAACTAAATTAAATTTAACGAGGGGTTGTGACCATGACCCCTTAGGGCAAAACCCTGCCCCTCTGCCAAACGCCCCACTCATTGAAAAAGTGCAGCAGAAAAGAAAAAATAAATCACCGAATTTAGTGAAAATTTTTTCACCTTGTGAAAATCTATGTAACTTATTTTTTCTTGATAAATACTCCCCTTTCTGTTTTTTTTTGTTGTTGTTTTTTTTATTGAAAAAATGCTATTTGTTAGCTAAAAGCCAGTAAGAAAAAAAAAACATTATACAGGCACTGCTAATTCTTTTGGTGATGTTTTTGTTTCTCAGTTTTGGTGCATCAGAGACGGCTTATAGTAGTAGTATAGTATAGTATAGTATATAGTATATATAGTATAATATAGTAAACTGAATAGTAGCTGTGGTGTTGTTGTTTTTACCCAGATGTGTTGTTTTTCTCCAATAGACCTCAATAGGTTTTTATGCTTAAAAAAAACAAAAATAAAAAAATGTTTAAATTTTTTTGCTATTTTTCTATCTTCCAAATTCTTAAATCAAGGGATCAAAGATTTACATAACTTGTTAAAGGGGGGGGGGGACAAAGAAACTGGATAGTGAATCATTTGTGGCAGCTTTTGTTACACAATTTTGGCGCATGTTTTTGTACAATTTTTACCAAAGTGCTACATTTTACATGGATAAACCTGAACACGACCGCAAATTGTATTTTTTTAACCCGATAGAATAGACGTGTCCAAGGTTTATTAAAACCTACAGATTTATTACTAAAACTTTACAAAATGCATTTTTTTCACAAATTGTATATTTTTTGCATTACATTTTTCCTGTTTATGGTTTGTGTGAAGCCAATTGGAGAGCAATTTGGCACTTTTTATTGGTTTGCCACAAATTTCTTAAGATTTGCCCTGATTAGCAAATCTAGTGAAAAAAAATGTGTAACACCAGCAACAACAAAATAAACACCATAAAAAAACTGCCCCATGTTTTTTCTACACCATGATGCAGTTTTTCATTTTGTTGCTAAAATAGTGTATATTTGGCATTTTTATGTGGCGTTTTTTTTCTCATTAAATGTCATGTGGTTCCCATATAATTTTACTCAGGTCTATATTGGAGGTCTATGGGAAAAAAATGCTGCAATTTCTTATATAATAGGTAAATATAATTGACTCGCATAGCATTTGTTGTTTGTTTTTCACCCTTTTGTGGTGCTTTTAGACTCAGGACCATGATGACAGTATGGCATTTTTTCAACAAATGTTGGTGTGTTTTTTCTACCATGTGGGCTCTGTTTAGTTTTTACAGAAGACAATGATGGAAAAGGACTTCAGTTAGGGATAAAGACCACTGAATCATTTGTTGCATGCGTCTTTAAAGATGAATACGTTTTAAGTTGGCTGTCTAAAGGAAACTATACTAAAGGATAGGATTGTTGAACATCTAAAATCCCATGGATTGCAAGATGACAAACAAAACGTAAAAAGATATATTAAAATAGTTAGAAAAATGTGAGGGGTGTACTCACTTATTTAAGATACTGTAATTGCACTAAAGTCACTTATATGGTCTATAGCGAAAATGATAGTGGTCAAGGTGTGGCTGTATTATTTAGACATACAGGGACATCGCTGGATATAAATGCATTGTAATCACTCATATGGTCTGTCATGGTAATGATACTGGTTGTTGCCAGTCTGTCAGTATAAGAGGTCCTCCTAAACTCAGGTGACAGGCTGTTGCTTTTAAAGGGAACTTATCAGTCTTTCTGCTGCTCAAAATGCTGGCAGCATAAAACTGGCACTTGAAAAATTTTTCACAAATGGAAAATCACCTTAGGTGTGTGCAGAGAAATGGTGAAGGCACCGCTTATCTCTGGCTAGGTGGGGTTAACTTCTAAGATGAGGTGAAACAACAACACAGGTAAAGACAAACCACAATATTGTCCCCGGTGGTGCTAGGATTTAGATAAAGGATAGCCTTGGAACATAATAAGCACTGGAGACAATAGAAAATACCTGCACTCACCGCAAGGTAAGGGACTTGAGGCTCCTATATGGAACAGACCGGAGGACCGGGACTGCAGCAATGCGTGGATGCTCAGAGGCAATCACCGGTAATTTTGCAGCTTTTGGATGGGTGATTAGTTATATTTCACTACAGAACTGCTTTAAGTTAGAGGAGCAAAGTTGTACAGTAATACCAAATACAACCTGAGGACAGATGTGGTGCTATTTTTGGAGATAACCCCTTTAAAGAATACTGGATATGTAAACGAGGCTGGGTGTAGTTAGGCAGCATGACTAAGAATGTGGCTACGGATTTGGCAAAGGACATTGTTAGGGGCTTTTGGGTGCATACCTTAATGCAATATGCTGTGCACACCTATGGGGTTAAGGCTCCTTTCGCACTGACATGGCAGTGTGACACACGTCAGGGGAGACAGGGAGAATAGTAGGAGAAAAAATACTGCTTGCACCGTCTTTTTCTCTCACTATTCCCATCAAAAAACAACGGCACCAAACGGACCCCATATTAGTAAATGGGAGCCATCGGGACCTATTGTTGCCCGTTGTGCCCCGTCACGAGAACGGCCGTTATAGGCCCAAAAAATAAATAACTGGCCGTTCTTGTCAGGGCGCAACAGCAGTGTGAAAGGGGCCAAATATTGTGATTTTTTTGACATCCTTCCCCCCACAATTCTCAAAGTTACTTGATAAAACAATTACATGACTTTATGAAAAAACATAGGAAACAAAATGCCATAGGAGAAACGCCAACAGTATCTCAAACACCAGCTGACCCTACCAGTGTGAAGAAGGCACTAAAAACATAACTTTTAATGTTTATTACAAAGCTTAAACAAAAGAGTTCAGTGTTCTTATTAGGTGCCAAGTGATAGTACAAATAAAGCAAACCTTGTTAAGCTGCTAAAATTTCAATATCAATCAACTATCTGGAGTGCACTATGTCATGTATGCACATCTATGTCACATATGCACATCACAGATCCCCAAACATAAAATATAAATTTTGCATTCTCCCAACATGTTTCTATCACCTATAATAGTGACATCATCAGGGAAGTATCCTTAAATTTATAGATGGAGCTAAACAGACCATATGCAATGCATAAAAGATTCATTAAGTCAAGCAGCAAATTAAACCAGCCTAATAATTACAGAAATGCACCAAATGCACCAGATGCGCTATATTTATCACTAGGTGAGATTAACAGGACTCCTCATCCAATCTGGCTCATTCACAGAACATTACCCTATAAGTTGGCGGTGACTGTTTGTTGTCCTGTAGTAAGTATAACAGTAGCATGCTCTTGCAGTGGCAGAAGTACCGGCCATGTTCGCCTGACCTGCACGGTTGGATGAGGAGGCCTGTTAATCCCACCTAGTGATACATATAGTGCATCTGGTGCATTTCTGTAATTGTTAGGCTGGTTTAATTTGCTGCTTGACTCAATGAATCTTCTATGAATTGTATATGGTCTGTTTAGCCCCATTTATAAATTTAAGGATAATCCCCTGATGACACCGCTATTACAGGCAATAGAAATGCGTTGGGATAATGTGTAATTGATACTTTATGTTTGGGGATCTGTGATGTGCATATGTGACATAGATGTACAGTACAGACCAAAAGTTTGGACACACCTCATTCAGAGTTTTCTTTATTTTTATGACTGTGAAAATTGTAGATTCACACTGAAGGCATCAAAACTATGAATTAACACATGTGGAATTATATACATAACAAAAAAGTGTGGAAACATGTCATATTCTAGGTTCTAGCCACCTTTTGCTTGGCATTCTCTTGATGAGTTTCAAGAGGTAGTCACCTGAAATGGTCTTCCAACAGCCTTGAAGGAGTTCCCAGAGATGCTTAGCACTTGTTGGTCCTTTTGCCTTCACTCTGCGGTCCAGCTCACCCCAAACCATCTCGATTGGGTTCAGGTCCGGTGACTGTGGAGGCCAGGTCATCTGGCACAGCACCCCATCTTGGTGAAATAGCCCTTACACAGCCTGGAGGTGTGTTTGGGGTCATTGTCCTGTTGAAAAATAAATGATGCTCCATCTAAATGCAAACCGGATGGAATAGCATGCCGCTGCAAGATGCTGTGGTAGCCATGCTGGTTCAGTATGCCTTCAATTTTGAATAAATCCCCAACAGTGTCACCAGCAAAGCACCCCCACACCATCACACCTCCTCCTCCACACCAGCACACCTGTGAAGTGAAAACCATTTCAGGTGACTACCCCCTGAATCTCAACAAGAGAATGCCAAGAGTGTGCAAAGCAGCAATCAAAGCAAAAGGTGGCTACTTTGAAGAAACTAGAATATGACATATTTTCAGTTGTTTCACACTTTTTTGTTATGTATATAATTCCACATGTGTTAATTCATAGTTTTGATGCCTTCAATGTGAATCAACAATTTTCATAGTCATGAAAATAAAGAAAACTCTGAATGAGAAGGTGTGTCCAAACTTGCATACCCTGAAAACGAGCAATAAGGGCGGAACGGTGTGTCGGTTTTGGATGCCGTAAGTACAATTTTCATCAGTATCACCCACACTACAAGCTTGTACGGCAGGTTAGTGCGGTGATACTGATGACAGATTTCCTTTAATTCTGGCTTCTGACGAAAGAATTGGCATGTCAGTTCTTTTGGTGGAATCAGATAGGAAATGCATTGCCGTCTATTCTGGTTTTTTATATTTCTGTTTTGCTCTTGCTGTCTTTCAAAACTGCCAAAAAATTCTAAATTCAATGGATGTTAACTGGAAATATGGAATAGGGAAATTTGAAACACCAAGCCTGCTTGGCATTTTTTCCTTTGCCATTTTTTCCTCTTAATTGGACTTCTGCTTGGTGGCAGTTTTTTAAATCCCCGGCAAGAAGAAAGAAGCAGAGCACTCACTGTTAGATACTTGCACACTTTGGTTTATTCTTATGAATCACAAAGCGCTTCACACAATCAGCGCTTCATTTGACCCATAATAACCTAACTAAGGTTATAATGGGCCAGATGAAGAGCTGATTGCGTGAAACAGCAGTCACCCTAAGAATGCCCCTTTTACCTGTCTTTCGCTCCCCTGCACACTAAGTGATCTATTTGGAACAAACCGAGTTTGCAAGCATCAAACGGTGCACGTTCCACTTGTTTTTCCTTCTTCATGTGAAGATTTCTTACATGCAGCCTTTGCTAGCGAGTAATACCTCTTGGAATAAAAGATCCTTTGTTGTATGTATGGGACCGATCTGCATCAGAAACTAGATTGCATAAGAACTATGGATGACAGTGCCAGGCAAATCTATCTTCTTAGGACTGAACGTCAAAAATAAGTTGTGTGTGAATGTAGCCTAAGGCGCGCTATTTTTGAAGAAAAAATACTACAAAAAAAAATGAATCTTGGAAGTGCAAAATGAAGTGATAGTTTCTTGTGGTGTTTTTTTTTTATCTGAGAAAAAAAAAAGTGATGTGTAATCCTAGCCTAAGGGTACATTCACATGTACATAATCTGCTGTGGATCTGCAGCAAAAAATCTGCAGCAGATTATGTATGTGTACCCTTAGGCTGCGTTTACACTTGTTTTATTTTAGGCAAAAAAGTTTGACTTTTTTGGGGCAAAAAAATTGCGAAGGTCAGTTGCTTGTTGGTAGTTAGTAGGGAATTATGAAACACCATACAACACCATTTTTCCTCTGGCGTTTTTGCACTCTCCATTGGTGTTTTCAAGAATTGAAGAATGCTTTTTTCAGGGAATTTTGCCTACCAAGAGTTGTGTGTATTCCCACCCTAAAAAAATACCACAAGGACTGCATCATGGAGGACAAGAAAAAAAAAAAAAGAAAAAAACATGTGTTGCAAAAAGTATGTGTGTTGGAAGTCTAGGTTTCCACTTGTTTTTTTTTTCTGCCATTTTTTACCACAAGTTTTTTGACTCCCAAGATGCAGCTTTTGTGGCGTTTTTTCAAAAACAGTGGGATGTATTCTTAGCAGTTTTTTCCCCTGCATTTTTATTGTGACAAGTCATGTGATACCGTCATCATGTTACTAAAATATTTCTATTGATGAAATGCCCAAAAAAATAAATGGCAAAGCGTTTTTTATGGCATTTTTTTTATTTTCTAAAGTCTTCAGCTATGTTATGTTCACATGCCTTAAAATGTGCGCACATTTGCTTGTTTCAGCGGCATTAGGACCACTTGGAAATGCATTTCCAAGCGGTATCCGCAGAAACTTGAACAGGTTCAATGTTTCTGCAGATGCCACAATCGGGATTTCAGCGGCATCTGCTGCTGAAATTCCGCCGCATATACAGTGCAGCAGAATCCCACTGAAATCAATGGGACTACCAGCCTTGGAATTAAGCTCTGAAATTTTGCCTTGTGAACATAGGCTATGGGGAAAATAACACCAATTTTTTGTAAAAAAAAAAAAAAAAAAAAACTGTGTCAACACGCTGATTTCGGAAAACTATCAGTGAGCCCAAAACCGTACCAAAACTCCAAAGATGAGTAGAAAAGAGTAGTGGCTATGGCCTTTCATAAATTCCTAGTAACTTTTAGCGAACATCTGACAACAGCATTTTCTGTGCAGCATTTGGCATTTGTTTCCACACAGGATTTTTTTCAGCCATTTTTTTTGGAGAACTGCCACTGCAGTGTATGCAAAAGGAATGGAAAATAAAAATGGGGAAAGTTACCAAAACCTGTGCAGAGTAAGAGTGGTGCAGAGGTTCTTTAATTCTTCACAGGCCCCTTTAAATTTTAAAAATGATTGGTTGCTATGGGCAACTGCACCACTCTTACTCTGCACAGGTTTTGATAAATCTCCGCCCTTCTTATTGGATCCACTTCTGACTTTGGCTCAAAAACTGCTGTGGCAGTATTAAAAAAATGTTCCAGAAAAAAAAAAAAAACGTGTATACAAACCTAGCCTTTCTGGCATTTTTTTTTTGGGGGGGGGGGGGGGAAATATACATGGAAACTAAGCCTAAATCTGTGTTGCCCATAGCAACCAATCAGATTGCTTCTTTCATTTTTCAGCGGCCTTTTCAAAAATGAAAGAAGCGATCTGATTGGTTGCTATGGGCAACTCAGAAACTTTTCCTCTGGACAGGTTTTGAGAAATCTCCCCCATTGTGTTTCTCCTCACATCAAGCAGTATTAGGCTGCTTTCACACTATAAAGTTCTTCCATTTTAACCCCTTAAGGACCCAGACAATTTTCAGTGTAGGACCCGGCCATTTTTTTGCACATCTGACCACTGGTCACTTTAACCCCTTAAGGACATAGGACGTATGAGTACGTCCTAAGTCCGGTCCCTGTCTAGCGGGATGGTCCCGGCGCCTATTCACAGCCGGGACCCGCGGCTAATAGCGCGCGGCCGCGATTGAACGCGATATTAACCCTTCCGATGCGGCGCTCAAAGCTGAGCGCCGCATCAAAAGTGAAAGTAAATGCTTCCCGGCTGCTCAGTCGGGCTGATCGGGGTCATCGCGATAAAATCGCGATGCCCCGATCAGCTACCCGGAGAGAAGAAGGTCCCTACCTTCCTCCGGCGGTGTCTGGGCTCTGATTGATTGCTCCATGCCTGAGTTACAGGCTGGAGCAATCAACCGCCGATTACACAGCTTGTTGCCATGCAACGGCAAGGCAACAATCTGTGTATGCAATCAGCCATTGCAAGCTCATAGGTCCCTATAGGAGCTATGAGCTCGCAAAAAAAAAAGTGTAAAAAAAAAGTTTACCCTTTCAGGTATTCCCTTCTGAATTAAAAGTTTAAATCACCCGGCATTTCCTAGTAACAAAATAAAACAGTGTAAATTAAAATAAACATATGTGGTATCGTCGCGTGCGGAAATTATAAAAACATATCGTTATTTAAACCGGACGGTCAATGGCGTGCACGCAAAACAATTCCAAAGTCCAAAATAGTGTATTTTTGGTCACTATTTATATCATGAAAAAATGAATAAAAAGTGATCCACAAGTCCGATCAATACAAAAAGGGTACCGCTAAAAACTTGAGATCCCAGCGCAAAAAATGAGCCCTCATACCGACCCATACGCAGTAAAATACAAAAGTTATAGGGGTCATAAGATGACAATTTTAAACGTATGCATTTTCCTGCATGTAGTTATGATTTTTTTCAGAAGTACAACAAAATCAAACCTATATAAGTAGGGTATCATTTTAACCATATGGACCTACAAAATAAAGAGAATGTGTCTTTTTTACAGAAAATTGTACTGCGTAGAAAATACACAGAAGCCCCCAAAACTTGGCGTTTTTTTTTTTTTTCAATTTTGTCTCACAATGATTTTTTTTTTCCATTTTGCTGTAGATTTTTGGGTAAAATGACTGATGTCATTACAAAGTAGAATTGGTGACACAAAAAATAAGCCATCATATGGATTTTTAGATGCAAAATTGAAAGGGTTATGATTTTTTAAAGGCAAGGAGGAAAAACGAAAATGCAAAAACGTGAAATCGTTCAGTCCTTAAGGGGTTAAGCATTAATAACTCTGGGATGCTTTTGCCTTTCATTCTGATTCCGAGATTGTTTTTTCGTGACATGTTCTACTTTATGTTAGTGGTAAAATGTTGTCGATACTTGAAAAATTCCAAAATTTGATGAAAAAATTGCAAATTTAGCATTTTTCTAACTTTGAAGCTCTCTGCTTGTAAGTAAAATAGAAATTCCAAATAAATTATACATTGATTCACATACAAAATATGTCTACTTTATTTTTGCATCATAAAGTTGACATGTTTTTACTTTTGGAAGACATCAGAGGGCTTCAAAGTTCAGCAGCAATTTTCCAATTTTTCACAAATTTTCAAAGTCGAAATTTTTCAGGGACCAGTTCAGTTTTGAAGTGGATTTGAAGTGCATTCTTATTAGAAATACCAAATAAATGACCCCAGTATAAAAACTGCACTCCTCAAAGTATTCAAAATGACATCCAAAAGGTTTGTTAACCCTTTAGGTGTTTCACAGGAATAGCAGCAAATTGAAGGAGAAAAATTCAAAATCTTCATTTTTTACACTAGCATGTTCTTGTAGACCCAGTTTTTGAATTTTTACAAGGGGTAAAAGGAGAGAAATCTTCCTAAAATGTGTAACCCAATTTCTCTCGAGTAAGAAAATACCTCATATGTGTATGTGAAGTGTTCTGTGGGTGCACTACAAGGCTCAGAAGGGAAGGAGCGACAGTGGGATTTTGGAGAGGGAGTTTTTCTGAAATTATTTTTGGGGGGCATGTCACATTTAAGAAGCCCCTGGTGCCAGAACAGCAAAAAAATAAATAAAAATAAACACATGGCATAGTATTTTGGAAATAACATTCCTCAAGGAACGTAACAAGGGGTACAGTGAGCCTTAACACCCCACAGGTGCTTGACGACTTTTCGTTAAAGTTGGATGTGCAAATGATTTTATTTTATTTTTTCACTAAAATGCTAGTTTTTCCCCAAATTTTAAATTGTTACAAGGTGTAATAGGAGAAAATGCCCACCAAAATTTGTAACCCCATCTCTTCTGCATATGGAAATACCCCATGTGTGGACGGCAAGTGCTCTGCTGGTGCACTACAATGCTCAGAACAGAAGGAGGCACATTTTGGCTTTTGGAAAGCAAATTTTGCTGAAATTGTTTTTGGGGGAATGTCACATTTAGGAAGTCACTATGGTGCCAGGACAGCAAAAAAACAAAAAACAAAAAAAAAAAACACATGGTATGCTATTTTGGAAACTACACCCCCCAAGGAACGTAACAAGGGGTACAGTGAGCTTTAACACCCCACAGGTGTTTGACGACATTTTGTTAAAGTTGGATGTGTAAATGATTTTTTTTTTTTTTCCACTAATGTTTCACCACTTTTGTGGCTTTATTAAGGAGAAAACTGACAGCTGTCAGTTGTCTCCTTGATAAAGCCACAAAAGTGGCGAAACATGTCGGGGGTGACAGCTTTGTACTTTAATTAGCAACTCCACTGAACCTATGTCTCATTAAAGTCGCAGAACAAAATCAGTTGTGTAGGTTGGGGTCTTCTCCAATACCCCTTTGTTGGGGATACAAGACTATAGTACTGTTACATCTATAAGTGGTCCTATAGATACTACTAGGAACTCTGCAGTGGGAAGCACCTCAGAAGTGACTCCGGACTCTCTAATCCAGGGGACATGATAATATGAGTCCCAACTAATCCATTTGTATAGGCTCAGTAGACAGGGTAGTCCCACCCACAACTAATAGGCTCATCTCATAGACGCTTATGAGGACAGTAGAGTTGTGGTTTTAATACTTGTGTTCCTCACCTATTATTTTTTTCACAATAAAAGTTAAGTTTTAATAATTAGTGTGACACATGTAATATAGAGGCTTCTTTGACCCTTTTTACTTTTATTAACTTTTTTTTTACAGTCCTACATGTCCCTTTAGTGTATTCTTTCCGTGCTCTAAGGAGGTGTCTTCTTCACTGAGGGGCTCCGATCTCGCAGAGGGGGAGTCCCTGGCTCCTTCTTGCAGCTCTGCCCACTGACTGAACTCAGCTAGCTGGCAGAGCGGCAAGAAGAAGTCATTAACCCCTCCCCTGCCGGCTGCTATTGGCCGGCCAATAGCAGCGATCCTGGGGGGGTGACGAAATTGCCACCTCCCCATAGATACAGGAGGTGATTGGGGGTGTATCCTACACCCCAAATCACCATGTATCTCCGGGTCAGCGGGTCACACGTGACCCGCATCACCGTTATCGCCGCAAATCGCCGGAGTGAATTAACCAGCGATCGCTGACATGGGGGGGTCTGATGCCCCTGGGCATTTGTGTGGGGTGCCTGCTGATCGATATCAGCAGTCACCCGGTCCGGCTCCCGCCCGGCAAGCGGTAGGGACTGAAATTCCCATGGGCGTACAGGTACGCATTGGGTGCTTAAAGGGATTATCCAGAAAAAAACTGTTTTTTATATCTCAACTGGCTCCAGAGAGTTAACCAGATTTGTAAATTACTTCTATTAAAAATATCTTAATCCTTTCAGTACTTATGAGCTGCTGAAGTTGAGTTGTTCTTTTCTGTCTAAGTGCTCGCTGATGACACGTGTCTTGGGAACTGTCCAGAGTAGAAGCAAATCCCCATAGCAAACCTCTTCTACTCTGTGCAGTTCCCGAGACAAGCAGAGATGTCAGCAGAGAGCACTTTTGCCAGACACAAAAGAACAACTCAACTTCAGCAGCTGATAATTATTGAAAGGATTAAGATATTTTAATAGAAGTGATTTGCAAATCTGTTTAACTTTCTGGAGCCAGCTGAAATAATAATAATAATAAAAAAAAAAAATAAACTTTTTTTTTTTTTTTCCAGGAATACCCCTTTAACCCCTTAAGGACTGAGCCCTTTTTCACCTTAAGGACTCAGCCATTTTTTGCAATTCTGACCACTGTCACTTTAAACATTAATAACTCTGGAATGCTTTTAGTTATCATTCTGATTCCGAGATTGTTTTTTCGTGACATATTCTACTTTAACATAGTGGTAAAATTTTGTGGTAACTTGCATCCTTTCTTGGTGAAAAATCCCAAAATTTGATGAAAAATTTGAAAATTTTGCATTTTTCTAACTTTGAAGCTCTCTGCTTGTAAGGAAAATGGATATTCCAAATAATTTTTTTTTATTCACATATACAATATGTCTACTTTATGTTTGCATCATAAAATTGATGAGTTTTTACTTTTGGAAGACACCAGAGGGCTTCAAAGTTCAGCAGCAATTTTCCAATTTTTCACAAAATTTTGAAACTCGCTTTTTTTCAGGGACCAGTTCAGGTTTGAAGTGGATTTGAAGGGTCTTCATATTAGAAATACCCCATAAAAGACCCCATTATAAAAACTGCACCCCCCAAAGTATTCAAAATGACATTCATTCAGCGTTTTAACCCTTTAGGTGTTTCACAGGAATAGCAGCAAAGTGAAGGAGAAAATTCACAATCTTCATTTTTTACACTTTAATGTTTTTGTAGACCCAATTTTTGAATTTTTGCAAGGGGTAAAAAGGAGAAAATTTTAACTTGTATTTGAAACACAATTTTTCTCGAGTAAGCACATACCTCATATGTCTATGTTAATTGTTCGGCGGGCGCAGTAGAGGGCTCAGAAGGGAAGGAGCAACAAATGGTTTTTGGGGGGCATGTCACATTTAGAAAGCCCGTATGGTGCCAGAACAGCAAAAAAACCCACATGGCATACCATTTTGGAAACTAGACCCCTCGGGGAACATAACAAGGGGTAAAGTAAACCTTAATACCCCACAGGTGATTCACGACTTTTGCATATGTAAAAAAAAAAACAATTTTTCCCTAAAATGCTTGGTTTCCCAAAAGTTTTACATTTTTAAAAAGGGTAATAGCAGAAAATACCTCCCAAAATTTGAAGCCCAATTTCTCCCGATTCAGAAAACACCCCATATGGGGGTGAAAAGTGCTCTGCTAGCGCACTACAGGTCTCAGAAGAGAAGGAGTCACATTTGGCTTTTTTGAAGGAAATTTTGCTCCTGGGGCATGCCGCATTTAGGAAGCCCCTATGGTGCCAGGACAGCAAAAAACCACACATGGCATACCATTTTGGAAACTAGACCCCTTGGGGAACGTAACAAGGGGTAAAGTGAACATTAATACCCCACAGGGTTTTCACAACTTTTGCATATGTAAAAAAAAAATGTACCTAAAATGCTTGTTTTCCCAAAAATTTTTCATTTTTACAAAGGGTTAAAGCAGAAAACACCCCCCAAAATTTGAAGCCCAATTTCTCCCGATTCAGAAAACACCCCATATGGGGGTGAAAAGTGCTCTGCTGGCGCACTACAGGTCTCAGAAGAGAAGGAGTCACATTTGGAAATTTTGAAAGCAAATTTTGCTCTGGGGGCATGCCGCATTTAGGAAAAAAAAAAACACATGGCATACCATTTTGGAAAATAGACCCCTCGGGGAACATAACAAGGGGTTAAGTGAACCTTAATACCCCACAGGTGTTTCACGACTTTTGCATATGTAAAAAAAAAATTTTTTTTTACCTAAAATGCCTCTTTTCCCAAAAATTTTACATTTTTAAAAAGGGTAAAAGCAGAAAATACCCCCCAAAATTTGTAACACAATTTCTCCCGAGTACGGAGATACCCCATATGTGGCCCTAAACTGTTGCCTTGAAATACGACAGGGCTCCAAAGTGAGAGCGCCATGCGCATTTGAGGCCTAAATTAGGGACTTGCATAGGGGTGAACATAGGGGTATTCTACGCCAGTGATTCCCAAACAGGGTGCCTCCAGCTGTTGTAAAACTCCCAGCATGCCTAGACAGTCAGTGGCTATCTGGCAATACTGGGAGTAGTTGCTTTGCAACAGCTGGAGGCTCCGTTTTGGAAACAGTGGCGTACCAGACGTTTTTCATTTTTATTGGGGAGGGGGGCTGTGTAGGGGTATGTGTATATGTGGTGTTTTTTACTTTTTATTGTGTGTTAGTGTAGTGTTTTTAGGGTACAGTCTCACGGGCGGGGGGTTCACAGTAGTTTCTCGCTGGCAGTTTGAGCTGCGGCAGAAAATTTGCCTCAGCTCAAACTTGCAGCCGGATACTTACTGTAATCCTCCGCCCATGTGAGTGTACCCTGTACGTTCACATTGGGGGGGGGGGGGAAACATCCAGCTGTTGCAAAACTACAACTCCCAGCATGTACGGTCTATCAGTGCATGCTGGGAGTTGTAGTTTTGCAACAGCTGGAGGCACACTGGTTGTGAAACACCGAGTTTGGTAACAAACTCAGTGTTTTGCAACCAGTGTGCCTTCAGCTGTTGCAAAAGCTACAACCCCCAGCATGTACGGACAGCGGAAGAGCATGCTGGGTCTTGTAGTTATGCAACAGCTGGAGGCATACTACTTTGGCTGGGGATGCTGGGGATTGTAGTTATGCAACAGCTGGAGACACACTGGTTTGCT
Source organism: Hyla sarda (assembly GCF_029499605.1). Classification (NCBI taxonomy): domain Eukaryota; kingdom Metazoa; phylum Chordata; class Amphibia; order Anura; family Hylidae; genus Hyla; species Hyla sarda. The sequence continues at coordinate 139,904,201 of NC_079191.1, read as the reverse complement.
ACATAACTCAGTGTGCCTTCAGCTGTTGCAAAACTACAACTCCCAGCAGTCACCAACAGCCAACAGGCATGCTGGGAGTTGTAGTTATGCAACCAGCAGATGCACTACTACAACTCCCAGCATGCACTTTAGCTGTTTGTGCAAGCTGGGAGTTGTAGTTACACAACAGCTGAAGGTACACTTTTCCATAAAAAAAATGTGCCTCCAGCTGTTGCCATAAGGGCATGCTGGGAGTGGTGGTGGTCTGCCTCCTGCTGTTGCATAACTACAGCTCCCAGCATGCCCTTTTTGCATGCTGGGAGCTGTTGCTAAGCAACAGCAGGAAGATGTCACTCACCTCCAACGATCCAGCCGCATCACATCAGTCCCTCGTCGTCGCCGCTGCTCCTGGGGCCCCGATCCCAACATGGACGCCGGGGATCGGGGTCCCGCACCCGCTTACGTCCTCCGGAAGAGGGGCGGAGCGGGTTGCGGGAGTGACACCCGCAGCAGGCGCCCTGATTGGTCGGCCGGGAAACCGGGCGACGAATCAGGGCGATAGTGAGGTGGCACCAGTGCCACCTCACCCCTGCAGGCTCTGGCTGTTCGGGGCCGTCGGAGACGGCCCCGAACAGCCTGTAATTCCGGGTCATCGGGTAACTGGAGACCCGATTGACTCGGAATCTGCCGCAGATCGCTGGACTGAATTGTCCAGCGATCTGCGGCCATCACCGACATGGAGGGGCATAATGAACGATTTCAGCAGGCATCGGGCACCGGCTCCCCTCCGGCTAGCGGTGGGGGGCCGGGATTTGACAGGACGTACTCAAGCGTCCCGAGTCCTTAAGGACTCGGAAAAGGGGCCGTTTGAGTACGTCCTGCGTCCTTAAGGGGTTAAGTACCAGGGTGTCAACACATATCTGTATGCCCTGGGTCCTTAACAGGTTAATGAGCCGTTATAATGGTCCGTTATGAAAACCCTTAAAAACGGCCCTTACAAAATCCCATTAAAGTCTATGGAATTTCTACATTATCCGTTTTAACCCATCATAGCCCATTATTAATAACGGACGTTATTTGTAACGGCAGAAAAAACGGTACATGCATTATAATTCTCCCGTCAAAAAATAACGTCCGTTATTAATAACAGGCTATGACGGGTTAAAACAGATAATGTAAAAAATCCCATAGACTTTAAAGGGGTATTCCAGGCAAAAACTTTTTTTTCTATATCAACTGGCTCCGGAAAGTTAAACAGATTTGTAAATTACTTCTATTAAAAAATCTTAATCCTTCCAATAGTTATTAGCTTCTGAAGTTTTCTGTCTAACTGCTCAATGATGATGTCACATCCCGGGAGCTGTGCATGACAGGAGAATATCCCCATAGGAGCTGGACAGCTCCCTGGACGTGAGTCATCAGAGAGCAGTTAGACAGAAACGACGCAGGACGTATATTTACGTCCTGCGCCGGCTCCCGCGATATGAAGCGGGATCGCGCCGCGATCCCGCATCATATCGCGTGGGTCCCGGCGCTAATCAACGGCCGGGACCCGCGGCTAATACCACACATCGCCGATCGCGGCGATGTGCGGTATTAACCCTTTAGAAGCGGCGGTCAAAGCTGACCGCCGCTTCTAAAGTGAAACTGAAAGTATCCCGGCTGCTCAGTCGGGCTGTTCGGGACCGCCGCGGTGAAATCGCGGCGTCCCGAACAGCTGATCGGACACCGGGAGGGCTCTTACCTGCCTCCTCGGTGTCCGATCGACGAATGACTGCTCCGTGCCTGAGATCCAGGCAGGAGCAGTCAAGCGCCGATAATGCTGATCACAGGCGTGTTAATACACGCCAGTGATCAGCATAGGAGATCAGTGTGTGCAGTGTTATAGGTCCCTATGGGACCTATAACACTGCAAAAAAAAAGTTAAAAAAAAGTGTTAATAAAGGTCATTTAACCCCTTCCCTAATAAAAGTTTGAATCACCCCCCTTTTCCCATAAAAAAAATAAAACAGTGTAAAAAAAAAATAAATAAACATATGTGGTATCGCCGCGTGCGTAAATGTTCGAACTATAAAAATATATCATTAATTAAGCCGTACGGTCAATGGCGTGCGCGCAAAAAAATTCCAAAGTCCAAAAAAGCATATTTTGGTAACTTTTTATAACATTAAAAAATGAATAAAAAGTGATCAAAAAGTCAGATCAAAACAAAAATCTTACCAATAAAAACTTCAGATCACGGCGCAAAAAATTAGTCCTCATACCGCCCCGTACGTGGAAAAATAAAAAAGTTATAGGGGTCAGAAGATGACATTTTTAAACGTATAAATTTTCCTGCATGTAGTTATGATTTTTTCCAGAAGTGCGACAAAATCAAACCTATATAAGTAGGGTATCATTTCAACCGTATGGACCTACAGAATAATGATAAGGTATCATTTTTACCGAAATATGCACTGCGTAGAAACGGAAGCCCCCAAAAGTTACAAAATGGCGTTTTTTTTTCGATTTTGTCGCACAATGATTTTTTTTTTCCGTTTCGCCGTGCATTTTTGGGTAAAATGAATAATGTCACTGCAAAGTAGAATTGGTGACGCAAAAAATAAGCCATAATATGGATTTTTAGGTGGAAAATTGAAAGGGTTATGATTTTTAAAAGGTAAGGAGGAAAAAACTAAAGTGCAAAAACGGAAAAACCCTGAGTCCTTAAGGGGTTAATGGGATTTTGTAACGGCCGTTTAAAGGCTGTTTTTAAGGCTAGGTTCAGACTACGGAATCTCCGGGCAGAAAATTTCCGCCCGGAGATTCCGAGTTCCGCCTGCACCGACTGAATTAGTCGGCGCTAGGACCGCGCAGACACTGTAGTCTCCTATAGACTGCTATGTGTTCCCCTAGGATTTCCGCCTGAAGAAAGAGCAACCCCTTTCTTCAGGCGGAAATTTTCTAGCGGATTTTTCATCCGGATTTTCCGCTTCACAAATTCCGAAGTGTGAATTTGTGAACGGAAAACCATTCACTACACTATGCATTATAGTAAGCGGGATTTCTGCCGGAAATTTCAAAGCGAAAATTCCATCGGAAATTCCGTAGTCTGAACCTAGCCTAAGGGTTTTCATAACGTAACATTATAACGGCTCTTTTAAACGGAAAAACTATATAGTGTGAAAGCAGCTTTATGTACCAAGTATTATAAATTCATCAAAACCTGTGCAGAGGAAAAGTTGCTCATAGCAACCAATCAGATCGCTTCTTTCATTTCTAACAAGGCCTGTGCAAAATGAAAGAAGCAATGTGATTGGTTGCTATGGACAATTTTTTTCTTTCACTGGACACGTTTTGATAAATCTCCACATATGTCTGCGCTTCATTCTGTCTCTCAATATGATGCAGGCATTTCTACTGATCAGTCTGTTACAGTCCAATAAAGCAATTGAAGAAAAAAAAAAAAAAAAAAAAAAAAAAAAGCAGGAGGCAGTAGCGGATTGTGCCGGAGGCCCGGGGCTCGGAGCAGTGCACATTGCTGGGATGTTTTCCTAGGAGGCAGCCTTCCTTTGTGTACTGAGGAGAAGGGGGAGAACTGTCCGCACAGCACAGCCCGGGGGTGTAGCATGTAATGCCCCGCTGCCATCCCGGGCAAGTCCGAGTGAAGAAGTAAAGTTGTGTCCCGGCTGAGGAGACCGCACGGTGCGAGATGCCAGCCCTGCCAGCATCTGCCGCACACCAATAGCTACAGGCGGGAGCTCGCCCTCCAGCCCCGGAGAGTATGGGAAACGGTATGTGCTCCAGAAGGCAGAAGAGGATCTTCCAGGCTCTCGCCTTTCTAGCTGTGGCCATTGCATTCGTCTATGGAGCCCTGGTGAACTATGAGTTACAGAAGCAGCTGAAGAAAGCCGATGCCTTGGCACTGAAGTACCAGCAGCACCAGGAGTCCCTGTCTGCACAGCTGCAAGGTATGTACAGGGCACTGCACAGTCCCCAGGTGTTGTGGGACTACAACTCCCATCCATCCTGCACAGCCTGGCCAGTGCACTTTTCCCAAATGCAGTCTATTAAAGTAACATGTTACTGTCAATGTATATATAATGTGTTTATGCATCTGTCAATGTATATATAATGTGTTATGTATCCGTCAATGTATAATGTGTTAATGTATATATAATGTGTTAATGTATCTGTCAATGTATAATGTGTTAATGTATATATAATGTGTTATGTATCCGTCAATGTATAATGTGTTAATGTATCTGTCAATGTATAACGTGTTTATTGCTTAATGTGTCATTTTGTACCCAATAGTCATTGGCAATAGGCAATTTTGTTGTATACTATAAATAACCACATGAAGTATGACTACGTATGCAGGTGACGGAGCTTATTTTATATATATTTATTAAATTTTTCTCATTTATATTGATGATCTCCCCCCCCCTTCCCTGTATACACATCCGCTTATCTGAAAGGAATGTCAGGGAGAAATCCTACCTCCAAAGTAAACTTTTCTGTCTGCTCCTCCTCCTCCCCCCTTTTAGGCGAAGAGACGTGTACATATTCTACAGCGCACAGCATCCAGGAATTGCCAGCACAAGGCTGTGGAGGAGCTGCTCACAATGAGCTATATAGGAATGCGTTGCTGCTCTAAACCAGTGTTTTCCAAACAGCGTGTCTCCAGCTGTTGCAAAACTACAACTCCCAGCATGCCCGGACAGCCTTCGGCTGTCCGGGCATGCTGGGAGTTGTAGTTTTGCAACAGCTGGAGACATGCTGTTTGGAAAAAGCTGGACCAGACAGAAGAGTAGTGGTGTAGGTATTGAAGCAGTGCTTGTAAATAACAAAGTATCCTTGTGTGAATATTTACATTCAATTTCTATAAATATGATAAACTGTCTGTATCAGGAGGGTGAAGACGTTTTAGGCTAGGTTCACACGGCCGTTCCCTTCCATCCCGCTTTTCAGGTTTATCGACCTTTCTTTTAACATACAAACTGAAGTAAACGGATGCAAACGGAACTGTTTGCATCTGTTATTGTCCAGTTAACCCCTTAATGACCACAGGTGTAAATGTACGTCCTGGTGCGGAGGTACTTAGCGCACCAGGACGTACAGTTATGTCCTGTGTATGACCGCGAGTATCGGAGCAGTGTTCACGTCATATACTGCGGGTCCCGGCTGCTATCAGCAGCCGGGGACCCGCCGGTAACAGCCGACATCCGTGTTCGCGCGGATGCCCGCCATTAACCTCTCAGATGCCGTGATCAATACAGATCACAGCGTCTGCGGCAATACGCATGTTAAAATAGATGATAGCACTGCCACGGGGATCGGATCATCTGTAATGGCAGCCGGAGGTCCCCTCACCTTACTCCGTCCGTCTCTCGGGCGCCTCCTGCTCTGGTCTGAGATGGAGCAGACCAGAGCAGAAGATGACCGATAATACTGATCAGTTCTATGTCCTATGCAAAGCACTGAACAGTATTAGCAATCAGCTGATTGCTATTGATAGTCCCCTATGGGGACATAAAAATAAAATTGTCCCATTTTACCCCCAAAAGCGTAATTTGTTTTAATGAACATATTTGGTATCGTTGCATGCGTAAATGTCCGAACTATCAAAATATAATGATCCAGTTCAGTGAACGGCGTAACCGTAAAAAAAATAAATAAAAAAATGATGCTTTTTGTCACATTTTATTCCCCAAAAAATTAATAAAAAAGTGATCTAAAAGTTTAACCAATGTATATTCCAAATATACATATAACGGTATTATCTACATTATATAAAAAGTATTTCTTGTCGACAGGTACACTTTAACCCCCCAACGACCACTGATGTGGTCCTGGTGCGACGGTACTTAGCAGACCAGGACATACATTTACTCTACTGCTAGCAGCAGTCGGGGACCCGCCGGTAATGGGCGACATCCGCAATCTCACGGTTGTCCACCATAAACCCCTCAGATGCCGTGACCAGTACAGATCACGGCATCTGTGGCAGTGCGCATGCAGGGGTGTGGACATTTTTTTTTTTTTAAACTACATGTCCAAGGGACTAAAACGGAGCAGAATCTACTTGTCCCTCATAACAATCCAATTGTCCTGGTACAAAATAATTGTAACCCAAATAGTATGTAAATAAGGTCTTTTTTTTTTTATAAAAACTTGATAGGCAGACCAGTATGTCATCCCATTAGGTGGATAGGGTCCCTCATAAGTAAGTCCGCCCCATTAATGGAATACTGCAGTGCAAAATAACTGATCCTGAACGCTGGGTAGTCCCCCTTCAGGTAGGTATGTCCCTTTATCAGGTAGGGATCAAGTAGGGCCCCCTGCGCCATTATATTTCCCCCCTCTGATGCCCCCTGTGTCATTATATTCGCCCCCTGTGTCATTATATTCCCCCCCTCTGATGCCCCCTGTGTCATTATATTCCCCCCCTCTGATGCCCCCTGTGTCATTATATTCCCCCCCTCTGATGCCCCCTGTGTCATTATATTCCCCCCCCCTCTGATGCCCCCTGTGTCATTATATTCCCCCCCTCTGATGCCCCCTGTGTAATTATATTCCCCTCCCTGATGCCCCCTGTGTCACTATCCCCTCCCTGATGCCCCCTGTGTCATTATACCCCCCTCCCTTCTGATGCCCCTCGTGTTATTATATTTCAACCCAACCCCCCTCTCCTCTCCCACATTATTTACCAAACCTCCCCTCCTCTTTGATCCCTTGCTACCTGTACTCCGACCCCATGTGTGCTCCGGCAGGCTCAGGGGCTCGGCAGTCACTTTTGTTACTGGACCGTTAAGGATATAGTTTTGCCCCTGGTGATCAGGCAGGTCCTCATATTAGGCAAGTTTATCTCACTCACTCTGAATTCACACAGGCCCGCTCACACTGTTACTGTACTTACACCTCTCTGCAGCAGTCTATAACGAGACTTCATTGTGGGGATACGCAGGATTGGTGACGTCATCACAGGCGCTGCACGGGACGTCAGCGTCCCGACGTCCTGAGCTGCGTATATGATGACGTCATCAATCGCGCGTATCCCCGCAAGGAAGTCTCTTTATAGACTGCTGCAGAGAGATGTAAGTACTGGATGAACTGAACTGAAAGGATTAAGATTTTTTTTTATAGAAGTAATTTATAAATCTGTTTAGCCTTCTAGAGCCAGTTGAGATATATATGATAATGTTTTTTTTTTCCTGTATACCACCCCCCCCCCCCCCCCCCCCCGACAGTCCCCTTTCCCTTCCACTGAGTGGAACAGGAGTCGGGCCCCCGTTAAAATAAAACTGGCTGCATGGTCTAAAATCACTTTAGTTCAGGTCACTCTTTGCAGCTGTTGCAAAGCTACAACCCCCATTATGTCTGGAGAGCTTCAGGCATTATAGGAGTTTTAGTTTTGTAACAGCTGGAGCCTCATATACAGTGTCATCCATTATTACTGCAAAACTTAGAAGTGATAAGAGATCTAATGGGACAGTCAGGAGAAAACACAAACATAAAATGACTCACAGGAGACATCTTCTCTGTTGTCTTTCCTTTTCTTCTTCATCTGGTCCAGACGCCAGGTCTTCTTCCAGCTCCATCTTCCTCTGTAAAGTTTGACACCTGGACATCATTGGTTCCTCACTGTGCCAGCCGCTCCTCATCCTCTGTATAAAGACAACAATCAGTATAACCCTTCAAGAGACTGTGTTTTCCCCTGCTCATCATCCCCCCCCTGCTCATCATCCCCCCCCTGCTCATCATTCCCCCCCTGCTCATCATCCCCCCCCTGCTCATCATCCCCCCCCTGCTCATCATCCCCCCCCCTGCTCATCATCCCCCCCCTGCTCATCATCCCCCCCCTGCTCATCATCCCCCCCCTGCTCATCATCCCCCCCCTGCTCATCATCCCCCCCCCTGCTCATCATCCCCCCCCCTGCTCATCATTCCCCCCCTGCTCATCATTCCCCCCCCCTGCTCATCATTCCCCCCCCCTGCTCATCATTCCCCCCCTGCTCATCATTCCCCCCCTGCTCATCATTCCCCCCCTGCTCATCATCCCCCCCTGCTCATCATCCCCCCCCCCCTGCTCATCATCCCCCTGCTCATCATCCCCCCCCTGCTCATCATCCTCCCCCTGCTCATCATCCCCCCCCCCTGCTCATCATCCCCCCCTGCTCATCATCCCCCCCCCTGCTCATCATCCCCTCCCCTGCTCATCATTACCCCCCCTGCTCATCATTACCCCCCCCTGCTCATCATTACCCCCCCTGCTCATCATTCTCCCCCCTGCTCATCATTCTCCCCCCTGCTCATCATTCTCCCCCCTGCTCATCATTCTCCCCCCTGCTCATCATTCTCCCCCCTGCTCATCATTCTCCCCCCTGCTCATCATTCTCCCCCCTGCTCATCATTCTCCCCCCTGCTCCCCCCTGCTCATCATTCCCCCCCCGCTCATCATTCCCCCCCCGCTCATCATTCCCCCCCCCCCGCTCATCATTCCCCCCCCCGCTCATCATTCCCCCCCCCGCTCATCATTCCCCCCCCCGCTCATCATTCCCCCCCCCGCTCATCATTCCCCCCCCGCTCATCATTTCCCCCCCCTGCTCATCATTACCCCCCCTGCTCATCATTACCCCCCCCCTGCTCATCATTACCCCCCCCCTGCTCATCATTACCCCCCCCCTGCTCATCATTACCCTCCCCCCTGCTCATCATTACCCCCCCCCTGCTCATCATTACCCCCCCCCTGCTCATCATTACCCCCCCCCTGCTCATCATTACCCCCCCCCCCTGCTCATCATTACCCCCCCCCTGCTCATCATTACCCCCCCCCTGCTCATCATTACCCCCCTGCTCATCATTACCCCCCTGCTCGTCATTCCCCCTCTGCTCGTCATTCCCCCCCGCTCATCATTCCCCCTCCCCCTGCTCGTCATTACCCCCTGCTCGTCATTACCCCCCTCTGCCTCATCATCCTCCCCCACTTATCCTCCCCTGCTCATTGCTCCCCCCTCCTCCTGCTTTTTCTATTTTTCATATTTACTTACCTGGCCATGCTCGGCAGGCTCAGGTAGCATCGGGTCTCGTGGGCTGGGACGAGTTACGTCTCCTGCGGCTCCTCTGCACGACGTCACTCGTCATTTCCTGCAGCGCTGGGGTGTAATGAAGAAAACTGTGCCCTGTAGCGGTGCAGCTGCCAGAAATTAGGAGTGACGTCCCTGACACTGTGCAGAGGAGCCGTAGGAGATGTCACTCGTCACAGCCCACATGACCCGACGCATCACCTGAGCCTGCCGAGCGCGGCCAGGTAAGGAAATATGAAATATAGAAAAAGCAGGAGGAGTCCGGGGCGGGCCCACAGGAGCCGCCGCTGGTCACTGTTTTAAAGTAGCCGCGGCCGGGCTATCGAGGGCCCCGATCCGCTACTAAGCAGCCTGCAGGGATGTCCCGAATGTGACGGGGCCCGGAGAAGGTGCTCCATGAGCGCCAATGATGATCCGGCCCTGACTGCACCATCTCTTTTCCTGGAGTTCGCAGAGCAAGATTGGCGAATAACTTTTTTATATTTTAGGATAACGCAGTTTAGTAAGGTTTGATAAGTGACATATGACATTTATAATAAAATTTTAAAGTTATTCTTGTTCAAGTATCTTTAACAAAGTGAGCTCTCTACATAAGTGTATTGTAAAAGTGTCATATGGATGCAGTCACATAATAATTCTCATGCATGCATTTTATTTACCGCAGGATTTGTGCCCTTAGGGGGAGATTTATTACTCCGGTGAGAAACTTTTATTTTTATTTTTTTAAATTAACTGGTGCCAGAAAGTTAAAGATTTGTAAATTACTTCTATTAAAAAAATCTTAATCCTTCCGGTACTTATTAGCTGCTGAATACTACAGTGGAAATTCAGCAGCTAATAAGTACAGGAAGGATTAAGATTTTTAATAGAAGTAATTTACAAATCTGTTTAACTTTCTGGCACCAGTTGATTTAAAAAAAAAAAAAAAGTTTTTCACTGGAGTACCCCTTTAATATGTGTCTGTGTGCAGCCACGCCACAGCCTTTTTTATTTTTTGCTGTGTTTTTGGCTTATGTGCACCAAATTTATCAAACCGGCGCAAGACATTGATTATTTTTTGCACAGATGAAAAATCACCTCAGAATTTACTGTAGTATGTCATTTTTCTACAGCAAGGCAGAGGTGGTATAAATTTGCGTGTTTTTTAATGTTTGCTCAATATTTTTGCGCCTTTTTAAAAAGATGCAGTTAATAAATCTCATTTACTGCATAGTTAAGAATGAAGCACTGCATTTCACAGTCACTTTTGCTAAAGTTGTCATTTGAAATTGTGCCAAATTTCAGCCAATAAATTGTCCGGGAGGCAATGATTAATCTCCACCCCCCCCCACCCCCCCCCCCCCCGCCCCCTAGTCTTTTTGTGGAAACTGTCTCATGCAGCACAGAGTGACAGAGAAGTACTTACTGAGGTACTGAGACCACCACTGACTAATCCTAGTAATCGGTGAGGTTTTCAGCAACTTTTGACTTTTTGACTAAATGAATGTAACACTTTAAAGCGCTTTTCTGAAGTAAAACATTGATGGGCTATCATTATAATAGGCAATCAGTAATCATCATAATAAAGGCCCAGAGTATCACTGTGCATGTGCCGCCTTTACACTATAGTACACCCATCGATGACTTCAGCAGACAATACTTACCTTGTCAGAGATGTCTGCCATTCTGATGCCCCTCTGCTTGTCAGTTCCGGATGTGTGAAAGCAGCGCATGATTCGTGATGCTCTGGGCCAGCTATGTGCTTCTGGGGAGATATATGAATATTTATCAGGGAGATGTTTTTCAGGCACCAGCCAGGCAGGCATACCAGTGCACGGGGCTAGGGAACATCTTCAGTGCATATTTCTATTTTCAGCAAAATATCTCTGCAACAGCACAACCCTCATTATGGAGCAGTACCAACAGTTTAGTGCAGATGACACTGCTGTTTAAAGGGTAACTGTCATTTAAAATAATTACAGTAACCCCTGCTGTGACACCTGAGACCTGCTGTGACCACTAGTTATAAGCAGGGGAAGTTCACAGCATTCCGCTCGACTCCTCTGCCAGCTGATCCGACCTTTTCTCTGTGTAGACTTATGCAGAGAAAGGGTCAGATTTAATAAAAATCCGAGGAGAGAACTGTGTGCTGCTGCAAATTTCTTCAGCATGCAATAGCAGCGGGTCTGAGGAGTGTGACCCAGTAAGATTAAAACATTTCACATGTCTGGGACAAATGACCCTTTTAAGCCACCTGCCTAATATTGTGTAGGTCCCTCATGCTGCGAAAACAGCTTTGACCCACTTAGGTATTGATTCCACAAAACATCTGAAGGAATCCAGGGGTATCTGGACCAAGAAATTAGCAGAAGATCTTTTTAAGACTATATAGATGAGACAAAGATTTAACACAGGTTTTTTTCTGCCGATTTTATGGAGAACTGCCACTGAAGTTTTTGAGCCAAAGTCAGAAGTGTATTCAAAAGAAATGGGAAATATAAAGGAAGGACTTCTCCTACCTACTGGATCCACTTCTAACTTTGATGCCAGAAAAAATCTGCGTAAAAACTTAATCTAACAGGGTTATTGCACTATTAATACCAATCACCCATAGGTGATACGTACGATACATACAAGATAAGTGATAAGTAGCTGGTCAGTGGTGCTTCCACTGTCTGTACCCCCATCAGTCGTTAGAACTTTTCCCCTGAATGAAAGAAGCACCAGCACACATGCTTGACTTTCACTCCATTCCGAAATACTGTCTCTTCTGCACATCTATATTAATACATCTGTTTATAATAATAACTTTTTCATCTGTTTGATAGAGTTACTTAGACACTTAGTACTCCTTTATGCAAAAAATACAAATGGGGGAATTTATCAAGGATTGTGTAGATGAACGATTTTTCTTCATCTCTAGTTTGTGTTGTGGTAATGTGTATGTGCACTAAATTTATCAAATGGACATAGGGCATGTGACAAAAATGGAGCTAGTACATATTTTTTGAAATTACACTTCAGTACAGCACTTTGTATACAAAAAAAAAAATGGAGACTTTTTAAAAATGCTGTCCACAACCAGTTTTGTAAGGCTGCGACATTACGTGTTATACTATGGTTTTAGGTCCGGTCACAAAACCGGATACGGGGCAAAAATGAGCCGACCGGAGTCACTATCTGACTCCGGTCGGCTCATTAAAGTAAATGGGTTTCTGCTCTGGTCCGGCTGGGATACAGGAGTTCCTGGTTTTGAAATTTCCCAGCTGGACCTGGCAGCCGTAGTGCCTAAACATAATGTGCATGCAGCCTAAGGGTGCATGCACACCACGTTTTCGGCTGGGGGAGGGGAAAACCGCGCACTCCCGTACCCCAGCTGGACCGACGCCCTAAATCATTGACTTTAATGAGCCAACCGGAGTCATCGTTTTACTCCGGTCGGCTCATTTTTGACCCGTATCCGGTTTTCTTACCGGATCTCAAAACGTAGTATACTGCGTTTTGAGGTCCAGTCAGAAAACCGAATACAGGTCAAAAATGAGCCGACCGGAGTAAAGCGGTGACTCCGGTCGGCTCATTAAAGTCAATGGATTAGGGAGTCTGTCCGGCTGGGGTACGGGAGCACATAATTTTTCCCCTCCCCCAGCTGGATCTGGCACCCCGTACAGTGAAAACTTCATGTGCATGCATCCTTAGCCAGGTCTGTGCTTGTGTATGTTTGTAATGTAATTGAGGGCTTTGCAACAAACTTGCACTTTATAAATCAGCAACCACTGCAATGTGAGAAACCAAAAGTGTATCAAAGTGATTTTAGCAAAAATCAGTAAATGGTGGAGCAGGAATAAGTTGCACAGATTTTGCACACCAGAGAAATGTCTGCGGCTTTTCTACATAAAAAAAAATGCTCTAAGCCTGTTGATAAATCCCCAATAAACCTTATATAGAATACTATCTAAGAGAAATTAGTTCTTGTTAAAACAAACAAACAAACAAAATAAAAACATAAGGACATTTAGAAGTTAATCCATTTTCAGTTTAATTGAAAGCAGAGCTTTTTTCTTTTTTTTTCTCCATTGAATATTTTAATAAATGTAGCACATTTCCTTGTACACTACCGCAAGAGAACACTGGTAAAATGAAACCTTAGATAAAAGCACCTTTTAGAGCAATGAGCACAAGGGTTATTTGTAGCTAACAAAGAGAGGTGTAATTGACGACTCGAGGAAAATCCCAAGAAACGTCAGCACAGTGGTGCCTATTTTCTCCCTCTTACATGAAGTCTGTGTATTGTAACCTTACTAATGTTCTTGTAACCTCTTCATGTATGTAGTCGGTCACATTTAGGCTTCCACACACATACACTTTTGCTGCCCATTTTTATTTTTATTAATTTTTTTTTATTTTTTAAGCAAAAAAAAAAAAACCCACATGAATTTCAAGGCATTTTTTTGAGTTCTCTAGAGAATCCAATACACAAAGAATGCAGAAAAAAATACAACTCTATAGGGGGGGGGGGGGCAGTTATCATTGTTGTTTGTTGCATATCTTCCCCCCCGTTGTGCTTCCTTTTAAAAATGTATACAAAAGGCATCGACCGATTATCGGTTTGGCCGATATTATCGGCCGATATTCACGATGTTTGACGTTATCGCTATCGGCAATTACCTTTCCAACAATCCGATAATGCTCCACCGCACCGCCCCCCCCGCCGCTGCTCCACACTGCACCGCACAGGCCAGAGACCGCCGCTGCCCCATTGCCTCCCCCATCCCCGGTTTTTTAATTACTTGTTCCCACGGCCAGGGATCCACGCTACTTCTGGCTCCTGCGGCGTCCTTCGTTACGCTGTGCGCTGCGTAATGACGAGTGACGTCCTCAACGCGACGTCAACATCAGTGCACACAGTGACAGCTCAGGACGTCACTGGAGCCAGAAGTAGCGCGAACCTCGGGCCCCGGAAACAGGTAATTATAAAACCGGGGATGGGGGAGGCAATGGGGCAGTGGCGGTGGAAGTCTCTGGCCAGAGGGGTGCGGTGCGGCGGGGGGCGGTGGTCTCTTGCACTGCAAGAGCCACTGCAGTTCATTGATTTAAAGTGCCCGCTTTAAATCAATGTTCTGCAGCGGCTTCCCCGTGGGGGGCGAAAAGAGAGAGAAATAGCCGATAACTTATACCCGAATATCGGTAGAAGTTATCTGCTATCGGCCTTAACCTCCACAGATTATCGGTATCGGCCCTAAAAATTTGATATCGGTCGATTCCTGTATTATGTTGTGTGCACAATTTGTTAAATTATATATGGGAACCCCGTCAAAAAAATTGTGCAAATTAAAAAAATATATAAAAAATTTGTGCAAGTGTTCATGCAAATGATAAATCTCTCCTTATGTGTTTGATATCGCAGACTTAAGACGCTCAGGAATTGTATTTCTTTTCACTGATATAGTGCAGTTTAGGCTGTTATTTTGAGGTTCTTGTTTCAGCCATACTAATTCCTATTTCTGAACAGAAATGATTTGCTCATGCTGCCTACATTTCCCATGAGTCCCCTGGCTTTGAAGAGAGAGGCGTGGAATATAATCACAGCAATTCACCTTTAAGAAGAACAACCTAATCACCTGGTTAAGGCTATGTTCACATGGTAGAATGTGTGCATAGAAAATCTCTGTGCGGACATTCCACAGACAGCAGAGCACCGGCAGAACATGCCGGTGCTAGGACTGTGCGGAAATGTGCGCTCCTATGCTCCAGTCAGCCATGGCAGGCTCATCAATGCTATGGCATAGTATTGTGCAGTGTATGCAATCTAATGATAGCATGTAATAGACCCCTATTAATGTGATTTAACACCTTCCTTATATAAAAGTTTGAATTCCCCCCCCCCTTTTTTTTTCCATAAAAAATATATATATATGTAAACAAAAATAAACACATACATATTTGGTATTGCCACATGTGTAAATGTCCAAATGATATAAACATATAATGTTAAAGGGGTTATCCAAAAATAGAAAAACAGAGCTAATTTCTTTCAAGAACCGCTCCCTGTCTGTCTCCAGGTCTGATGTGGTTCTGCAGCTCAGTTCCATTGAAGTAAATTTAGCCAAGTTGTAATGCTACACAAAACCTGGGGACAGACATGGAGCTGTTTTTGAAAGAAATTTGTTCTGTTTTTCACTTCCTGGATAACCCCTTTAATGAAACCACTCGGACAATGACATATGGGTAAAAAAAAAAAATACTAAAGTCAACAATTATGTATTTTTGGTTACTTTGTACACCCTAAAAAATTATAAAAAGTGATCAAAAAGTCCTGTCAAAACAAAAATCGTACCAATAGAAATTACAGAGCATGGCGCAAAAAATTAGCCCTCACACAAACAAAAAGGTTATAGAGGTCAGAAGAGGACAATTTTAACCCCTTAAGGACTCAGCCCATTTTGGCCTTAAGGACTCAGACAATTAAATTTTTACGTTTTCGTTTTTTCCTCCTCGCCTTCTAAAAATCATAACTCCTTTATATTTTCATCGCCAGACTAGTATGAGAGCTTGTTTTTTGCATGACCACTTGTCCTTTGTAATGACATCACTCATTTTACCATAAAATGTATGGCGCAACAAAAAAAACACTATTTTTGTGGGGAAATTAAAAAGAAAAACGCAATTTTGCTAATTTTGGAAGGTTTCGTTTTCAGGCCGTACAATTGACGGTAAAAATGACATGTGTTCTTTATTCTGAGGGTCAATACGATTAAAATGATACCCATTATTACGTACTTTTATATTATTGTTGTGCTTAAAAAAAATCACAAACTTTTTATAATCCCTTTATTTTGATGACCTATAACTTTTTCATTTTTCCGTATAAGCAGTGGCATGAGAGCTGATTTTTTGCGCCATGATCTGTACTTTTTTTTGATACTACATTTGCATATAAAAAACTTTTAATAAATTTTTTATAATTTTTTTTAATAAAATGTATTAAAGTAGGAATTTTGGACTTTTTTTTTTTTTTTTACGTTCACGCCGTTCACCGTACGGGATCATTAACATTTTATTTTAATAGTTCGGACATTTACGCACGCAACAATACCAAATATGTCTATTAAATTTATTTTTTATGCTTTTTGGGGGTAAAATAGGAAAAAAATTACGTTTTACTTTTTTTTATTGGGGGAGGGGATTTTTCACTTTTTTTTTTTTACTTTAAATTTTATATTTTTTTACATTTTTATTTTACACTTGAATAGTCCCCATAGGGGACTATTCATAGCAATACCATGATTGCTAATACTGATCTGTTCTATGTATAGGACATAGAACAGATCAGTGTTATCGGTTATCTTCTGCTCTGGTCTGCTCGATCTCAGACCAGAGCAGAATACGCCGGGAGCCGGACAGAGGCAGGTGAGGGGACCTCCATGCAGCGTTCTGAATGATCGGATCCCTGTAGCAGCGCTGCAGGCGATCAGATCATTCATTGAAATCGCGTACTGCCGCAGATGCCGGGATCTGTATTAATCCCGGCATCTGAGGGGTTAATGGCGGACGCCTGCGAGATCGCGGGCGTCGGCCATTGCCGGCGGGTCCCTGGCTGCGATCAGCAGCCGGGATCAGCCGCGCATGACACGGGCATAGCTTCGATGCCCGCGGTTATGTACAGGACGTAAATGTACGTCCTGGTGCGTTAAGTACCACCGCACTAGGACGTACATTTACGTCCTGCATCCTTAAGGGGTTAAACATGCTAATTTTTGTGCATAAAGCTATTATTTTTTAAGAAAAGTAAAACAAAATAAAACCTATATCATTTTGGAATTGTTGTAATCATATGGACCTACAGAATAGATACTGTCATTTTTTTTTACCGAAAAGTGCAGAGAAGCAGAAGCCCCCAAAAGTTACAAAATGACATTTTTTTTTTTAAATTTTGCCTCACAAATAATTTTTTCCTGATTTCACCGTAGATTTTATGATGAAATGGTTGATGTCATTACAAAGTACAATTGGTGGCACAAAAGACAAGCCCTCAAATAGGTCTGTAGGTGAAAAATTGAAAGGGTTATAATTTTTAGAAGGTGAGAAGGAAAATTATAACCCTTTCAATGAAAAGTCCTTAAGGAGTTAATACATTATATGGTTTTTATATTTGGTACCATTACAACTTGTCCCACAAAAACAAGGTTCTATCTAGGGATGCTACGAAAAGAAAATTTGGGTCCGAAACCGAAAATTGAGGCTGTGCTTGGCCGAAAACCGAAACCGAAAATGTATTGCCCCGACCCTTTTTAAATATAGTTTTTGTCACATTTTATAACTTTTTTTGGAATGTGGTGTGACCAAAATCACCAATTTTTGCATCAAATATTTTTTTGCATTTTTGCTCTTCACACGGTAGGATCAGAAACAAAATTATTTAATAGTTGGGATTTATAATAATAATAATTGTAATTTTTTTATATGGGAAAATGGGAAAAGGAAGGTGATTTAAACTTTTATGGAAGGGGTTAGTGAATGTTTTTTAAAACTTTTATTAAAAAATGTTTTAAATTTTTTTTTTATATACTTTATTTGTCCACTTAGGGGACTTTTAGGAGGAACCATTAGGGTCGTTCACATTGAGGAATTTACTTGAGTAATTCCTCTTTAATTCTTCTCTCCAAATTAATGCACATCTCCTCTGCCCATTGAGTTTAATGTTTTTTCCGTGTCGTGTTCACACTGCGGAAATTCTGCTAGCGGAATTCCAATCCTGAATTCCTTTCCGCTTGAAGAAAGAGAATCCAATAGAAGTCAATGGTAAAAAAAAAATTCTGCCCGACATCGTTTTCAAGCGGAATTCAGAAAAGTAGAATTAAATAGCCTCATCCTTCATTCCTCTTCATTTCATTCATTCCACTCAAATTACGCTAGATGGATAAAATGACAGAAGGCAACAATTTCCTGACCGAAATTATTACTCGTGAATTCCTCTTGAATTCCTCAGTGTGAACATACCCTTAGATTCCTCATACAGATCAATAGAGTTCTATAGAACTCTATTGATCTGTATGCTCTGTGATCATTTGGTTGAGCCTGCTTAGCCTGGCTCAATCAAATGAAGAGCCACGGACCCCAGAGATGCAGAGGTAAGCCCTCAGATGCAGACGTAAGCGCCCTCCCACGCAATCGCGCTGGGGGGGGGGGGGGGGTCGATCCACCCTACTGGACCACAAGGAAGTGTTTAAAGGGGTACTCCTGGGGAACTGGTGCCAGAAAGTTAAACATATTTGTAACTACTTCTATTAAAATAATCTTAATCCTTCCAGTACTTATTAGCTGCTGAATACTACAGAGGAAATTGTTTTCTGTTTGGAACACAGAGCTGTCTGCTGACATCATGACCACAGTGCTCTCTGCTGACACCTCTATCCACTTTAAGAACTGTCCAGAGTAGGAGAAAATCCCAATAGAAAACATATGCTGCTCTGGACAGTTCCTAAAATGGACAGAGATGTCAGCAGAGAGCACTGTGGTCATGATGTCAGCAGAATCAGGATAGGTAGCACGGGGCTACAGAAAAGGCCGGTTGATTGGGGAGGCGCTGCTATTTGTATGTGAAAGGACGGAGAGACTCAAGCCAGCACAGGTAAAACCGAAACACGTTGTCCACATTTTTGCTAAATAAACTAGTTTTACCTGTGCTGGCTTGAGTCTCTCCGTCCTTTCACTTACAAATAGCAGCGCCTCCCCAATCAACCGGCCTTTTCTGTAGCCCCATACTACATATCCCGTTTCTCCACTGGTTCTTGCATAAGAGCCTAGACCCGGTCGGAGTGCAGTAGCTTTCATCCAACAGCTCACAACCACAATTGGCGAGCTACCAGCAAGATCTGGCAACAGACTTTGCATTTGCATTTCACTCTGGGAGCGCCCCCCATTTTTTACCTAACTATTTAGATGTCAGCAGAAAGCACTGTGTTCCAAAAAGATTTTTTTAATATAAGTAATTTACAAATCTGTTTAACTTTCTTGTACCAGTTCATGAAAAAAAAAAAGGTTTTCCACTGTAGTACCCCTTTAGATGCTGCTGTCAGCTTTGACAGCATTGATCTAAAGGATTAATAGCCGGCTGTGGCCACCTGTCTGGTATGATGGCGCAGGCTCGAGTCAGGAGCCTGCACCAGGCACTGTGGAACCAGTTAAATGACTGACATTGGAGCAATCTCAGATGTCCATCATTACAAGCAGATGTCTGCTGCTGATTGCAGCAGGCATCTCCAGGTTATGACGTGGACCCGATCCGTGGACCGCGTCATGTCCTCATCCGATCCATGACACACATGAGAGGGTTAAGCCATGACCACCGAAATTATGCCGAAAGGGGCATTTTCGGACGATAGCTTTGGGGGTCAAAACTTCAGTGCATCCCTAGTTCTATCTGGCTACGTCAACAGAAGAATTGAAAAATTGCGGCTCTTGGAAGGTGACAAAAATTGCTGCATTGGGAAGGAGTTTTAATTAAATTGTGGTGTTTGTTTTTTTTCCGCTTTTTGTATGTTATATAAACATCACCCACTGACTTAAGAATGTTTGTCAGCAAGACTGGTTCTTGTTCTTTGTAGCTCTCATATGGAATCAGTTTGTCCTGGGTTCCCCAGTTATTCATAAAAGTCACAAAAACACATGTGATCCATATTATAAAATTGCTGTAACTTGTGTTTGCTAAAACACATTATTGCAGAAAAATTTGCATTTTTTTAATTTATTTTTTTATGGTCAATGAAATGTAAAGTATATGGACACAAGAACCCATTTAATTGAGGATGTCGTTTGGAAGTGCCAGCAGAAAGTGACAGTCTTGACAAATTATTGCAGCGTTTACCCAGGCAAAGTGTTTGCTTTAGGGTAGAGGAACTGGGGTCATTTAGAACTTAAACATTGTTGTTTTTAATTTAATTCTATGATAATATTTAAATAGGCATATAGAAGTGTTCTTCTTTAGCCATCCAAAAAGTTTGGAGATAAGTCACATACTTGTCTATTTATAAGTTAGCCTATCCATTCGGTACAAGAATGTTTACTGTTGAATGGGTTTTCCAGGCAAAATAGATTGCCAATAGTTGATTGTCAGGTAGTGCTGGGCGATATACTGGTTCATACTGAATACCGTTTCTTAAATTCTGTACGATATGATTCCTATACCGCAACACTGGTCGGGCCCCCCCCCCCCCTTCGAATGAATGAATTATCAGCCACAGCGGCTGTCCCCACATTGGGGAACTAATCATATGTGACCTGTGGACGCTGCTCCCCCGTCGTCCTGTGAGCCGCTGGCGCTTTAAATGAATGAGTTGCGTGCTGCGGCACTGGGAATGATTAATAAAGGACATCTGTACTGATTAATTTTACATATTCCTGTGCCCGGGCTGCAAAAATAAACAAAATAAGCTTTGACTCCCCTCCCTACGTTCCCCCGTTGCTCCAGTATCGGCCTCACTGTTTTCCACTGCTTCCTTGGGATGAAAACGTCACAGAGCCGTCAGTGTATCACCGGCCGGCTCCTTACATGACCATGCGCTCAGCCTATCACTGGCCGAGGCAGGACATCGCTGCGGCCCGTGATATGCTGACGGCTCTGTGACGTTCCCGTCCCCAGGAAGCAGCGGAGAACAGTGAGGCCGATACTAGAGAAACGGGGGAATGGGGGAAGGTGAGTTAAAGTTTATTTTGTTTATTTTTGCAGCCCGGGCACAGGAATATGTAAAATTTATCAGTACAGATGTCCTTTATTAATCATTTCCAGCGCTGCAGCACTCAACTCATTCATTTTAAGCGCCAGCGGCTCACAGGAGGACACCCCGGGAACTAATCATATGTGACTCGCATGCGCTGTTCCCCCCCCGATCAGTGCCTGCGGGTCACATATGATTAGTTCCCTGATGTGGGAGACAGCGCAGTGCTGCGGCTGATAATTCATTGGGAGGGGGAGGTTAGAGAAGCAGAGCAGCGCCCGCGGGTCACATATGATTAGTTACCGTTAAATACCGTGGAACCGCCATAACTTACAAGAATACCGTGATATACATTTTTGGTCATACCGCCCAGCACTGTCGTCAGGGTGCCAACACCAGTACCCTCACCTATTAGCCAGAATCCTCTGCCCTGTACATTGTATAGTGGCTGTGCCAATTTGCTGAAATTCAGCTCTTATTCACTTCAGCAGAAGCTAAGCAGCAGTAACTCAGTGGGCCTCATTTACTATTGCAAACCCGACATGTTTTGTCGGGTTGTGCGCCAGATTCTGTCGCATTGCGCCACAAATTCTGTCTGCGCCAGAATCTGCGCCACAAATTCAGTCTGCGCCAGAATGTGCACCAGAATTTGCCCCAGAATTGAAAAAACCCCGACTAACTCTCCATTTTGCTAAGAAAACCCGAAAAGGGGCGTGTCCCTGACATTTTCACAAAAAACGACATATTTACTAGGGTTTCCACATAAAATGTGGTGAATTTGAGCTGAGGAAAACCAGACAGATCAGAGCATGTGTAAAAAAAAAGGAAAGTGTAGGGAAAGTGGAAAGTGTAGGGAAACCTTAGTAAATACCGTGGAAAATAAATTGTAGGGAATTAAAACCCACAAAGAAACCTACACTCATATGTCCATTACACAATATATGGAGCCCAGGTTTCCAGCTGCATACACAGATTTTTTATTTTATTTGTAGCATTAAGAGAAAATGGGATTTTCCATTTTACTGACAGATGGATCAACTCCACTATCTTGAATATACAGGAAGTTAGTGTTTGTGATCCTGAGTAAATCCATATATTCCTTACCCCAGTGCATTCAGCTATTCCCCAGATGCACAATCCCGCAGCACAATCTTGCAATATGCGAATTAACTCTTAACTGCACTGGAGGCGGGTCTAAAGACTATCTGCACCTTTGATGCATCCCCTGGGTCTTATTAAGGAGAATAAGAGGAATATTAAGGAGTGAGGTGGCACAAAGGAGACTTGGGCATGCCACCAGCGGTGCAGATAGTCTTCAGACACAGCTCCAGTGCAGTTAGGAGTTAATTTGCATATTGCAAGCTTCTGCTATTTCTGGGGAACGGCTAAATGGATTGAAATAAGTATTACATTTATTTACTCGGGATCGCCCACACTAACCTCCTGTATGTTAAGATTAATGGAGTTGATCCATCCGTCAGTTACCCTTTAAAAATGTTAATACGGTAGGTTTATTAGCATAAAACCACACTAAAACAGTCTTAAAATGGGTTCTACAATCCAAAATAATCATTGTGATGAAACATACAGCTTTGGGTTGTTGTTTTTTGAATATTATACATATACATTTTTGTACTATGTCTCCACCCACACAAGTCTCTTCCCTACTTTATTTGAGGCTGCAATAGCTGGAAAACACCAGCAGTCCAGCAAATAAAAGTGTCTTGGGCAATCATAGATAATGCAGTTTGTTATGGCGTAGAGGCAAAGACACATCACATCCATTTACCGTATTTATCGGCGTATAACACGCACTTTTTAGGCTAAAATTTTTAGCCTAAAGTCTGTGTGCGTGTTATACGCCGATACACCACCAGGAAAGGCAGGGGGAGAGAGGCCGTCGCTGCCCGCTTCTCTCCCCCTGCCTTTCCTGGGGTCTAGAGCGCTGCTGTCGGCCCTTCTCACCCCCTGGTTATCGGCGCCGCTGCCCGTTCTGTCCCCCTGACTATCGGTGCCGGCGCCGATAGCCAGGGAGAGAGAAGCGGCGCCGACAGCCAGGGGGAGAGAAGGGGCAGCGGCACCCATTGCCGGCGCCACTGCCCCGTTGCCTCCCCCCATCCCCGGTGGCATAATTACCTGAGTCGGGTCCGCGCTGCTCCAGGCCTCCGTCGTGCGTCCCCGGCGTCATTGCTATGCGCTGAACAGCGCCGCGCCGTGCGTAGCAACGACGCTGGGGACGCACGACGGAGGCCTGGAGCAGCGCGGACCGTGAAGCGGGCAGCGACGGCCTCTCTCCCCTGCCTTTCCTGGGGGTATATCGGGGTATACACGCGCACACACGCACCCTCATTTTATCATGGATATTTGGGTAAAAAACTTTTTTTACCCAAATATCCTTGGTAAAATGAGGGTGCGTGTTATAGGCCGGTGCGTGGTATACCCCGATAAATACGGTATGTGGATTTTGTAGATCAGATCTAATCTTTGTCGAGAATGTACTACATTATTTTAAAGGATTCAGGCAGCTCTAAGGGAACGTGTTTGGTTTACAGTTTTATTCCTTCTTAACCACAAACCCCTAAATACAAATATGTCTTTGTTTCCTTTGTACAGTACATATTGACATTGCACTGTGTGTAAAAAACCAACACACATGTATGAATGAAATAAAGTTAAGAAGGTTAAATAAAACCAAAAGAGTCAACACTAACACATCCATGCTAACCTGTGTGAATAGTGTGCAGAAATCGATGCGTACAGTGTCCTTACTACCCCTTTTGGCTGACAGGTTTCTTCACACTTTGCCAACATATCTATCTATCCATCCATCCATCCACTATAGAAACACATAAGCATGATTATTATAAAACAATAATAGAAAAATTTTGCTTTAAAATGGAGTTCGCTCACTTAAAGGGATAGTCGCACCAACAATACTTATCCCTTATACACAGAATAGTTAGTGTATGATCCTAGGAGTCCAGGGATCCCAGGTCCTCCTTCAGAATAGAGCAATGATCACATGTGTACACTGCAGCTCTATTTATTGGCTAAGGGACTACCAGAGATAGCTGAGCGCTGCAGTTTGCTATCTCTGCAAGTCTCATATGGAGTCAATGAAGCTGCAGTGCACACATGTGTGACCTCTGTGTTCCTTTCTAAAGGAAGGAATGCAGTTGGACCCTCAATGATCATATGCATTGCTTAGTGAGAAAAGCCCTTTAAGCAAGGCCCCATTCATATTTAATTTTTACTATACTTTGCCAGTATTCACAAATTTTAATTGATCCTAATACACTGCTCGCATCCTAGATCTGAATGAATGAACTAATCGTATGAAATACTTTCGTCTTTACAAAGTTGAATGTGCTGACAACAAAATCACACAAAAATTATCAATGGAAATCAAATTTATCAACCTATGGAGGTCTGGATATGGAGTCACACTCAAAATCAAAGTGGAAAACCACACTACAGGCTGATCCAACTTTCATGTATTGTCCTTAAAACAAGTCAAAATGTGTGTGGCCTCCATGTGCCCGTATGACCTCCCTACAACGCCTGGGCCAACTCCTGGACAGTCTGTGGTGCAACGTAGTGTTGATGGATGGAGTGAGACATGATGTCCCAGATGTGCTCAACCGGATTCAGGTCTGGGGAATGGGCGGGCCAGTCCATAGCATCAATGCTTCCTCTTGCAGGAACTGCTGACACACTCCAGCCACATGAGGTCTAGCATTGTCTTGCATTAGGAGGAACCCAGGGCCAACCGCACCAGCATATATGGTCTCACAGGGGGTGAGATGGCAGTCAGGCTACCCCTGGCAAGCACATGGAAGGCTGTGCGGCCCCCCAAAGAAATGCCACCCCACACCATTACTGACCCACCGACAAACCGGTCATGCTGGAGGATGATGCAGGCGGCAGAACATTCTCCACAGCGTCTCCAGACTGTGACATGTCTGTCACATGTGCTCAGTGTGACAGGGCACCAGTGGCAAATTTACCAATCTCTTTGTTCTCTGGCAAATGCCAAATGTTTCTGACCGTCTGAGTGAACATATGCACATTTGTGGCCTGCTAGAGGTCATTTTGCAGGGCTCTAGCAGTGCTCCTCCTGCTCCTCCTTGCACAAAGGTGCAGGTAGCGGTCCTGCTGCTGGGTTGTTGCCCTTATACGGCTTCCTCCTTGTCTCTTGATGTACTGGCCTGTCTCTTGGTAGCACCTCCATGCTCTGGACACTACGCTGACAGACACAGTAAACCTTCTTGCCACAACTCACATTGATGAGCTGAATTACCTGAGCCACTTGTGTGGGTTGTAGACTCCGTCTCATGCTACCACTAGAGTGAAAGCACCACCAGCATTCAAAAGTGACCAAAACATCAGCCAGGAAGCATAGGAACTGAGAAGTGGTCTGTGATCACCATCTGCAGAACCACTCCTTTATTGGGGATGTCTTGCTAATTGCCTATAATTTCCACCTGTTGTCTGTTCCATTTGCACAACAGCAAGTGAAATTGATTGTCAATCAGTGTTGCTTCCTGAGCGGACAGTGTGATTGACTTGTAGTTACATTGTGTTAAGTGTTCCCTTTTATTTTTTATTTTTCTGAGCAGTGTATAAATTAATGGACCTGACACCCATAATGTGGTGATGCACCATCTTGCTAGAAAAATTCAGGGAACGTGCCAGCTTCAGTGCATAAAGAGGGAAACACATCATCATGTAGTAATTTTGCATATCCAGTGGCCTACATGATGATGTGTTTCACTCTTTATGCACTGAAGCTGGCACGTTCCCTGAGTTTTTCCAGCAAGATGGTGCACCGCCACATTATGGGTGTCAGGTCCGAGCATTCCTAGATGAACAGTTTCCTGGAAAGTGGATTGGTTATCGTGGGCCAGTTGAATGGCCCCCAAGGTCTCCCGATCTGACCCCCTCCGACTTTTATCTTTGGGGTCATCTGAAGGCAATTGTCTATGCTGTGAAGATACGAGATGTGCAGCACCTGAAACTACGGATACTGGAAGCCTGTGCTAGCATTTCTCCTGCGGTCTTGCTATCAGTGTGTGAAGAGTGGGAGAAGAGGGTTGCATTGACAATCCAGCACAATGGGCAGCACATTGAACACATTTTATAAGTGGTCAGAACTTATAATAATAACTCATGAAAGAATAAAGTTATGTTAAAACCAAGCACATCATTGTTTTTCTTGTGAAATTCCCAATAAGTTTGATGTGTCACATGACCCTCTTCCTATTGAAAAAAAATGGCCGACTTCAAAATGGCCGCAATGGTCACCACCCATCTTGAAAAGTTTCCCCCCTCACATATACTAATGTGCCACAAACAGGAAGTTAATATCACCAACCATTCCCATTTTATTAAGGTGTATCCATAAAAATGGCCCACCCTGTAGATAAAACAGTGGGGTCCTATTCAAAAGTATTGTATAGGATAGTTTGAATTGTAATATCTAAGAATAATGGAGGTATCCTTTCAAATTGATAAGATTTGCAGCTTCAAACAACTTAGAGGTTGTTCACCGCCACTGTATGTTTGTTTATGCGGACTACAGTGGAACACTAGGATAGACCCAAGATTTCTCACCCTGTAGATGAGTCAAAACTAATTAAAACCAGAGTTATGGACCCTGCACACTGAGGGAATTCAGCAAGGAATTTCCTCATTGGAATTTTACCACAGAAATAACCGGAAATCAGTCCCATCAACTTTTATGTGCCTTTCCAAGCTGATTATACCAAAACAATTAGCATTTCCTCTGTGTGCACAGGCCCTTAAAGGGTTACTCCAGTGGAAAACTATTTTTTTGTTTTATCAACTGGTGGCAGAAATGTAAACGGATGTGTAAATGACTTCTATTAAAAAATGTTTACCCTTCGAGTACTTTTTTGCAGCTGTATGCTACAGAGGAAATTATTTTCTTTTTGAATTTCTTTTTTGTCTTGTCCACAGTGCTCTCTGCTGACACCTCTGTCCATGTCAGGAACTTTCCAGAGCAGTATAGGTTTGCTATGGGGATTTTCTCCCGCTCTGGACAGTTCCTGATACGGGCATCAGGTGTCAGTAGAAAGCACTGTGGACAAGACAAAAAAAGAAATTCAAAAAGAGAAGAATTTCCTCTGTAGCATACAGCTGCTAAAAAGTACTGGAATGGTAAAGGTTTTTAATGGAAGTAATTTACAAATTTCTTTAACTTTCTTGCATCAGTTGATTTAAAAAAAAAAAAAAAAATGTTTTCCACCGGAGTACCCCTTTAATGGGCTCGGGCTGGCTTAAAAATAAGGAAAGTTATACTCACCTGCCTGATCCAACTAAGTAGTACTTCCTGCTTTTGTTATGAAATGCTCACTCAATTCCGGCTGTAACAGTGACCTGATTTAAAAAATAAAATTTTGTAGGCCTGTACAATCCCTTTAAAGATTTAAAGCAAACATTTTATGTAAATATGTGATATACGTACAACCAGTAGTGTCATTTTAGAAAATAGTTCCTGGGCTTATGCAAAGACTAGGTTCACATGGAAGATTGTCCAACTAGAAATATTCTGGCCAGAGAACCCGAGGGCACCCTGTGCCGACTGAATCAGTCCTAGGACTGCGTAGACATTGCACTTCCCATTGAAGGCAATGGATTCTGCCAAAAGAATGACAGAGATCATTCTTTCGTCATGCAATTCCAGTGCCAGAAACTCTGCTGCTGAAATTCTGTAGTGAGGACTGTGCAGAGAAATCCTGTTGACAGGTAGGGGATTCAGCTGCACCAGAATTTCCTCAGTCTGAATATTGCCTTATTTTACTGAGCATTTTGCAACACTATGCAAACTATGAATATTGGTAGTATCATGAACAAGTGTGTCATGCTTGCACTGGGCATTCTTTACAAGCTCCTGTCCCTGCTGTCTTACCAAAGCCTACATTTCCTAAATGTAAAAAAGGGAAAGATTGCAAGCTAATGCGGCATTCTCCAGTGTGCTTATCCATCTAGCTGCCAAAATGTCATGCGGTTGTCCCTCCAATCATCTTAAAAGACTAAGGATTGTAAGGATTCAGCTTTTATGGCTGTGGTCACATCTGTGTTTGGTATGCCATTTGAAGCCTGCATTGGCAATTCCAATTCTGTTGGTGGCACGAATAGCGCAAAATATAGTTGTATTTGCTCTCAAAATATGTTGGTGCATACAGTTAGACAACACTTGAATCCATCTGCCAAAGCATTGTAGTTCCCATTATGAAGGGATGCCACAATGCAGATGTAAACAGAGACTAATTTTGTACAGAAAAAAGAATATCCAAAGTATTTTTAGCGACTTACAAAGCATTCAGTGGTGGGGTGAATAAATGTGTTACTATTAGAGTTTTACAGCTGTGTAAGACCCTTTTCTGGTCTGATCGGTCATAAAATGTTAAAAACCTAACTGAAGATGTATATGTTTATTTCCAAAGCTTTCATTTTTTCACATTTTATTTTTTCCCTCCCTTCTTTATGATCCTTTGTCAGTGACCCCAGTTCTGGAACGATTTGAGCTTTTTTTTTGTGATTTGTATATACCTGTAGTTCCCAGCCAACCATTAGTACATAAGTTAATGTATATAGCTTATGATTCTAATTACCGTATATACTCGAGTTAAAGCCGACCCGAATATAAGCCGAGGCCCCTAATTTCACCCCAAAAACCTAGGAAAACTTGGTGACTAGAGTGGTGACTAGAGTATAAGCCTAGGGTGGGAAATACATGATCCAGACCCCCCGTCATCATCCAGACCCCCCATAATGATCCAGACCCCCCTTTTGTTTTATACTCGCCTCACTGGGAGGCCCTCTTCTCTGCTCCGGGCTAGTGACGCTGCATTGATGCCGCCGCGCAGGGACATCTGTGCGCAGCATACGTCCGTGACATCAGGGGCGTCCCTGTGCAGCGGCGTCAATGCAGAGTCACTAGTCCGGGGCTGGCCTGAAGCGGAGAAGAGGGCCTCCTGGTGGAGATGGACGGCCCGGACCGGCTCACCCTCCCCACCAGACGGTCCCTGCAGCGTAGATGGCCGAAGATTGACGGCCTGGTCCATTCCCCCACAGGTATGCCTGAAGCGTTTTATTTTTTCACTCGAGTATAAGCCGAGTGGGCCATCTTCAGCACGAAATATCGTGCTGAAAAACTCTGCTTATACTCGAATATATACGGTACTAATATCCTGGCTGTCTTCTAAGTGGTTGTTTCACTCTCTGCTCTGGCATTAGCCATTGTCCTACCGCACAATTGATTAAGTGGGGAAAATCTATCCAATAAGGAGTTAGTTGTTTAAATGATATGTCCATCTTTAATGGAGTTATCCACCAAAAGGTGATTTTAGTGCTTACCTGCCAGACAGTGGACATCCTTAGGAAGGATCTGAGTCTTGGGGCTAAATGGCTATGTTGGGAGATTACCATAATACTGTGGATAACTTTTTGTGAACTGGGTATTTCTTGTTTGATTTAATTCTCAAACTACACATCCCATAGTTCCATGCTTGTAAGTGTGAAGTCACTTTCCTCCCTCCCACACATCAACCACCTCACCCACTGAAACACAAATGAGTTGCATTCCATTCAAAAGACCAGTGTTTTCTAACCAGGGTGCCTACAGCTGTTGCAAAATGATCTCTCTCCCACTCAGCGGTCGCTCCACCCATTGAAGCAGACAGGCTCCCTGTCATCACATCTGACTAGTGATGTCATGTCTCGACACACTGCAACCTGGGAAAAACCAAGACCTGAGTAATTTTGTATGCTGTTAATATTAAATATTGGGGCAAAAATCACATAAGAATTGCGAGATCACCGTCTCACACAGGTACAGACACTATATTATGAACTAACTTTACAGCCCCTGTAGCAGAGTCAAATAAAAAAAAATTCCTGGATTACCCCTTTTAACCCCTTAAGGACCAAGGGCGTACAGGTACGCCTTTGCTCCCTGGTACTTAAGGACCAAGGGCGTACCTGTATGCCCGTGGGAATTTCGGTCCCCGCCGGGCGGGGACCGGGCCGGGGTGACTGCTGATATCTATCAGACGGCACCCCGCGCAAATGCACAGGAGGGTCATTAGACCCCCCATGTCGGCGATCGGCGCAAATCGCAAGTGAATTCACATTTGCGATTTGAGCCGATTCCGGGTCATTATGGGTCTATGGTGACCCGGAATAGAAGGGGGATCGCGGGTATCCTAGACACCCACGATCCCCCTGTAGCGATAGGAGTGAGGTGGCAAAGGTGCCACCCCTCCTATCTCTGCTATTGGTGGTCTAGACGCGACCACCAATAGCAGATCGGGGGCGGAGGGGTTTACTTTCGGTTTCCTCGTTCTGCCCACCCACAATAGGCGGGGCAGGATGGGGAAACCGACAGGGACCGGCGCCGAAGATCCACTTACCCATTGGCGACGGCAGCGGGCGAGGATCAGCGGCGGCAGCGGGCGACGATCGGCGCAAGAAGAGGACCGCGACGCAGCCGGTGAGTTACTTAGCAACATCTGGAGGGCTACAGTCTGAGACCACTATAGTGGTCTCTAAACTGTAACCCTCCAGATGTTGCAAAACTACAACTCCCAGCATGCCCAGAGAGCTGTTTAGGCTTGCTGGGAGTTGCAGTTTTGCAACAGCTGGAGGTCTACAGTTTGAGACCACTGCAAAGTGATCTCTATACTGTGCACCTCCAGATCTTGCAAAACTACAACTCCCAGCATGCCCAGACAGCAGTTTGCTGTCTGGGCATGCTGGGAGTTGTAGTTTTGCAACATCTGGAGGTCCACAGTTTGGAGACCACTGTGCAGTGGTCTCTAGACTATAGCTCTCCAGATGTTGCAAAACTGCAACTCCCAGCATGCCTAAACAGCAAACAGCTGTCTCTGCATGCTGGGAGTTGTAGTTGCGATCCCTCCAGCTGTTGCATAACTACATCTCCCAGCATGCCTTTCGGCGATCAGTACATGCTGGGAGTTGAAGTTTTGCAACAGCTGGAGGCACACTGGTTGGAAAATACTGAGTTAGGTAACAGAACCTAACTGAAGGTTTTCCAACCAGTGTGCCTCCAGCTATTGCAAAAGTACAACTCCCAGCATGCACGGTCTGTCAGTACATGCTGGGAGTTGTAGTTTTGAAACAGCTGGAGGTTTGCCCCCTCCCATGTGAACGTACAGGGTACATTCACACTGGCGGGTTTACAGTAAGTTTTCTGCTTCAAGTATGAGCTGCGGGAAATTTTTCGCCGCAGCGCAAACTCCTAGCGGTAAATTCACTGTAAACCTCCGCCAGTGTGAATGTACCCTAAAAACACTACACTACACTTACACATAATAAAGGGTAAAACACTACATTTACACCCCCTTACACTGTCCCCCTAATAAAAATAAAAAAACATATTGTACGGCAGTGTTTCCAAAACAGAGCCTCCAGCTGTTGCAAAACAACAACTCACAGCATTTCCGGACAGCCACTAACTGTCCAGGCATGCTGGGAGTTTAGCAACAGCTGGAGGCACCCTGTTTGGGAATCACTGGCGTAGAATACCCCTATGTCCACCCCCTGTACAATCCCTAATTTAGTCCTCTCACTTCAGAGCCCTGTCGTATTTCAAGGAAACAGTTTAGTGCCACATATGGGGTATCTCCGTACTCAGGAGAAATTGCACTACTAATTTTGGGGGCTTTTTTTCCTTTTACCCCTTATGAAAAAGAAAAGTTGGGGTCTACACCAGCCTGTTAGTGTAAAAAAAGAAAAAAAATTTACACTAACATGCTGGTGTTGTCCTTTACTTTTTATTTTCACGGGAGGTAAAAGGAAAAAAGGACCCCCAGAATTTGTAACGCAATTTCTCCAGAGTACGGAAATACCCCATATGTGGGCGTAAAATGCTCTGCGGACGCACAACAAGGCTCAGGAGTGAGAGCGCACCATGTACATTTGAGGCCTAAATTGGTGATTTGCACAGAGGTGGCTGATTTTACAGCGGTCCTGACATAAATCCAAAAAAATAAATACCCACATGTGACCCCATTTTGGAAACAACACCCCTCACGGAACGTAAAAAGGGGTATAGTGAGCCTGAACACCCCACAGGTGTTTGACAAATTTTCATTAAAGTTGGATGGGAAAATGAAAAAAAAAAATATTTTTTCACTAAAATGCTGGTCTCACCCTAAATTTTTAATTTTCACAAGGGAAAATAAAAAAAAGCCCCCCAAAATTTGTAACCCAATTTCTTCTGAGTAAGAGCATACCCCATATGTGGATGTAAATAGCTCTATGGGTGCACTACAATGCTCAGAACAGAAGGAGCGCCATTGGGATTTTGAAGAGACAATTTGTCCGGAATTGAAGGTCACTTGTGTTTACAAAGCCCCCATGGTACCAGAACAATGGACCCCCCCCCATATGTGACCCCATTTTGGAAACTACACCCCTCATGTAATGTAATAAGGGGTACAGTGAGCATTTACGCCCCACAGGTGTCTTGACAGATTTTTGGAACAGTGATCCTTGAAAATTAAAAATTTAATTTTCCATTTTCACAGCCCACTGTTCCAAAGATCTGTCAAACGCCAGTGGGGTGTAAATGCTCACTGCACCACTTATTAAATTCTGTGAGGGGTGTAGTTTCCAAAATAGGGTCACATGTGGGGGGGGGGGTCCACTGTTCTGGCACCACGGGGGGCTTTGTAAATGCACATGGCCCCTGACTACCATTCCAAACAAATTCTCTTTCCAAAAGCTCAATGGTGCTCCTCCTCTTCTGAGCATTGTAGTTCACCCGTAGTGCACTTCAGGTCCACTTATGGGGTACCTCCATACTCAGAAGAGATGGAGTTACAAATTTTGGGGGGTATTTTCTGCTATTAACCCTTGCAAAAATGTGAAATTTGGGGGGAAACACATTTTAGTGAAAAAAAATATATTTTTTTTTACATATGCAAAAGTCGTGAAACACCTGTGGGGTATTAAGGCTCACTTTATTCCTTGTTACGTACCTCAAGGGGTCTAGTTTCCAAAATGGTATGCCATGTGGGTTGTTTTTGCTGTTCTGGCACCATAGGGGCTTCCTAAATGCAACATGCCCCCCAAAAACCATTTCTGAAAAACGTACTCTCCAAAATCCCCTTGTCGCTCCTTCGCTTCTGAGCCCTCTACTGCGCCCGCCGAACACTTTACATAGACATATGAGGTATGTGCTTACTCGAGAGAAATTGGGCTACAAATTCAAGTATAAATTTTCTCCTTTTACCCCTTGTAAAAATTCAAAAATTGGGTTTACAAGAACATGCGAGTGTAAAAAATGAAGATTGTGAATTTTCTCCTTCACTTTGCTGCTATTCCTGTGAAACACCTAAAGGGTTAAAACACTTACTGATTGTCATTTTGAATACTTTGTGGGGTGCAGTTTTTATAATGGGGTCATTTGTGGGGTATTTCTAATGTGAAGACCCTTCAAATCCACTTCAAACCTGAACTGGTCCCTGAAAAAAAGCGAGGTTCAAAATTTTGTGAAAAATTGGAAAAGTGCTGCTGAACTTTGAAGCCCTCTGGTATCTTCCAAAAGTAAAAACACGTCAATTTTATGATACAAACATAAAGTAGACATATCGGAAATGTGAATAAAAAAATATATATTTAGAATATCCATTTTCCTTACAAGCAGAGAGCTTCAAAGTTAGAAAAATGCAAAATTTTCAAATTTTTCATAAAATTTTGTGATTTTTCACCAAGAAAAGATGCAAGTTACCACAAAATTTTTGCACTATGTTAAAGTAGAATATGTCACGAAAAAACAATCTCGGAATCAGAATGATAACTAAAAGCATTCCAGAGTTATTAATGTTTAAAGTGACAGTGGTCAGATGTGCAAAAAACGCTCTGGTCCTAAGGTGTAAAATGGCCTGGTCCTTAAGGGGTTAATACCAACCTGTAATATAGTCTAGAGCAGGGCTTCTCTGTCTTTTTTTCACTGAGGCCTTACCCAACAGCCCAAAGTGATACCTAGGCCTGACCATCTGTGGTGGAAGTCCATGGTTAAATTAAAAATATTTCTCATTCTATTCTATTTCTCATTTTCTCCTAAACTCTCTACCATTAAAAGTCAAAATAAATCAATAATGTTGCTAAAGCAGAGATTGTTGCAGCCAGGGAAAGGATTCACTTTTTGTAAAAACTGCTTCCCCAGCTGAACCACACCAACACCTAGGTGGCACCTCACAGATAAAAGGAAAACTCAATTTAAATTTTTTATTATTATTATCATAGGTTACGCCAGGGCTGCTCCGTCAACCATGCCATCAAGATCTTAATATCATTGTGTTTAGTTATCTTGCTAAACTTGGTAAACATTTAGTAAAAAAAAAAAAATCTTTCCACACCTTGTTTGATTTTATTTAAAATGGAATCCCTACCAGAATTGGTCAATGAATGTCATCTACTTCTTAGGGCTAGACTTTATTTCATCTTCAAAACAAAAAGTTTCTATACTTCCTCTTGTTATATCAGAAAACAGGAAATTTAAATGAAAACCAAAATTTTGCACATTTTGGAGGGTTTTGTTTTTACACTGTACACTTTACGGTAAAAATGACATGTGTTCTTTATTCTGTGGGTCAGTATGATTAAAATGATACCCATGGCTAGATACTTTTCTATTTTTACCGCTTAAAAAAAATCTAAAACTTTTTGTACAAAATCAGCAATCTAAAATCGCCCTATTTTGACCACCTATAACTTTTTCATTTTTCCGTATATAGGGCGGTATAAGGGCTCATTTTTTGCGCCATCATCTGTACTTTTTTTTAGATACCACATTTGCATATATAAAACTTTTAGATCATTTTTTATTAAATTTTTTTGAATAAAATGTGACAAAAAAGCAGCATTTGAAAACTTTTACATTTTTTTACGTTTAAGCCATTCACCGTACGGGATCATTAACATTATATTTTGATAGTTCGGACATTTACGCGACGATACCAAATATGTTTATAAAAAAAATAATTACGCTTTTTGTGGGTAAAATGGAAAAAACGGACAATTTTCATTTTTATTGGGGGAGGGGATTTTTCACTTTTTTTTTTACTTTTTTTTTTTTTTTTACATTTTTCAACTTTTTTTTAAACGCTTTTTATGTCCCCATAGGGGACTATCTATAGCAATCGTTTGATTGCTAATACTGTGCAGTGCTATGCATAGGACACAGCTCTGCTCAGCATTATCGGTCATCTTATGCTCTGGTCTGCTCGATCGCAGACCAGAGCAGAAGACCCCGGGAGACGGCCAGAGCTAGGTAAGGGGACCTCCGGCTGTCATGCTGGATGATCGGATACCCGCGGCAGCGATGCGGGCGATCCGATAATCCAATCAAAGTGCCACAATGCCGCAGATGCCATGATCTGTATTGAGGGGTTAATGGCGGACATCCGCGCGATTGCGGATGTCGGCCATTATGTGCGGGTCGCCGGCTGCTGCTAGCAGCCGGAATCTGCCGTGTATGACGCGAGCACCCTTCCGATGCTCGCGGTCATACACAGGACGTAAATATACGTCCTGGTGTGGGAAGTCCCGCCAAACCAGGACGTACATTTACGTCCGTGGTCGTTAAGGGGTTATACTCACCTGGGGCAAGTAACAGGTGTGGGAAATATAAAAATCACACCTGAAAGCAGATAAAAATGAGAGAAGTTCACTTAGTCTTTGCATTGTGTGTCTGTGTGTGCCACACTAAGCATGGACAACAGAAAGAGGAGAAGAGAACTGTCTGAGGACTTGAGAACCAAAATTGTGGAAAAATATGAACAA
The DNA here is from genome assembly GCF_029499605.1 of Hyla sarda. Lineage (NCBI taxonomy): Eukaryota > Metazoa > Chordata > Amphibia > Anura > Hylidae > Hyla > Hyla sarda. The sequence goes on along the minus strand of NC_079191.1, from coordinate 139,868,623 downwards.
TCTCGAGGTTACAAGTCCATCTCCAGAGATCTAGATTTGCCTTTGTCCACAGTGTGTAACATTATCAAGAAGTTTGCAACCAATGGCACTGTAGCTAATCTCTCTGAGCATGGACGGAAGAGAAAAATTTATGAAAGGTGTCAACGCAGGATAGTCTGGATGGTGGTTATTTAATCTGTCCTGCAGGCTCAAGGAGCATCAGTGTCAGCGCGAACTATCCGTCGACATTTAAATGAAATGAAACGCTATGGCAGGAGACCCAGGAGGACCCCACTGCTGACACAGAGACATAAAAAAGTAAGACTACATTTTGCCAAAATGAACTTGAGTAAGCCAAAATCCTTCTTGGAAAACATCTTGTAAACAGATGAGACCAAGATAGAGCTTTTTGGTAAAGCACATCATTCTACTATTTACCAGAAACGGAATGAGGCCTACAAAGAAAAGAACACAGTACCTACAGTGAAATATGGGGAGGTTCAATGATGTTTTGGGATTGTCTTGCTGCCTCTGGCACTGGGTGCCTTGAATGTGTGCAAGGCATCATTAAATCTGAGGATTACCAACGGATTTTGGGTCGCACTGTACAGCCCAGTGTCAGAAAGCTGGGTTTGTGTCCGAGATCTTGGGTCTTCCAGCAGGACAATGACCCCAAACATACATCAAAAAGCACCCAGAAATGGATGGCCACAAAGCGCTTGAGAGTTCTGAAGTGGCCAGCAATGAGTCCAGATCTAAATCCCATAAAACACCTGTGGTGAGATCTTAAAATTGATGTGGGGAAAAGGCGCCCTTCCAATAAGCGAGACCTGGATCAGTTTGCAAAGGAAGAGTGGTCCAACATTCCGGCTGAGAGGTGTAAGAAGCTTATTGATTGTTATAGGAAGCGACTGATTTCAGTTATTTTTTCCAAAGGGTGTGCAACCAAATATTGAGTTAAGGGTGCCAATAATTTTTTTCCAGCCCATTTTTGAAGTTTGGTGTGACATTATGTTCAATTTGCTTTTTTTCCTCCCTTTTTTTGGTTTAGTTCTAATACACACAAAGGGAATAAACATGTGTATAGCAAAACACTGCAATCCTTTTCTGGGAGAAATACTTCATTTTCTTGAAAAATTTCAGGGGTGCCAATATTTACGACCATGACTGTATGCTGCAAAGGACACAAAATGAGTAGAATCAATATCCTTCCTCTCTGGCAGCCGACCTTATAGTCCTTTTTTTTACCCCCTGTGTATAATATAGGATCCGAAAGTAGTGAAGACAAACCAAAGGAAATAGCTAACTAATATTTAACCTCTTAAGGACGCAGGGCGTATGGATACGCCCTGCATTCCGAGTCCTTAAGGACGCAGGGCGTATCCATACGCCCGTGGGAATTCCGGTCCCCACCGCTAGCCGGTTGGGGACCGGAGCCGGATGCCTGCTGAAATCATTCAGCAGGCACCCTGGCACATCGCCCAGGGGGGTCCTGAGACCCCCCCCCCCCCCCCATGTCGGCGATCGGAGAAAATCGCATGTCAATTCAGACATGCGATTTTCTCCAATTCCGGGCTGATCGGGTCTCTGGTGACCCGATCACCCGGAAAATAGGGCTGATCGGAGTTGTCAGCAACAACCCCGATCAGCCTAAAGGATTGGAGTGAGATCGCAAAGCTGCGATCTACTCCTATCCCCTGCCATTACTCAGAACGTTCTGCCCGCCCCTGGATGTCGAGGGGCTCTGGGAAGAAGATGGAGGCCGTACCTGCAGGAGAAGATGCCTGGGGACCTGGGATCTTCGCTGGAGCCTGCAGGATCCTGATAAGTAAGGGAATCGACAGTGGGGGGGGGGGGGGGGGAATTGAAAGTGAAAGTAAATCGATCTTTACTGTGGCAACCACTAGGGAGGCCAAACTGCAACTCCCAGCATGCCCAGAGAGCCAAAGGCTGTCTGGGCATGCTGGGAGTTGTAGTTTTGCAACATCTGGAGGGTCACAGTTTGGAGACCACTGTTACAGTGGTGCCCCAACAGTAGCCCTCCAGATGTTGCCAAACTACAACTCTCAGCATGCCTCAACTGCCCAGGCATGCTGGGAGTTGTAGTTCTGTAACATCTGTCCCTTCAGATTTAGCAATTTTCATGACATTTTTGAAAATTGCTGCTCTACTTTGAAGCCCTCTAATTTTTTCAAAAAGCAAAAGTATGTCCATTTTATGATGCCAACATAAAGTGGACATATTGTGTTTGTGAAGAAAAATAAAATTTATTTGGAATATCCATTTTCCTTACAAGCAGAGAGCTTCAAAGTTAGAAAAATGCAAAATTTTCCAAATTTTCATTAAATTTTGGGATTTTTCACCAAAAAAGGATGCAATTAACGCCGAAAATTTACCACCAAAATAAAGTAGAATATGTCACGAAAAAACTATCTCAGAATCAGAATATTCGGTAAAAGCGTTTTCGCGTTATTAATTTGTAAAGTGACGGTGGTCAGAATTGCGAAAAAGGGCTCAGTCCTTAAGGTGAAAAAGGGCTGCGTCCTTAAGGGGTTAACTAAAAAGCAAAACAGAAGGCTATCTGTATTGGTTTCTGTGTTGTAAAACTAGGTTGAGATCTTGCCATAGGGATATTGACTGAGCATGTGTGTCTACTAGCATGCAGCTCACCTTAGGAGGACCTGAAGATTGCTCTAAACTGTGAACACTAGGCATCGACATACTAAGTAAGTAAATGTAATATTTATTCTTTGGATCTTATTCAAATTCATGGAAATGGCTACCATTGTTAATTTTCATGATCTGTACAAATATAACATAACAGGTAATAGTGGGACAACTCTTTTACATGTATTTTAGTGGTGCAGTTAGCACACATCATGCCTTACAGCTACTTCTGGCCCAGAATATATGTACCAGAAGTCTCCTACCATTAACTACCTAAATCATCATGAGCACTGCAGAATTAAAGTCCAGTATTATAACCAGCTGCCACATTGCAGGTAACATCTGTTATTCCTGCAAGTTTCTATATACGATGGCCCCAACAATTGTTGTAACAGCATCAACTTACAATGCTTCCACAGTATGTCGGGTGCCATTCCATAAGCAGCTACCCGGCGACTGTTGATCACTAGATCGCACACCGGTCTGCCCTATTCTACCACCACCGAACGTACTACAGTACTGCATATGCATTTGGGTACTGTGCTGTAGTAGAGACAGTGAGTGTCAGCTACTTGGGCTAGGTTCATACGGCTGTTATCTCCCGTCCCGCCATTCTCCCGTCATTGCTGGTAAACGGACCATACTAGGAAATGGATGTTAACTGATGCAAAAGGATTCCATTAAGTGGCATCCTGTTGCATCAGTTTTTAATCCGTTTATTGTTCTCTTTTATTTTTGTCTGGCTACTTTCTGGTAGCTCACACCTCTTCTGAGCATGCTCAGTAATAACAGATCAAAAATGGATTGGAAAAAACGGGTGCAAACGGAGACCTTAAAGGAAATCTGTCATCAGTATCACCCGCACTAATCTGTCATACAGGCTTGTAGTGTAGGTGATACTGATCAGTATCACCTGCACTACAAGCCTGTATGACAGGTTAGTGCGGGTGATACTGATGACAGATTTCCTTTAAAGGGGTACTCCGATGGAAAACCTTTTTTATTTATTTATTTTAAATCAACTGGTGCTAGAAAGTTAAACAGATTTGTAAATTACTTTTATTTAAAAATCTTATCCCTTCTGTTACTTATCAGCTGCTGTATACTACAGAGGAAGTTCTTTTCTTTTTGAATTTATTTTCTGTCTGACCACAATGCTTTCTGTTGACACCTCTGTCCATGTCAGGAACTGTCCAGAGCAGGAGTGGTTTGCTATGGGGATTTGCTCCTGCTCTGCACAGTTCCTGACATGGACAGAAGTGTCAGCAGAGAGCACTGTGGTCAGACAGAAAAGACATTCAAAAAGTAAAACAACTTCCTCTGGAGCAAATAGCAGCTGATAAGTACTGGGAGAGTTAAGATTTGTAAATAGAAGTGATTTGCAAATCTATTTAAATTTCTGGCACCAGTTGATTAAAAAAAATGGTTTTCCACCAGAGTACCCCTTTTAAAGGCTCATCTGTTTTCAATACGTTACCCATAGACTTCAATGTTAAATTTACAATATCCGTTTCTATTCTATGATTTTTGACGGGGAAAAAAATACTGCATGCAATGTCTTTTTGCCATCAAAAATGATAGATTAGGGATCAAACCGGTGCAAATGACTTGCAAAGGACTGTTAAAAAATCCCATTGACATCAATTGTATTCATTTAAATCCGTTTGCAAGCCAATTGAACATGTCAAGAACAGACTTAATAAAGGGCATGAGAACAAGGGTAATGTGAACGAGCCCATACTGTGTCTTTTTACAGTATGCTACAGCTCCCACAGCTCTTTGCTTCCTTCTGTTAGTGATCTGCAGCAAGAAGCTGTAGGCTGATTGGATAGTTCCGCAGGTCACTGATACAGTTACCTGTCCCACATCCCAGTGATATTGTCACACAGACACTAGAGGTCTCATGGGGATTTTTTTGTGAAGGCTTATGTTTTTATACTGCACAGAACTGTACCAAACCCTTTAAAAATATCTCTAATAATGTACTAATTGCAGTTTATTCCATGTAAACATATTTAATTTGTTCTCCTACATTTCCTTGTCACACCCACTCACTAACATCACTTTGAATTCCTTTCAGTGGAAATTCTGAATTTCGTTTTATATAAAAATAGCCAACCACATATAAAAAGACTGCTGTTTACAGGTTTCATTGCAGTAAACACACAGTGTACTGAAGATATACCCAGATGCGGTGTTTTCTTTAAGCCAGGGCTTGAAAAATTTATTTTGAATCTTTGAATTAAAAAAAGTTAGGAGCTGGCCCAGAAGCTGTAATTTTTACCGGTACCAGTTTTGTGTAGTATTGACTTTATTTTTGTTCACGTTTTATGACATGTATTCTGCATAACCATTGCACTGATCCTTGTCTGAGATCAGTGTTATATGATAAGGCCCTGGGTTGGCCTGAGAATCAATCAGCACCCTGCAATTACATTGTGGGGGAGGGCGATCGGACCACTGGACCACCAGATATGCGTGCCATAACTGTTTAAATATTGTTTAACTGTTAAATTATGGAATGTCTGAGTGATTTCCAATGCCTGTCATAGTCAGCAGGTATCAGCTTCAGATAGCAGCCAATACCTGCTTGGTATGGCATGGGCCCAACTTCTGGGCGCATATAATAATCCCACACCCGACTCATAATGTAAATGTAAGTCATTGGTTGTAAGGGTTAAGCCATCTAACCCCCCTTTCTGGCATGAGGAAGACCAGTGAAAATAACAAGGGGCCCTCCATTCCCTTTTGAGAGAGCCCATGAAGATGGCTGTCATGGCATGTAGCTCGTCTGCTGGGCGGGACACTCCAGCTGCTCTATTCAACTAGGTAGTGTCAGGCACAATCTGAGTCTGCAGTGCACAGGGCTGACAAATACCTAGGTGCCAAAATGAAATTCTGAGTTGCCATGGTGACCTGGCGTCTGGGATTTGTCGAGCCCTGTTTGAAACTGTTACTTTGCAAATAAAATTCATTTCTGATGCCTGATACAGTTGCAAGAAAAACTGCAGTGATTACTGATAAAATGTAACCTGGTTGTTAGTCATACAGATATGTGGAATTCCTATTGCCCTGCATGTCCCAGGCGCCGGGCAGGTGAATTTTTCAGGCCCTTAGCCCTGCTTCGGACCTGAAAGCCCCCGACAAGCACGGCGGCACTCAGAGGGGTGTATGGGATGGGCTCCTGACTCGTGCACGCGCCAAACTCTGCAGCCCCCGGCTGTTTTCAGTAGCTGGGGGCCGCCGCTAATAGCCAGCATGCTGTGATCGCCGCGGCTGGCTGTTAACCCTTTAGATCGCCGCTGTCAAAACTGACAGCGGTATCTAAAGGAACATGTGACAGCTCCCTGGTGGGGTGGATCGCGATCGCGTACCTCTGCTTCCCTGGTGTCCGTGGCTCTGTCATTGATAGAGCCTGGCTGGACTAGGCTCTATCAATGGATCGCAGAGCACACAGATCAATGTAGTTCAATAGAACTCTTTTGATCTGTATGAGAAATCTAATGATTCCTCCTAAAATTCCCCTAAGTTTAAAAGACACACAGTAACCCCTTCCATATTAAAAGTTCAAATCACACCCTTTTCCTATATAAAAACATGTAAACGTAATAAAAATAAACATATTTGGTATCGCTGCATGCGTAATTATACAAACTATTAAAATATAACATAATGTATCCTGTACGGTAAATGATGTAAATGTAAGAAAAAAAATATATCAAACCACAGAATTGCAATTTTTATAATATCCCAGAAAAAAGTTAAAAGCGATTAGTCAGATCAATCCCAAATGATAACTATACAAAAAAAAAAAATGAAAAAATTTGTCCTCATACAGCCTTGTATGCGAAAAAAGCTACGGGGTCAGAAAAGGGCAATTAAAAAAAAATTGGAAAAAGTTCTGATTTTTTTTTTACTTAGTAAAACATGACAGAAACTATACAAATCTAGTATTGCTGTAATCAGGCTGGCCTAAAGTATCAAAACAACATGTCAGCTCAACCACAAGTTAAATGGCGTAGAAAAGAAAAACCCCAAATTTGCTAAATTATCTTTTACTATTTCAATTTCACGTCACCAATATTATAATTTTTTTTGTTTCCGAGCATATGTTATGGAAAAATTTTAATGTATCATTATAGTAGGTAGTTATGGCTATTATAGGAAGAGGAGGAAAAAACGAGTGTGTAAAAGTGAATATTGGCCAGGACAAGTGGATCGTCAAGTAGATTTTGTTCCGTTTTAGTCCCGTGGACAAGTAGTTTTCTATTAAATTTCCACACCCCTGGTCATAACTATAGAAAAACACAATATAACTAAACTAATAACTCACAAACTGCTATACTGTATATGTTCTCAAGCACATTGCGAAAAAGTTATATCCCATAGATCCCCCTTGAGCAACAATCACCTCCACCGAACATTTCTTGTAGCTGCAAATAATATAATTTGCACAACATTTATGAGTTTTGTTTTTACTCCCAGCAAACATAGCCCTTCAGTGCATCAGTGTTTCTGGGATGTCTTGCTGCGCAGCCCTCTGTAGGTCATGCTACAGCATCACAGTAAGGTTACGGTCAGAACTTTGACTTGGACAGTCAAAAACACAAATAATCTTTATTAGATTTACTCATGTTCTTTGGGTCATTGTCTTTTTTGTATCATCCAACATCTCTACAACTTGAGGTCATGGACTGCTGCCCTCATGTTCTCCTGTGCACTGTCTTCATACGCCTTTTGAATTCATTGTTCCCTTAATGATCACAAGGTGTCTGGGCCCTGAGACAGTAAAGTATTTCCCAGCTGATGAGCCGTCCACCATGCTTGATGTTGATGTGTGCAGTCTTTTGTTGCTAACCATGGTGTTGTGCTGTGTCTTTTCTTTGTAGTGGCGTTTCTTTTTTTTTGGCAGCAGATGCTTTCTTCATGTTATCCTTCCATCCCATCAACACCTTGCTTTTTACATGTTTTCCTAATAGTTGACTCACAAACAAAACCACTGAATAAAGAGAGTACAAAAAATTATGTCCACCAACAACAAAAATCATAGAAACACTAAAACTTAACATTTAATACTCTTAAAATGAGTGTGTACAGTATATCCACAAAACCATCAAATAAAGGGAGATTTCAGTCCTAGTGACAGCTATGGACCAAAATAACTGGACACAATGTCCCAAATAATTAATGGTAATACCAATGACACTAGTCACCCACACGTTACAGCCGACAATAACCAAAACAGACAGAAAAGAATAGATAGTTGCAGCATGTTATGTTATATTACAACTTACGGGATACAGGAAATGGAGAGACAGGGGGAAGGGGGACTATCCTATAATATTTTTGGATTTGTGAAGGCTATACTAGTCATATGCTTATGTGTGCCCATTTGGACATGTTGTGGGTATAGGAACAGAACAGAACCCTTTCTTCTGTTCCCTGTACATCTATTATTAACACACTGTGTTCATCATATGAGTACCTTACTATCTAACATACCTCATGTTTGATTGATGTACATTACATATTTCTTGCTGTACCTTGAGTCTATACACATCACTTGACCCTTTTAATATTGAGTATTAGGTTTGCTAGGGCATCGTACCTTCTCCTATCCAAAGAGCCAGATAGACCCTATTTAGTGAGATTGAGAGATTCTTTGCTCCCCATTTGTCTGAATTCAGGGTCGAGTTAGGTTATACTCAGGGGTAGGTTCCAGAGCGGGACCTTTTACCCCGCCTAGGAATAGGAATAGACTGAGGGACTATCAGTAGGGTCATCAGGTAGGGGCTGCCTCCACCAGGCCCTCCCCTTCCCCTAGTCCCCTACCCCCGTCTCTCCATTTCCTGTATCCTGTAATTTTCCTTTAGTCCTAGTTGTAATATAACATAACATGCTGCAACTATTTATTATCTGTCTGTTTTGGTTACTGTCGGCTGTAACTTGTGGGTGACTAGTGTCACCTTATTGGTATTGTCATTGATTTGGAACATTGTTTCCAGATTTCTTGGTCCATAGTTGTCACTAGGGCTGACATCTCACTTTATTTGATGGCTTTGTGGATATACACACTTTTTAAGAGTATTATTAAATGTTAAGTTTTCAGTGTTTCTGGGATTTTTGGACACACAAACAGAAGTTTTTGCAGCTGGTAGAGTTTTCTGTAGGTTCTTTGCCATTACGTTCTTTTTCCACACTTTTTTTTAGAATTGCCTGTTGTGCAAGTGATTAAAGGTCTCATTCACATTCCGCTTTGTTTCTCCAGGATACGTCAGGATATATAGACCCATTTGGCCCATCTAGTCTGCCAAATATTCTGAATACCATCTATAGTCTTTGGCCGTATGATCCAAATCTTACATGAAGGATAGCCCCATGCCTATCCTATAAATGCTTAAAGGAAAACTGTTACCAGTTTCACCTGCACTAACCAGTGGTACTGGCTGCGCCAGGGGTCGGTTTTTCATCCGAGATCTCCAATCTGCATCTGACGGCACAGCATTTTAGTCAGTGTCACCCGCACTACCAGCCAGTACCAGTATTTGCAGCTACCACTTCTAATGAAAGGCCATTCCATACATTCACTACTCTCTCAGTGAAGTAATACTTCCTGAACTCTTTTCAAAGTATCTATATCCTTCTGGATACCATCAAGAAGGTATCTTGTTTTATACCATGGTGTGGCTGCAGAATAACCATATGGTTGCATACTTGCTGCAACATGGTAGACTACACCATTTTGGACTGGATCCGGTTGTATGAACCCCTTTTGGACTGGATCCGGTTGTATGCAGGTGACAGAGACCGGAAATGTGATGTGAATGGTAGACTAACACCACACCTACTCCAAGGGAGAATTTTCCATATTTGTAGACAATTGTCTAATTATTGATTGCTGTACATACGTCTTTAACATGTCTTCACAAATTTGTTTAGATTGGCCAGTCTTTGTTGGTATAACAGATTTGTCACTAACCAGGCTTTTTGAGCATTTCAGTGTTTTATTCATTTATTCAGTATTTGTAAAATCCACAATATCGGCCTCCTCTCCTTATTTAATCCGTTAAATCCTAATGACCCCCCGCAATCTCTTGTACTGGACCCTGGCAGTCCGCAGGAAGGGGGCGTATCAACCACTGCATGTAGCCGCGGCAGACACGCTTCATCAATACAACTCTATGGGAGATCAGGAGCAATGCCTTCGGCAATCTCAGTCTCTACCGTAGCGCTGTTTTGAGGGGGCATGTCGGCTGCTGCTTTGTGCAGTGGTGAACTGCAAAGAGACGGTGCCCCGTACGGGAGATTGCAGGGGTCCCAGCCGTCAGACCCCCTGCCATATGAAACTTATCACCTATCCTTAGGATAGGGGATAACATTTCCAATCCTGGACTACTCCTTTAAGGATGCAGGGTGTATGGGTACGGCCTTGCGGCCTGGTACTTAAGGCTGCAGGGTGTACCTGTACGCCCTGGTCCCATTACCAGGGTTTGAAGCGTGCTCTCGAGCTGAGCACGCTTCAAACCCGGAGGGTTTCGACTGCTCAGCAGCCAGGACCCAGGGTTAATGCTGAACATGGAGGATCAGGCTGATGCCCAGCATTTACCCTATAGACGCCGTGATCATAGTTGATCGTGGTGTCTAAAATGCTGAGTTAACGTGCCGGTTAGCTTAGTGGAGCTGATCGTGACCATAGCGGGGAAACTGCGATGTCTCGATCAGCTGAGAGGACGGTGGGAGGGCCCTTGCCTGCCTCCTCACCATTTGATCGGTGATCCACTGCTGCCTCCAGCCTCTGCAGGCTGTAGCAGCAGAGCACCGATAACACTGATCAATTAAACATTAAACTCAGCATTAAACAGTGTATGCAATTGAATGATTGCATGGTATAGCCCCCTATAGGTACAAAAAAAAAAACAACTGTAAAATGTGTAAGAAAAATAAATAAATTAAGAAATGTGAATAAACCCCTCCCCTAATAAGTTTGAATCACCCCCCCCCCCCAGTTCCCATTTTTTAACGAAAATAATTTCATAAAAAATAAACATATGTGGTATCGCTGCGTGCGTAAATGTCCGAACTATTAAAATATAAGGTTAGCTAAACCACGCAGTCGATGGCATACACAAAGTCCAAAATTGTGCATTGTGGTCCCTTCATATACCATAAAAAAATTATAAAACAGTGATCAAAAAGTCCCACCAAAACAAAAATGGTACCGATATAAACTACAGACATCGGATCGGGGCAAAAAGCCCTCACACATCCCCATTTACAGATGAATATAAAAGTTTTAGGGGTCAGAAGATTTTAAACATACTCATTTTGATGCATGTAGTTATAATTTTTTTAAAGTAGTAAAATAATAAAAAACCTACATGAATTGGATATGCTTGTAATCGTATGGGTCTACAGAATAAAAATAAGGTGTCATTTTTACTGAAAAGTGCACTGTGTAGAAACTGAAGCCCCCATGAGTTACAAAATGGTGTTTTGTTTTTGTTGTTTTTTCACCCCACAAATATATTTTTTCACCGCAGATTGTTATAAAATAAGGGATGTCATTACAAAGTACAATTGGTAACACCAAAAACAAGCCCTTATATGGGTCTGTAGGTGCAAAATTGAAAGTGTTACGATTTTTAAAAGGGGAGGAGGAAATAGCTAAAGTGCAAAAATAAAAATTGTCTGGGTCCTTAAAGGGGTACTCCGGGGGATTTTTTTTTTTTTAAAGGGGTATTCCAGGGAAAAACTTTTTCTTTTTTTTTTTATATATCAACTGGCTCCAGAAAGTCAAACAGATTTGTAAATTACTTCTATTAAAAAATCTTAATCCTTTCAGTACTTATGAGCTTCTGAAGTTAAGGTTGTTCTTTTCTGTCTAAGTGCTCTCTGATGACACGTGTCTTGGGAAACGCCCAGTTTAGAAGAGGTTTGCTATGGGGATTTGCTTCTAAACTGGGCGTTTCCCGAGACAGGTGTCATCAGAGAGCACTTAGACAGAAAAGAACAACCTTAAAGGGGTATTCCAGGCCAAAACTTTTTTTTTATATCAGCTGGCTCAGGAAAGTTAAAAAGATTTGTAAATTACTTCTATTAAAAAATCTTAATCCTTCCAATAGATATTAGCTTCTGAAGTTGAGTTGTTGTTTTCTGTCTAGCTGCTCTCTGATGACTCACGTCCCGGGAGCTGTGCAGCTCCTATGGGGATATTCTCCCATCATGCACAGCTCCCGGGATGTGACATCATCATTGAGCAGTTAGACAGAAAACTTCAGAAGCTAATAACTATTGGAAGGATTAAGATTTTTAATAGAAGTTATTTACAAATCTGTTTAACTTTCCGGAGCCAGTTGATATATATAAAAAAAGGTTTTGCCTGGAATACCCCTTTAACTTCAGAAGCTCATAAGTACTGAAAGGATTAAGATTTTTTAATAGAAGTAATTTACAAATCTGTTTAACTTTCTGGAGCCAGTTGATATATAAAAAAAACCTTTTTTCCTGGATAACCCCTTTAAATCAACTGGTGCCCGAAAATTAAACAGATTTGTAAATTACTTCTATCCAAAAAATCTTAATCCTTCCAGTACTTATCAACTACTGTATATTACAGAGGAAGTTCTTTTCTTTTTGAATTTCTTTTCAGTCTGACTACAGTGCTTTCTTCTGACACCTCTGTCTATGTCAGGAACTGTCCAGAACAGGAGCGAATCCCCATAACAAATCTATCCTGCTCTGGACAGTTCCTGACACGCACAGGGCTTTCAGCAGAAAGCACTATGGTCAGACAGAAAAGTAATTAAAAAGAAACAGACTTCCTCTGTAACATACAGCAGCTGATAAGTACTGGAAGGATTAAGATTTTTTAATAGAAGTAATTTACAAATCTGTTTGACTTTCTGACACCAGTTGATTAAAAAAAATGTTTTTCACTGGAATAGGTGGTTAAAATAGGACAATTTTAACCCCTTAGGGACTATTTTCACCTTAAGGACTCAGCAAATTTTCGTTTTTGCATTTTCGCTTTTTCCTCCTTCCTTTCTAAAAATCATAACGCTTTCAATTTTGCACCTACATACCCACCCATATATAGGCTTGTTTTTTGCGTCACCAATTGTACTTTGCAATTGTACTTATTTTAGAATATAACCTGCGGTGAAACCCCCAAAAAATTATTTGTGGGATGAAATTTTAAAAATATGCCATTTTGTTACTTTTGGGGGCTCCCGTTTCTACGCAGTGCAATATTTGGTAAAAATGACACCTTATCTTTATTCTGTAGGTCCATATGGTTACGAGGATACCCAATTTATGTAGGTTTTATTGTATTTTAATACTTATAAAAATTATAAACTACATGCACCAAAATTAGTATGTTTAAAATTGGCATATTATGACCCCTATAACTTTTTTTTTTTTTTCATGTACAGGGTGGTATAAGGGTTTATTTTATGCACCGTCATCTGTAGTTTTTATTGGTACCATTTTTGTTTTGATGGGACTTTTTGATCGCTTTTTATTAATATTTTTATGGTATATGAAGTGACCAAAAATGCACAATTTTGGACTTTGGTATTTTTTTAACGTGTACTCCATCGAGCATGTGGTTTAGCTAACCTAATATTTTAATAGTTCGGACATTTATGTACGTCATATGTTTATTTTTATTCTTTATTACATTATTTTATTTAAAAAATGGGAAAAGGGGGGTGATTTAAACTTTTAATGGGGAAGGGGTTAATTAACTTTTATGAAAAAAAAATTTTTTACAATTTCTTTTTTTTTTTTTTTTTTTTTTTAGCCCCCTAAAACATGCAATCTTCTGATTGCATATACTGATCAGTGCTCTGCCATTGCAAAGCACTGATCAGTGTAACCGGCACTCTGCTGCTCCTGCATGGAACAGTAGATCGCCGATCGGACAACGGAGAGGCAGATGAGGACCCTCTCGTCGTCCGGTAAGCTGATCGGGACATTGTGACTTTGTTGCGATAGTCCCGATCAGCTCAGCTGAGCTGCCAGGGTTCTTTTACTTTTGTTTTAGGTGCCGCGATCATCTTTGATCGCGGCATCTAAAGGGTTAATGCCAGGCATCGGCCCGATCAGCTGTGCCCGGCATTAGCCGTGGGACTTGGCTGCCCATAGCAACCGGGACCCACCGGGTTTAACCCGTTCTCTGCTGGTGAGAAGGGTTTAAACCGGTAAATGGGACCAGTCCTTAAGAATCGTGAAACACTTTTTCTTTTTTTCTTTTTTTATTCAAAACAAGCTTTTATTGGCGGAAAAGGGTACAGAAAACAAAATGCTGCATGGGTATACTGAACATACTTATTTTGTGAAAAAAGTTTTTTATTTTTTTTATTTTAAGCAGTACAATAATAGAAAAGTATCTAAACATGGGTATCATTTTAATCTTATCAACCCACAGAATAAAGAAAACATGTAATTCCAAACCTTCCAAAATTAGCAAAATTGCAGTTTTTATTTTCAATTTCCCCACACAAATAATATCTTTTTTTGCTTTGCCGTACATTTTATGGCAAATCAGTGCTACAAAGTACAATTGGTCGCTCAAAAATCTAACCCTCATATGGGTCTGTGGATGGAAGTTATGATTTTTAGAAGGCGAGGAGGAAGAAAAAAAAAAGTAAAAAATAAAAAATGGTTGTGTCTATAAAGGGGTACTCCGGTACTTTAAAACATAATAGGCTTCAGCTGTCCAGACATGGTAGTAGTTGTAGTTTTGCAACCTCTGGAGGCACACTGGTTGGGAAACACTGGCTTAAGGTTTTTATGGCATTAAAATAGTATTCTGCTTTTGGACATCTTATGCCCTATCTAAAGGATGGGGGGATAAGATGTCTGATCGAGGGGGCCTCGCTGCTGGGGGCCCGTACGATCTCCTGAAACCAATGCCGAATTCCAGCAACAGTGGTCTCGACGTCACGGCATGGCCGACACTCCCCCTCCCATAGACATGAGTGGAGCGGGTGACGTCACAACCACTGCCGCCCGCTCCAAGCATTCTGAACAAAATGTTCAGAGGGCTGGAGCACGGGAGTCTCTAAAGGGGTGTTTCAAAACTTAATGGGGGAGATATATCAAAACCTGCGCAGAAGCAAAGTTGCCCAGCTGCCCAAAGTAAATGATCAGCTTGCGTCTTTCATTTTTTTATAGATGCCTTGTCAAGAATGTAAGAAGTGAGCTGATTGGTTGCTATGGGCAGCTGGGCAACTTTGCCTCTGCGCAGGTTTTGTTAAATCTCCCCCAATAAGATTCTGATTACAGGGGGCCAACCACTGAACTTCAGAACAGGGCCCTCTCTTTCCCTGTGCATGGAGCTCAGGGATGTGGAAATCCTATAGCCCGACGCCCAGGACAAGTAGTTTTGGGCGCCGGGCAGGTGAATTGTTTATAGATTTAGCCCTGTATCGGGCAGGGACAGACAGACTTCCCCCTTATTTTTCTTTAATGTCGGTGTGAGGCGCAGGAGCGGATGCAAGTCTACACCTCACACCAGCGCTCAGAGTGTATGGAGGGGGTGGCGGCCTCCAGCTGACTGCAGAGCCCCCTTATCTCCCCTCCCGGAGGATGGACGGAGCTCAGAAGACACAGCAGGGTGAGAGAGAGGATGTAGACAGCTCCGTGCACAGCTCCATCCCCCGCACACAGCTCTATCCCTCCCCTCCCCTGCTCTGTCTAGACAGGACCTAATCCACCACGGGGCGGTTGCTTGTTTGCACGAGGGAAAACACAGAGCGGGGGGAGGGGTGAGGGGGAGGACGGAAATCTCACCTCACACCGGCCGGGACTGCAGCTCTGATGTCCACTCATGGCGGCTCAGGTGAGGAGACCGAGAATACAGGCGGCGGCAGGAAGGGTGGTTATATATGTAGGGTGTGAGTGTATGTGTGATGTGTATGTAATGTATGATGGGGGGCAGCGGCAGGTGTATGTATGATGTGTGCATATGTATGGTGTATATCAGTGTTTCACAACCAGGGTGCCTCCAGCTGTTGCAAAACTACAACTCCCAGCATGCCCAGGTTGTAGTTTTGCAACAGCTGGAGGCACCCTGGTTTGGAAACACTGGTGGATATGTATGATGTGAGTGTATGTGTGTATGATGTCTATGTGTGATGTGTATGTAATGTATGATGTGTGCATAAAGTCTATGTGTGATGTGTATGTAATGTATGATGTGTGTATGATGTCTATGTGTGATGTGTATGTAATGTATGATGTGTGTATGATGTCTATGTGTGATGTGTATGTAATGTATGATGTGTGTATGATGTCTATGTGTGATGTCTATGTGTGATGTGTATGTAATGTATGTGTGTATGATGTCTATGTGTGATGTGTATGTAATGTATGATGTGTGTATGATGTCTGTCTATGTGTGATGTGTATGTAATGTATGTGTGTATGATGTCTGTCTATGTGTGATGTGTATGTAATGTATGTGTGTATGATGTCTATGTGTGATGTGTATGTAATGTATGATGTGTGTATAATGTCTATGTGTGATGTGTATGTATGTCATGTATGATGTGGGGTGGGCAGCGGCAGGTGTATGTATGGTGTATATGTATGGTGCGAGTGTATGTGTGTATGTAATGTATGATGTGGCGGGGGGGGGTGTATGTATGATATGGGGGCAGTGGCTGGTGCATGTATGATATGTGTATGCATGAATGTTTTGTATAGGAGCGGACTGTCACCTTGGGCATTAGGGCAGTTGTACCATCTAATTTTATTTATTTTTAGTGGCACCCGCACTAAATTGCACCCCCAGAATCCCGCCCCTTCATACTCACCCGCCAACCAAGAGCCCCACAGATGCACACAAACACGCCCGAACCAAAACTACAACTCCAAGCATGTTGAACCATAACCTAATCTGTAGAACTATAAAGTGTAACATGCTGGGAGTTGTAGTTTTGGTTCGGGTCAGCTGCAGAGCCATAGGCTGCATCAGGGCATGCTGGGTGTTGTAGTTACTAACTGTAATTCCCAGTATTCCCTGACACAGACTATGGCTCTGCAGCTGACACGGACCAAAACTACAACTCCCAGCATGTTACACAATAACCTTAACTGTACTACTATACAGTGCAACATGCTGCGACACCCACACAACCATAGGCTGTATCAGGGCATGTTGGGAGTTGTAGTAATCTACTAACTAAATGCAACTTCCAGCATTTTCTGACACAAAATGCAGCACATAAACTGGAGAAGCAGAACCCCCCCCCCCCCCCCCCAGTAACACATAAGTCCCTATTGAGACTGAAAAATAGTGATTAAAAAATATTTTAAAAAGTGCGTATATATGTGAATAAGCCCCTTTCCTAATAAAAGTTTCCAATTTTCTTTAAATAAAAATAATGTACAAAAATAAACATAAGTGGTATCGCTGCATGTGGAAATGTCCAGACTATTAAAATATGATGTTAATTAAACCGTACGGTGAACGGTGTAAATGTAAATAATAGTCCAGAATTGCTCATTTTTGGTCACTTCATATGAGAAATTTTTTATAAGGTGATCAAAAAGTTATATCTAGACTTTTCTGGGCTTGTCTCAGGTGTAAGAGGAGCTGCAGCTCTCCGGCCGCTAATATCCTGGCATGCTGCGATCACCTATTAAACCATTAGATTACCGCTGTCAGCAGTGTCTAAAGGATCTTATATCCATCCCTGGTGGTCTAGTGGGGGGGGATCAGACTATTTTGGTTGAAATTATTTCATCAACCAGGACAAGTGGATTTTCTTGAGGGACAAGTAGATTGTGTCCCGCTTTAGTCCCTTGGACAAGTAGTTTTTTTTTAAAATTTCCACACCCCTGGAGCTGCATGTCCGCAGGCGCTCCATGCATTCTCTAAGGGAATGCCGGCGATACACAAGCGCTGTACTTAGGTATCTCTTTCAGGTATCTCTCTTAGGGGATAAGTTTTAATGTCTTGGAGTACCCCATTAACCTGTTGGGGGCGGAGGGCGTACAGGTACGCCCTCGCGTCCTGGACCTTAAGGACGGAGTGCGTACCGGGAAAACTGCTGATATCTATCAGCAGGCATCCTGTGGCAATGTCTAGGGGGGTCCTGAGACCCCCCATGTCGGCGATCGCAGCAAATCTCTGGTAAATTCAGACCGGCAATTTTGGGCTAATCGGGTCACTGGTGACCCGACCGCCCAGAAAATAACAGTGATCGGCTTTGACCATGCTAAAGGATAGGAACGAGGTGGCAGTGCTGCCACCTACTCCTATCCCCTGCCATTGGTCGGTCAGGCTGACTGACCAATGGTAGTTGGGGGCGGGAGGGTTACAGTTAATTTCCCCTGCTTTGCCCACCGATCCAAGTTCGGGCAGAGCGGGGGAGAAACAAGTGTGGTGAGGGGGGGGGGAGAGAATCGGCTTATCGGAGCGCCAGAGGGAGAGACCATCGGGTGGCGGCGGAGACATCAGGAGGAGTGCGGCGGAGGAGGCGGCAGTGAAGATTGCCGGTAAGTGATCTTCACTGTGGCCTTCTAAAAGTTGCAAAACTACAACTCCCAGCATGCCCAGAGAGCCACAGGCTGTCTGTGTATGCTGGGAGTTGTAGTTTTGCAACATCTGGAGGGCCACAGTTTGGAGACCACTATACAGTGATTTCCAAACTGTAGCCCTCCAGATTTTGCAAATCTACAACTACCAGCATGCCCAGACAGTCAGGGATGCTGGGCGGTGTAGTTCTGCAATATCTGACCCTTCAGATGTTGCAGAACTACAACTCCCAGCATGCCTGGACAGTCTGGCCATGCTTGGAGTTGTAGTTTTGCAAGATCTGGAGGGCTACAGTTTGGAGGCCACTACTTAGTGGTCTCAAAACTGTTCCTCCCCAGTTGTTGCATAACTAACACTCCTAGCATGCCTTTTGGCTGTCAGTGCATGATGGGAGTTGTAGATTTGCAACAGCTGGAGGCACACGGGTGTGAATCCCTGAGCTAGAGTCTGTTTCCTAACTCCCCACCAGTGTGCCTACAGCTGTTGCAAAACTACAACTCCCAGCATGTACGGTCTGTCAGTGCATTCTGTGAGTTGTAATTTTGCAACAGCCGAAGGTTTGGGGTGCCCCCCCCCAATGTGAATGTACAGGGTACATTCACATGGGCGGGGGTATACAGTGGGTCTCCTTCTACAAGTTTGAGCTGCGGCAAAATTTCCGACGCAGCTCAAACTCCCAGCGGAAACTCACTGTGAACCCCCGCCATGTGAACGTACCCTAAAAAAAACTACACTACACTAACCCAAAATAAAAAGTAAAACTCTACATATACATATACCCATACACAGGTACCCCCCCCCCAAATAAAAATGAAAAACATCTCATACGGCAGTGTTTCTAAAACGGAGCCTCCAGCTGTGACAAACAACAACTCCCAGTATTGCCGGACAGCCATTGACTGTCCTGGAAGACTGAGAGTCTTGAAACAGCTGGAGGCGCCCTTTTTGGAAAAAGCTGCCATAGGGTTTTGGTGGAGACAAGCCCCATCCTTGTATCCGGGTCCGCCCCTATTGCAAAGTCCTAATTTAGGCCTCAAATGCATGGTGCGCTCTTGCTTTGGAGCCCTGTTGTATTTCAAGGCAACAGTTTAGGGCCACATATGGGGTATTTCCGTACTCAGGAGAAATTGCGTTACAAATTTTGGGGGGATTTTTCTCCTTTTACCCCTCATGAAAAGGAAAAGTTAGGGGCTACACCAGCATGTTAGTGTAAAAAATATAAATTTTTACACTAACATGCTGGTGTTGCCCCATACTTTTCCTTTTCAGAAGAGGTAAAAGAAGAAAAAGGTAATTGCCGATACCGATAACGTCCAAAATCGTGAATATCGGCCGATAATACCGGCCAAACCGATAATCGGTCGATCCCTACTTGAGGGATGTAGTTTCCAAAATAGTATGCCATGTGTTTTTTTTTTTTTTACTGGTCTAACATCATGGGGGCTTTCTAAATGCGACATGCCACCCAAAAACCATTTCAGCAAAATTGGCTCTCCAAAATCCCATTGCCGCTCCTTTTCTTCTGAGCCCTCTAGTGTACCCACAGAGCACTTTACATCCACATATGTGGTATTTCCTTACTCGATAGAAAATGAATTACAAGTTTTGGGGGGCCTTTTTTACCTTTTACCCCTTGTAAAATTGAAAACAATGGGGCTACCATAACATGTTAGTGTAAAAAATTGAAATTTTTATTTTTTTCCTCCATTTTGCTGCTATTCCTGTGAAACACCTAAAGGGTTAACAAGCTTTCTGAATGTTGTTTTGAATACTTTGAGGGGTGCAGTTTTCATAATGGGATCCATCAAAGGGGATTTCCAACATAAAGACCCTCAAATTCACTTCTAAACTTACAGTAACTTGTCCCTGAAAAATTCTGATTTCGAAAATTGGAAAATTGCTGTTATACTTTGAAGCCCTCTGATGTCTTCAAAAAGTAAAAACATGTCAACTTTATGATGCAAACATAAAGTAGACATATTGTATATGTGAATCAATATGTAGTTTATTTGACATGTCCCTTTTCCTTACAAGCAGAGAGCTTCAAAGTTAGAAAAAAAAAAATTTTCTAATTTTTCCTGAAATTATGGAATTTTTCACCTAGAAATGATGCAAGTACCGACGAAAATTTACCACTAACGTACGGTAGAATATGTGACGAAAAAACAATCTCGGAATCAAATTTATAAGTAAAAGCATTCCAGAGTTATTACTGCATAAAGTGATAGATGTCAGATTTGAAAAAAATGCTCCTGTCCTTAGGGTCATAATGGGCTCCGTCCCCAAGGGGTTAACCCCTTAAGGATGCAGGGTTTTTCCGTTTTTGCATTTTCATTTTTTCTTCATCACCTTCTAAAAATCCATAACGCTTTCAATTTTGCACATAAAATTCCATATGATGGCTTATTTTTTGCGCCACCAATTCTACTTTGCAGTGACATTAGTCATTTTACTCTAAAATCCACGGCGAAACAGAAAAAAAATTCATTGTGCGCCAAAATTTAAGAAAAAATTTCATTTTGTAATTTTGGGGGCTTCCGTTTCTATGCAGTGCATTTTTCGGTAATAATAACACCTTATCTTTATTCTGTAGGTCCATACGGTTAAAATGATACCTTATATGTTGGATTTTGTCGTACTTAGGAAAAAAATCATAACTCATCTTCTAACCCCTATAACTTTTTTATTTTTCCGTGTACGGGCTGGTATGAGGACTCATTTTTTGCGCCGTGTTCTGAAGTTTTTATTGGTACCATTTTTGTATTGATCGAACTTTTTGGTTGCTTTTTATTCATTTTTTCATGATATAAAAAGTCACCAAAAATATGCTATTTTGGACTTTGGAAGCCAGACCGTGCGGTTTAATTAACCATATATTTTTTATAGTTTGGACATTTTTGCACGTGGCGATACCACATATGTTTATTTTTATTTACACAGTTTTTTTTTTTTTTTATGGGAAAAGGGGGGTGATTCAAACTTTTATTAGGTAAGGGGTTAAATGACCTTTGTTAACTTTTTTTTCACTTTTTTTTTGCAGTGTTATAGCTCCCATAGGGAGCTATAGCACTGCACACACTGATCTCTTATGCTGATCCCTGCAAAGCCATAGCTTTGCATGGATCAGCGAGATAGGGGCTCCAGGCTTGAGCAATCAAACCCAGATCGGACACGGCGGAGACAGGTAAGGGGACCTCTGCTCGCGTCCTAGCTGATTGGGACATCACAATTTTATCGAGATGTCCTGATCAGCCCGACTGAGCTGCCTGGAAACGTTTACTTTCACTTTCAGACACGACGGTCAACTTTGATTGCCGTGTCTGAAGGGTGAATAGCGCGTGGCACAATGATCGGTGCTGCGCGCTGTTAGCCTAGGTCCTGGCTATGAATAGCAGCCGGGACCCACCCGGTGTGATGCTGGGTTATGGTGTGACCCCGTTTTAAACACCGGGAGCGGGTGTAGGGCGTACAGGTACGCCCTACGTCCTTAAGAGGTTAAAGGGGTACTCCTGTGAAAAACTATATATTTTGTTAAATCAACTGGTGCCAGAAAGTTAAACAGATTTGTAAATTACTTCTATTAAAAAATCTTAACCCTTCTAATACTGATCAGCTGCTGTATGCTCCACAGGAAGTTATTTTCTTTTTAAATGTCTTTTCTGTCTGACCATAGTGCTCTCTGCTGACACCTCTGTTTGTCTCAGGAACTGTCAAGAGCAGGGTAGGTTTGCTAGGGGGATTTGCTCCTGCTCTTGACCGTTCTTGAAACAGACAGGTGTAAGCAGAGAGCACTGTGGTCAGACAGAAAAGAAATTTAAAAAGAACTTCCTCTGGAGCATTCAGCAGCTGATATGTACTGGAAGGGTTACAATTTTTAACCTCTTCAGGACCCATGACGTATGCATACGTCTTCACACCCTGGGTCTTAAGGACCCATGACGTATGCATACGTCATGGCGTTTTCCGGTTTCTGCCGCTCGCCGGGCAGAGATCGGAACTGGATGCCTGCTGAAATCCTTCAGCAGGCATCCAGGGCAAATGCCAAGGGGGGCCATGTAGGCCCCCCATGTCGGCGATCGCCGCAAATCGCAAGGGAAATCGCCCTTGCGATCTGCGGCGATACCGGGCTGATCGGGTCTCTGGGACCCGACCGCCCGGTAATTTTGCATGATCCCGGCTGTCACAGACAGCCAGGACCATGCTAACGTATAGGAGCGAGGTGGCAAGCCGGCCACCTCCTCCTATACCCTGCGATCTGTCGGTTAGTTAACCGACCAATCGCAGGAGGGGGGGCGGTTACTTCCTCCCGTCCTGCCCGGCCCCTGGAAGTCCGGAGAGAACGGGAGGAAGACCGGAGGACATGGCGGGGGACGGGGGAGTGCTGGGGACTGGCCCCGGTACTTACCTCTTCCCTGAAGACCCGGATCCCGGCGAGGAAGATGGCGGCGGCGGCGACAGGTGAGTAGATCTTCAGCCGCGGTCGGGCCCTTTACAGCAATGCACGTCGCCGTAAAGCGACATGCATTGCTGTAATAGGACCCTGTAAACTACAACTCCCAGCATGCCCAGACAGCCCTTGGCGTCTGGGCATGCTGGGAGTTGCAGTTTTGCAACATCTGGAGGTCCACAGTTTGGAGACCACTGTGCCCTTCCAGATGTTGCAAAACTACACATCCTCAGCATGCCCTTACTGTCCAGGCATGCTGGGAGTTGTAGTTCTGTAACATCTGGCCCTTCAGATGTTGCAGAACTACAACTCCCAGCATGCCTGGACAGTTTTGGCATACTGGGAGTTCTAGTTTTGCAACATCTGGAAGGGCACAGATTGGGAACCACTGTATTAGTGGTCTGCAAACTGTAGTCCTCCAGATGTTGCAAAACTACAACTCCAAGCATGCTGGGAGTTGTAGTTCGGCAACATCTGGCTCTAAAGATGTTGCCGAACTACTACTCCCAGCATGCCTGAGAATGTTTGGGAGTTGTGGTTTTGCAACAGCTGGAGGCACACTGGTTGGGAAACATTGTTTCCTAACTCAGTGTTTCCCAACCCGTGTGCCTCCAGCTGTTGCAAAACCACAACTCCCAAACATTCTCAGGCATGCTGGGAGTAGTAGTTTTGCAACAGCTGGAGGTCCCCCCCCCCCCTGTGAATGTACAGGGTACATTCACATGGGCAGGGGGCTTACAGTGAGTATCGGGCTGCAAGTTTGCGATGCAGCAAATTTTGCGCGGCAGCTCAAACTCGCTGTAACCCCCCGCCCGTGTGACTGTACCCTAAAAACACTACACACCACTACACTAACACAAAATAAAATAAAAAGTAAAAAACACTACATATACACATACCCCTACACAGCCCCCCTCCCCTCCCCAATAAAAATGAAAAACGCCTGGTACGCCACGGTTTCCAAAATGGAGCCTCCAGCTGTTGCAAAACAACAACTCCCAGTATTGCCAGACAGCTGTTGACTGTCCAGGCATGCTGGGAGTTTTGCAACAGCTGGAGGCACCCTGTTTGGGAATCACTGGCGTAGAATACCCCTATGTGCACCCCTATGCAAATCCCTAATTCAGGCCTCAAATGCACATGGCGCTCTCTCACTTTGAAGCCCTGTCGTATTTCAAGGCAACAGTTTAGGGCCACATATGGGGTATCGCCGTACTCGGGAGAAATTGACTAACAAATCATGGGGGTCTTTTTCTCCTTTCACCCCTTATGAAAAGGTGAAGTTGGGGTCTACACCAGCATGTTAGTGTAAAAAAATTAACTTTTTACACTAACATGCTGGTGTTGCCCTATACTTTTCATTTTGACAAGAGGTAAAGGGGAAAAAAGCGCCACAAAATTTGTAACACAATTTCTCCCGAGTACGGAGATACCCCATATGTAGGCGTAAAGTGTTCTGGGGGCGCACAACAAGGCCCAGAAGGGAGAGTGCGCCATGTACATTTGAGGTGATTTGCACAGGGGTGGCTGATTGTTACAGCGGTTTTGACAAACGCAAAAAAAACAAAACCCCACATGTGACCCCATTTCGGAAACTACACCCCTCACGGAATATAATGAGGGGTGCAGTGAGAATTTACACCCCACAGGTGTCTGACAGATCTTTGGAACAGTGGGCTGTGCAAATTAAAAATGTTGTACAGCCCACTGTTCCAAAGATATGACAGACACCAGTGGGGGGTAAATGCTCATTTTATGCCTTGTTACGTTCCTCAAGGGGTCTAGTTTCCAAAATGGTATGCCATGTGGGGGTTATTTTGCTGTCCTGGCACCATATGGGCTTCCTAAATGCGACATGCCCCCCGAGCAAAATTTGCTCTCAAAAAGCCAAATATGACTCCTTCTCTTCTGAGCATTGTAGTTCGCCCGTAGTGCACTTCAGGTCAACTTATGGGGTACCTCCATAATCAGAAGAGATGTGGTTACAAATTTTGGGGGGTATTTTCTGCTATTAACCCTTGCAAAAATGTGAAATTTGGGGGGAAACACACATTTTAGTGATTTTTTTTTTCTTTTACGTATGCAAAAGTCGTGAAACCCCTGTGGGGTATTAAGGCTCACTTTATTTCTTGTTACGTTCCACAAGGGGTCTAGTTTCCAAAATGGTATGCCATGTGTTTTTTTTTTTGCTGTCCTGGCACCATAGGGGCTTCCTAAATGCGACATGCCCCCGAGCAAAATTTGCTCTCAAAAAGCCAAATATGACTCCTTCTCTTCTGAGCATTGTAGTTCACCCATAGTACACCTCAGGTCAACTTATGGGGTACCTTCATTCTCAGAAGAGATGGGGTTACAAATTTTGGGGGGTATTTTCTGCTATTAACCCTTGCAAAAATGTGAAATTTGGGGGGAAACACACATTTTAGTGAAATTTTTTTTTTTTTACATATGCAAAAGTCGTGAAACCCCTGTGGGGTATTAAGGCTCACTTTATTCCTTGTTACGTACCTCAAGGGGTCTAGTTTCCAAAATGGTATGCCATGTGGGGGATTTTTGGTGTTCTGGCACCATAGGGGCTTCCTAAATGCAACATGCCTCCCAAAAACCATTTCAAAAAAACGTACTCTCCAAAATCCCCTTGTCGCTCCTTCGCTTCTGAGCCCTCTACTGCGCCCGCCGAACACTTTACATAGACATATGAGGTATGTGCTTACTCGAGAGAAATTGGGCTACAAATATAAGTATACATTTTCTCCTTTTTCCCCTTGTAAAAATTCAAAAATTGGGTCTACAAGAACATGCGAGTGTAAAAAATGGAGATTGTGAATTTTCTCCTTCACTTTGCTGTTATTCCTGTGAAACACCTAAAGGGTTAAAACGCGGACTGAATGTCATTTTGAATACTCTGGGGGGTGCAGTTTTTATAATGGGGTCATTTGTGGGGTATTTCTAATATGAAGACCCTTCAAATCCACTTCAAACCTGAACTGGTCCATGAAAAATTGTGAGTTTGGAAATTTTGTGAAAAATTGGAAAATTGCTGCTGAACTTTGAAGCCCTCTGGTGACTTCCAAAAGTAAAAACATGTAAATTTTATGATGCAAACATAAAATAGACATATTGTATATGTGAATAAAAAAATAAATTATTTGGAATATCCATTTTCCTTACAAGCAGAGAGCTTCAAAGTTAAAAAAATGCAAAATTTTCAAATTTTTCATAAAATGTTGGGATTTTTCACCAAGAAAGGATGCAAGATACCACAAAATTTTACCACTATGTTAAAGTAGAATATATCACGAAAAAACATTCTCGGAATCAGAATGATAACTAAAAGCATTCCAGAGTTATTAATGTTTAAAGTGACAGTGGTCAGAATTGCAAAAAATGGCCGGGTCCTGAGGTGTAAAATGGCTGGGTCCTTAAGGGGTTAAATAGAAGTAATTTACAAATTTGTTTAACTTTCTAGCACCAGTTGATTTAAAAAAATTTTTTTTTAACTGGAGTACCCCTTTAAGGCCAAAATGGGCTGTGTCCTAAATAGGTTAAGGAAAAGCTACCTGAAACGGAGGAAATATTGAGCTGCACAGCATTTCCGTTTCTGAGCAAACTCATGGTGGATTTTCTTCCACAGCATGTAAAAGAAATTTCTTAAAGGGGTATTCCAGGCCAAAACTTTTTTTATATATATCAACTGGCTCCGGAAAGTTAAACAGATTTGTAAATGACTTCTATTAAAAAATCTTAGTCATTCCAATAGTTATCAGCTTCTGAAGTTGAGTTGTTGTTTTCTGTCTAACTGCTCTCTGATGACTCACGTCCCGGGAGCTGTGCAGTTCCTATGGGGATATTCTCCCATCATGCACAGCTCCTGGGACGTGACATCATCATTGAGCAGTTAGACAGAAAACTTCAGAAGCTAATAACTATTGGAAGGATTAAGATTTTTTAATAGAACCAATTTACAAATCTGTTTAACTTTCCGGAGCCAGTTGATAGATATAAAAAAAAAAGTTTTGCCTGGAATACCCCTTTAAATCTGATTCACATCACTGGTACTGTAATACTGAAATACTCTGTATACAGTGCTTCCGACCCATGTAAAAGCAGCATTAAAGAGTTGTTTAAGAGGCAGAACATTACGGTAGAGAAACCAGGACAGGGTGATAACTCTGACACACAAATACTTAACAGCCCTTCTCTTTGTAAGATGAGTCATCTGGTGCTTGGTTGTTGCAGATCGTATTTCTCAAAGTTCCTGGAATCTACTAGGATACATAAATGAGTGAGAACAAAGACAAGAGCAAGCACAGGAGAAAAGGTTAATAGGTCTAAGCAACAGATGCTGGATGAGATCAAATTACACGTCATCATATTTAATCTATATACTGTAGTTCCAAAATTTCCAGTAGATTTTGCAACAAAGGGTACCAGAGACAGAAAACTATGTAAATTAGAAACTAGGATAAGGCACAACTCTTTCCATTATTTAACTCTATATTAATGGGGTTATCCAGGAATAGCTAAACAAGCAAGCAGGTGAGGGGTGTATTTGGCATATATACCTCTCTATGTAAAACATTCACATTCCCATTATTAAAATTCACTCCCATTATTAAAATTAAGTTCACGCCCATCTGACTGATTCCTTGATTTGTCACACAAATTATAAGCGCTCATATCTCAGGAACGGAAAGGTGTTTTAAAAAACTGTAAAACCATGTGCGCTCACAGAACGCTAAGCTATATAATGTCAGTAAAATCTAGTTTCTTGGAAGGGTCTTCCCATGTTCTCTTTAAATAAAAGAAAAGTTATTCTTGTAATTTTCCTTTGTATACCAATGCTTTGAGTATATCATGTCTAGGGAAAGACACAAGAACAAACAGGT
Source organism: Hyla sarda (assembly GCF_029499605.1). Taxonomy (NCBI): domain Eukaryota; kingdom Metazoa; phylum Chordata; class Amphibia; order Anura; family Hylidae; genus Hyla; species Hyla sarda. The sequence continues at coordinate 139,841,091 of NC_079191.1, read as the reverse complement.
CAGGGATAATTTTGTGTGTTTTTGGCTAATGTAACGGGCACAAACGTCATAACGCTCTTATATGGAGCTACACTACGTCTTGGAACTTGTCATGTTCACTATTTATTTTTCTGTATTGTTTTCCTGTTCTGCTAACTCTGCTACTGAAATACAGTATGTGCTGTTTATAAACTAGTTACAGTGGTCCCAATACCAGGTGGCATGTGCCTAATCTGCTTTGAGACTCAAATAAGCTGAGACTTTTCTAGTGAGATCCCATGGTCCCATGCTGTATCTCCATGTGCCTTTTATTTTAAACAGACACAGGTTTTTTTGACATCCTAGATCCTTAACCCCTTTAGGTCCAAGGGCGTACAGGTACGCCCTTGCGTCCTGGTGCGTGTCACTCTGGTCCTCTTGCCGTTACGCCCCCCCTCGCCATAGACCTGAATGGAGGGGGCGTGACTGGAGACGCAGCCCTGCATAGAATGCGGGTGCTGGTCTTTGGCTGGATGACCCCTGTAGCATAACCCCCTGGATAACCCCTGTAGAAAATGTAGCATGCTCCAAATGAAGGAGATTGCTGAGCCTCATGAAGTCATTACACAGCTACAGTGTCAATTGTAGGACATAGTCAGCCATACCTCCGTCAGGCAAAACAGTGTCCTGCCTCCTCCCTCGGACCAATCTCTGTCAGGCGTTAGCCGCAACTCCCTCCTCCCTCCTTTGTCATCCTTTAGTCTCTCATCCAAAACCCAACATCCTAAAGTCTCTCATCCAATACTCCGTCATCCTAAAGTCTCTCATGCAAAACTCCGTCATCCTAAAGTCTCTCATCCAAAACTCCTTCATCCTAAAGTCTCTCATCCAAAACTCCGTCATCCTAAAGTCTCTCTTCCAAAACTCCCTCAGACGAAAAACAGAGCTGAGTCAGTGTTGGCTCTCTGCTATACAGGTTCTGCTGTACATGCTATTCAATGTTGGCTCTGCTATACAGTGCTGTTCAGCGTCGGCTCTGCTATGCGGCAGGAAATTGCGTCTGAGGGAGAATCGTCTGAGGCATGACGGCGTTTTGGATGAGAGACTTTCGGATGAGGGAATTGTGGCTGAAGGATGACAGCGATTGGTGTGAGGGAGGAGGCAAGACGTCATTTCGCCTGACAGAGGACTAAGTTGCGGTTGACGACTGACGGCGATTGGTCCGAGGGAGGAGGTGGGGCGCTGTTTTTTTTCCTGACGGAGGATGGAGTTGCGTCTGACAACTGACGGCGATTGGTCCAAGGCGGGACGCTGTTTTGTCTGAAGGAGGACGGAGTTGCAGCTGACGACTGATGGCGATTGGTCCAAGGGAGGAGGCGGGACGCTGTTTTGCCTGATGGAGGACGGAGGTACGGCTGACGACTGACGATGTCCTAAAATGGACACCGTACACAACAGTTTTTACAGCTGACCACACTACATCCTATCCACTTCCATATTTTTTTAAAGAAAGTAAAAACAGATGTTGTGTTAACCCCTTAATGTGTGATATGCATATATCACAGAATGCTTTGTCTAAAAGCATCATGCTGTACATATATGTCTTGGGGATTACACAGATAATGACGTCCAGCTCCCATCCTCCTTGCTGATCACCTTTTTGAAGGGGCTGTGGTACTTCATTGAGCCTTCCATCTTCACCCGACATGGCTCCTTATTTTTTGTAGTGGCCGTGCCTAATATTGTAGCTCAGTCCTAGTAGCTCTTCAGTCACTTGACTGGTGGGTAGGCTGGGAGTCACACCACCACTCATCTAAGGATAGGCCAGCAATACCCTAGTTCTGAAAACCCTTTCTTAGCTTTAAATAGGCTGGTCCTGAAGGCATTAAAGTGGCACAACTGTTTAATGAATCTATATATATATATATATATATATATATATATATATATATATATATCAATGGGGGAAATTTATCAAAAGCTGTCCAGAGGAAAAGTTGCTCACTTGCTCATAGCAACCAATCAGATTGCTTCTTTCATTTTTCAGAGGCTTTTTCAAAAATGAAAGAAGCGATCGAATTGGTTGCTATGGGCAACTCAGCAACTTTTCCTCTGGACAGGTTTTGATAAATCTCCCCCACAGGCATTGAGGGACATTTACGAAGAATAGTGTGAGTTTCGAACTTAAGAACACAAATGTTGTGGAGAAAGTGACTGACCTATTTATCAAAAGTTGCACGGACTTGAATGCCCACAGAACTGCTCTACCTTAGTCTGTTAAATCTTGCAGAGAAGTGGCGGCTGTGTGACAATTGTATCAAATGTCACACGGACTTTAACTTCTTAAAGGGGTATTCCAGGAAAAACTTTTTTTTTTTATATATCAACTGGCTCCAGAAAGTTAAACAGATTTGTAAATTACTTCTATTAAAAAATCTTTATCCTTCCAATCATTATCAGCTGCTGAAGTTGAGTTGTTCTTTTCTGTCTGGCAACCGTGCTCTCTGCTGACATCTCTGCTTGTCTAAGGAACTGCACAGAGTAGAGTAGGTTTGCTTTGGGTATTTGCTTCTACTCTGGAGAGTTCCTGAGACATGTGTCATCAGAGTGCACTTAGAAAAGAACAGCTCAACTTCAGTAGCTCATAAGTACTGAAAGGATTAAGATTTTTTAATAGAAGTAATTTACAAATCTGTTAAACTTTCTGGAGCCAGTTGAGATATATGTTTTTTCCTGGATAACCCCTTTAACCCCTTAAGGACTCAGCCCATTTGGGCCTTAAAGGGGTACTCCGGTGAAAACCTTTTTTCTTTTAAATCAACTGGTGCCAGAAAGTTAAACAGATTTCTAAATTACTTCTATAGAAAAATCTTAATCCTTCCTGTACTTATTAGCTGCTGAATACTACAGAGGAAATTCTTTTCTTTTTGGAATTCTCTCTGATGACATCACGAGCACAGTGCTCTTTTCTGACGTCATTATAATAATAATAACTCTTTATTTATTGTTGTCATTAGTGGGATTTGAACCCAAGTCCCCAGCACTGCAAGGCAGCAGTGCTAACCACTGAGCCACCATGCTTCCCTTAGCATACATCTGCTATGCACAGTTGCTAAAATGGACAAAGATGTCAGCAAAGAGCACTGTGCTCGTGATGTCATCAGTGTTCCAAAAAGAAAGGAATTTCCTCTGTAGCATTCATCAGCTAATAAGTACTGAAAGGATTAAGATTTTTTAAAAGAAGTAATTTACAAATATGTTTAACTTTCTGGCACCAGTTGATTTAAAAGAAAAAAGGTTTTCACCGGAGTACCCCTTTAAGGACGCAGACAATTTTATTTTAACGTTTTCGTTTTTTCCTCCTCGCCTTCAAAAAATCATAATTCTTTTATATTTTCATCCAGACTAGTGTGAGGGCTTGTTTTTTGTGCGACAAGTTGTCCGTTGTAATGCCATCACTCACTTTAACATAAAATGTATGGCACAACTAAAAAAAATACTATTTGTGTGGTGAAATTAAAAAGAAAACCAAAATTTAGCTAATTTTGGAAGGTTTCGTTTTCACGCCATACAATTTCCGATAAAAATTAGGTGTTCTTTATTTTTTGGGTCAATACGATTAAAATTATACCCATGATAACATACTTTTCTATTACTGTTGCGCTTAAAAAAATAGCAAACTTTTTAACCAAATTAGTAAGTTTAAAATCCCCCTAATTTGAAGACCTATAACTTTTTCATTTTTCTGTAATAGCGGTGGTATTTTTATTGATACCATATTTGCTTATATAAAACTTTTACTCCATTTTTTATAAATTTTTTGGGGAATAAAATGTTATAAAAAAAAGCAGCTATTTTGCAATTTTTTTTAATGTTCACATTTTTTTCATGTTCAACTTACGGTATCATTAAAATTTTTAATAGTTCAGATATTTACGCTGTGTATGCAGTAGGGTCCTCCTGGGTCTCCTGCCATAGCGTTTTGTTTCATTTAAATGTCGATGGATAGTTTTTACTGACACTGATGCTCCCTGAGCCTGCTGGACAGCTTGAGTATCTTTGGAACTTGTTTGGGGCTGCTTATCCACCATCCAGACTATCCTGCGTAAACACCTTTCATCAATTTTTCTCTTCCATCGACACCTTGGGAGATTAGCTACAGTGCTATGAGTTGCAAACTTCTCGATAATGTTGCGCACTGTGGACAAAGGCAAATCTAGATCTCTGGAGATGGACTTGTAACTTTGAGATTGTTGATATTTTTCCACAATCCTGTTCCTCAAGTCCTCAGACAGTCCTCTTCTCCTCTTTTTGTTGTCCTTGCTTTGTCTTTGCATTGTGTGTCTGTGTGTGCCACACTAAGTGAACATCTCTCCTTTTAATCTGCTTTCAAGTGTGATTTTTATATTGCCCACACCTGTTACTTGCCCCAGGTGAGTTTAAAGGAGCATCACATGCTTGAAACAATGTTATTTTGACACAATTTTGAAAGGGTACCAATAATTTTGTCCAGCCCATTTTTGGAGTTTGGTGTGACATTATGTCCAATTAGATTTTTTCCCTCGATTTTTTTTGGTTTATTTCCAATACACACAATGGGAATAAACATGTGTATTGCAAAGCAAGTGTTACTGCAATCCTTTTCTGTGAGAAATGCTTGATTTTTTAGAAAAATTTCAGGGGTGCCAACATTTACTGCCATGATTGTATTTCCATCAACAGACCCATATAAGGGCTTTTTTTTTGCGTGACCAATTATACTTTGTAGTGATACCTCAGATTTTACCATAAAATGTACGGCGAACCCCCAAAAATTTTTAGTTTAGGGAGAAAATTTAAATGAAAACCACAATTTTGCACATTTTGGAGGGTTTTGTTTTCACACAGTACACTTTACGGTAAAAATGACATGTTTTCTTTATTCTGTGGGTCAATACGATTAAAACGATACTAGGGATCGACCGATATCGATAATCTGTGGCCTTTTAGGCCGATAGCCGATAACTTATACCGATATTCCGGTATAAGTTATCGGCTATTTCTCCAACTAAACCCCCCCCCCCCCCCCCACGGTCCTTAGTACAACCACCGCCGCTCCCCCATTGCTTCCCCCATCCCCGGTTTTATATTTACCTGTTCCCGCGGTCCGAGCTACTTCTGGCTCCGGCGGCATCCTGGGCTGTCACTGTACGCACTGACGGTGACGTCGCGTTGAGGACGTCACTTGTCATTGCGCTGGGCAGGACGCCGCAGGACGTCGCCGGAGCCAGAAGTAGCGCCGACCCCGGGAACAGGTAATTATAAAACCGGGGATGGGGGAGGCAATGGGGCAGCGGCGGTCTCTGGCCGGTGCGGTGCGGGTCGTGGAGGGGACGGGGCATTATCGGATTATCGGCAAGGTAATTGCCGATACCGATAATATCCAAAATCGTAAATATCAGCCGATAATATCGGCCAAACCGATAATCAGTCGATCCCTAAACGATACCCATCTTTACCTACTTTTCTATTATTGTACCGCAAAAAAAAATCTCAAACTTTTTGTACAAAATCAGTATGTTTAAAATTGCCCTATTTTGATCATCTATAACTTTTTCATTTTTTCGTATATGGGGCGGTATGAGGGCTCAGTTTTTTGCGCCCGTGATCTATACTTTTTATTGATACCACATTTGCATATATGAAACTTTTAAATCACTTTTTATTCATTTTTTTTATTTTTTTTATAAAATGTGACGTTTTTTACATTTATGCCGTTCACTGTACAGGATCATTAACATTTTATTTTGATAGTTCGGACATTTACGCACGCAGCGGTAAAATGGGAAAAAGAGACAATTTCCATTTTTATTGGGGGAGGGGATTTTTCTAATTTTTTTTAACCGATCTGTTTTATCGGCTATCTTCTGCTCTGGTCTGCTTGATCTCAGACCAGAGTAAAAGATCTCAGTAGACGGCCGAGGAGAGTCAGGTGAGGGGAAAGAGCAAAAGACCCCAGGAGAGGCAGGTGAGGGGACCTTCGGCCGCCACTTTAGATGATTGGATCCCCGCAGCAGCGCCGCGGGCGATCTGATCATCTATATTAACGTGCGCTTTGCTGCAGATGCCGTGATCTGTATTGATCACGGCATCTGAGGGGTTAATGGCAGAAATCAGCGCGATCGTTTATGTCCGCCATTACCGGCGGTTCCCGGCTGCTGATAGCAGTCGGGACCTGCAGTGCATGACGCGAACACCGCTCTAATGCTTGCAGTCATGTACAGGACAAAATGTACGTCCTGGTGCGCGAAGTACCTCCGCACCAGAACGTACCTTAAGGCGTTAATACAATTTTGGCATAGAGCTATTTAGATCTATAGGGTAGGGTTGACCTGCCCTGTGAAAATGTCTAAATCTGGCCCTGTGCAACATTTCACAAAAAATTTTACATGATAAATTAGTGACCACTGCACAAAGTGCACTAAGAACACTTCACGGTCTGGAAATTTAAACGGTCTAAATGAAAAGCTGTGACAAATTTCCTGCGACAAATTTAGATGAAAAGGCAATCTAAATGGTTTGATAAATCTCCCCCAAAGAGTTTTTTTTCGGGTATCAAACAGACCCTGTGCAGAGCTGTTTCCTTAGTGTCTTGCACAGTACCAGATGTTTACCAGGGATGCCAGGGACCAAACCTATGACCTGGTCGCTACAGCAACTCCTATATTAAATGTTTGTCTGTATTGGGACAACCATTTGAATGTGTGCCGTTAATAGCCCAGTAATATAAGCATAGTATAGCACTTGTTTTAGGAAATGTATAGTGATAGTAAAAAGCGATAATGATTTTAATAAGAAATAATGTAATTTTGTCTTTCTGCAAACTTCTTGTCCATGCAGGTTTAAATTCCTTAACTAACCTATAAAAGAAGATCAGGTAGAAAATGAACAAGCGCGTTGGTGTAAAAGATACTACTAACTGAATGTTGAACACTTGCTTCTTAGGAATCAAGGGATTCTTTGGGGAATAAACACAAAAAAACATTAAATGGTTACACAAGCGTCTTCTTCAACCTCTTTAAAATAAAGCTCTGTTCAGCTGGGACAGAATAAAGCACTTCTGGCTAGACCTTTCTTGGCAAGTTACATCTTTTCAGCAAAGCTCAGTGAGCTAAGGGGCTGTTGGTTATGCAAATAGCTAAATTCAATGTGCATTGAGTGCTCAACCTTTAATCTCTGCCATGTAAGAAGCGCTGCAAGGGTTTTCTGGTTTTGGAAGTAAAAAAAATAATTCAACTTACTAAAAAAAAAGTGTAACAATGAAAGCTAGTAGTGTGTTATTTAATCCTTTAAAACCATCCAGATTTCTTTTTTAATCATTTCTTAAATTGTATGTAAAAGTATTCTAAAAAAATGTTTTGCACTGTCTTGTTTTTAGAATAAATAGTTTAAAAGATTTCTGGGAAATAACATTAATGGGAAACTGACAGCAGCATCACCTGCACTAACCTGTTTATACAGATTAATGGCGCAGGTGATGCTGATTAATGCACTTTTTATCTGTATTACTTTCCTAAGTAATCTGTGTATTTCCTAATGTGCAAATTACTCTTTCCAAGCAATTGAGGCAAGGTTTAGCAGCTTGAGCAGTACTATTCCTGTCCCCTGCAGACAGAAATCTTCTCCCACTTTTCAGTATGCATTTCAACTTCACTTTCACATCCGCATGACATGGGAGTCATTGTCCATGTGACTCCCCTGCTTGTAGTGCACAGGCGCCAATACATACAAGGTCTGCCCAGAAGTTAGGTGCAATGCAGTTTCTCTTTAATAACTTATCTGTAGGACAGGTCAGGAAGTTGTGATCAGTAGGGGTCAGATCTGGAGGGTCCCCAATCAGGTAGGAAGGGTGCTTACTGACTCTGTGCAGCCCCTCCTTCATATAATTCCCCCTGTAGCCATGTGCCCTCCCCGAAATGCTTAAAATGTAAAAATCTTTCTTTCCCTCCTCCTTATGCTTTTGTGCTGGCTAGAAGACTCTCACACCCTATCAGGAACCTATTTAAATGATCACTGTCATTGCAAACAACTGCCCTCTATATCATTCTTATCATAATTGTATATAACTTTATTTAGCAAAAATGTCTTAGATGTCTTAGTTTGGGTTCACATATATGCGGCGAATCAGCTCCGTAAACTGATATCAACTGATGGCTAAATGTGTGGGCACTGTGTATGGTTCAAGTGCTCATTTTTTTTCTGCAGGTCAGACAGGGGACTGCTGAAAGTTTCTTCCCCTGGCCAGCAATCTGATATTCTGATTGAGATGCCTGATAAATGTGAACAGCCCTATTTAAGTGAATGGGGTCAGTTTTATCATTACTTTCCCTCTGGCGCTTTTCTACTGTGCCGGAGGGAAACAGAAACACATATATGTAATTCCTTCTCTAGCAGCCAAGAGAGAACAAGACAGAAGACAGGTAGTGGGGTGTGAGTGTAACTAGTGCAGTTGTTGTTCAGTGCTGAACACCGTGTACGTGGATCCTGAAATTGGATGCTGTGTTCCAGGTTCAACACTGTGCCTAAAAGGTTCTCTTACTATCCATAAAGTTCTACACAGCTGTGCACTGTGTAAATACTTGTGTCCCTACTATCTAAAAAGAGCTCCGTCACCAGTATGTACTCCATCCACTGGCTTTTAATACTATGCATACTTTATTGCAGGCTCTAAAGATGTCTGCTGATAAGATTTGTGATTGTGTTAGACGTGTGCCTGATCTTGTGGTGTTACAAGTTTTATGCCCATTCTTTTTACCAAAAGGTATTACGATAAGTGAGTAATATTTGCATATTGAACTTCTGTTTGAAAGTGAGAATTATCTAAAATTTTCATGATGCTAACTTTGCTGCTTTCCCAATCTTAAATGGTTCTTATCAGGGGTACCCAAACTTTCCTCTACTTTTTGTGCTCTTTATTGACCCTCTAGTGGCTTCTGTCCATCAAAATCCCTATATAATGGAATGATGGTGTGTGTGTGTGGGGGGGGGGGGGGGGGGTGTTAACATTTCATTGTATGTCTGATGTTATCCTGTCTGACTCATGTCTATACTACTATGCCAGTAACTTGCCACTGTTTCAGAAGATGCTTGCTCTGTTGTCCAAATAGTGACCATTCCCAATTATAATTTGTGGTCGTACGTAACTACGTTTTGTGCAATAAAATCTGAATCTTCCAGTCAAGGAGTGGAGCACAATGTCAACTGTTTCCATGGTTATGTCTCACACTCGCAGTGGGTCAGGATTGAGACCCGATGCGTTCAAGAACTTTTGGCATGTCTGAGCAACTGAAAGTAATGCTTTAATAGAAAAGTCTACCCTATACTAGGATGGCTGTATTCAGTATCTGTGTCTATCATTGTGAGCAGCTGTCGTATTAGGAAATGTTACAGTGCTCTACAAGTCTATTCCCAACCATTTTGCACCAAATGTAAGTGAAATATGTTTTGAAAGTTGGTACCCCTTCCCTGAGATTATATTAGAAATATTAGTGTTTCCACAGGGCAACAGAGGAGAAAACAATTATAGATTTCCATCTCCTTTCTGACAGTTTATTATAGCAAATTTGCTTTCGGGAAATGTAATTTTGAATTTACAAATTGTGAATGCTGATACAGATGCTATACTGCAGCACTAGGTTTTTTTTCAGGTAAAGTGTTTCCTATCTGCAGAGTTTTGTATTCATCAATGGAAGCAATACTTCTAAGGGCAATTCAACATGAGTAAGGCCCCTTTCACACTACAGTTATGTTCCTGCATTCTGACATCCATTATTCAGCAAAAAGGGTCATGAAAAAATTGATAAAATAACTTAATACAACGGATGATAACTGATGACCAATTTTAACGGACATTCTGTCAAAATAATAGACATGTGCCCTCCGTTATCACCCGTTATAGTCCGTTATTTCATGTGACTACCTGGTTGTAATGCTGTACTGAGCATGCACAGTACAAAAAACGGATCATAAATAAAAAGGATAATAACGGATGTTTTTTGTGAACATCCGTTTCCCCTAGACTTCAATGTTAAATGTAATTTTTAACGTATGTTATTTCACCTTTATTTTTGCTGGAACAAAAATTAGTGCATGCACAGTCTTTTGTGCCCGCAAAAACAACGGTGATTAGTAAAAACGGACAAATGGGATTTTTTGACGGTCGTTTTCAGGACTATTTGACGGGAGTAATGACAGCGGTTTTTACAGGATGATACCTGTAGTGTGAAAGGGCCTTATAAGGACACATTTTGCTTCCATATTACAGCTGTAAACCCTCAGTCTGGTCTAAAGGCCTAAATTGACAGCATGCAGAAGCACAGTATGGGCTTAAAAAATTCTGTTGACATCCCACAATGTTTATTCTTTTTTATTTTATCAAGATAATTAAAAGGATATATTTGTCAACATTACACAATGCTTCCCCCAACAGGGCTCTTACTGGTAGGAGGCAATCAATATATACAAATGGATAACTGGTATAAAATGCTGAATAATAAAAATTAATGATAAAAATAGTGAACCGGTTTAAATGTCCATCCCAAAATTGCCTGCAATGTTCCTTGATTGAGGTAGTAGTATAATAATAGCAAGTCTGTATAATAAGTCTATGACGAACGTAGGAGGTACAGCGTACCGCTGACCCAATTGTCGTTCTGCTGGTTCTTGCAACCGGGTATGCGATGTGTAGATTATCAGTGCAGACCTAGTTGTATCAGCGTGGATCTCCTGGTTCTTGCAGCCGGACAAGCGATATTACAGTCACCGGTGCAGACCTATTGTCAGAAGCGTTGGGCTGCGCACAGAGCGATAATTATGATAATATGCTGCCGATGTCCCTCCTCTCCTGTGATCGTGCGCGCCTCCTGGTTCTTGCACTCACTAGTAGCGTGCAGACCTGTATGTATGCCCTTAGTGATATTGGAGATGCCAGTTTGTTGTTGATCACGCTGGTTTGTGGTAGCAGTACAAATAATTAAAAAAATATAATTTTTTTGTCCTCGTGGCAGAGAAGTGCAGGACCAGGGATTTAAATAGTATATACAGTCAGGTCCATAAATATTGGGACATCAACACAATTCTAACATTTTTGGCTCAGTACACCACCACAATGGATTTGAAATGAAACAAACAAGATGTGCTTTAACTCCAGACTGTCAGCTTTAATTTGAGGGTATTTACATCCAAATCAGGTGAACAGTGTAGGAATTACAACAGTTTGCATACATTCCTCCCACTTGCTAAGGGACCAAAAGTAATGGGACAATTGGCTTCTCAGCTGTTCCATGCAGATAAAAGGTTCAAGTGTGCTATTTGCATTTGGAATATGTTTCTGTCAACTCTCAAGATGAGATCCAAAGAGTTGTCACTATCAGTGAAGCAAGCCATTATTAGGCTGAAAAGAAAAACAGTGTGTCAAAATCAACAATCAAAAGAAGAATTCACCAGAGTGAATACAAAGTGTTCCCCACAAGATGTAACCGGAAGGCCAGATTAGAGTTTGCCAAACGACATCTAAAAAAGCCTTGACAGTTCTGGAACAACATCCTATGGACAGATGAGACCAAGATCAACTTGTACCAGAGTGATGGGAAGAGAAAAGTATGGAGAAGGAATGATCCTAAGCATACCATCTCATCAGTGAACCATGGTGGTGGTAGTGTCATGGCATAGTGGGCATGTATGGCTGCGAATTGAACTGGTTCTCTTGTATTTATTGATGATGTGATCCACAAAATGCTTCAGAACTCATTGGACGGCGCTTCACAGTGCAGATGGACAATGACCCAAAACATACTGCAAAAGCAACCAAAGAGTTTTTTTTAACCCCTTAAGGACCAAGGACGTACCGGTACGTCCTTGGTCCTGCTCTTCTGATATAACGCGGGGTTACACAGTAACCCCGCGTCATATCACGGCGGGCCCGGCGTCATAGTGAAGCCGGGACCCGCCTCTAATAGCGCGCAGCGCCGATCGCGGCGCCGCGCGCTATTAACCCTTTAGCCGCGCGCTCAGAGCTGAGCCGCGCGTCTAAAAGTGAAAGTGAAAGTTCCCGACTAGCTCAGTCGAGCTGTTCGGGATAGCCGCGGCTAATCGCGGCATCCCGAACAGCTGACAGGACAGCGGGAGGGCCCCTTCCTGCCTCCTCGCTGTCTGATCGCCGAATGACTGCTCAGTGCCTGAGATCCAGGCATGAGCAGTCATGCGGCAGAATCGTTGATCACTGGTTTCTTATGAGAAACCAGTGATCAACATAGAAGATCAGTGTGTGCAGTGTTATAGGTCCCTATGGGACCTATAACACTGCAAAAAAAAAGTGAAAAAAAAAAGTGAATAAAGATCATTTAACTCCTCCCCTATTAAAAGTTTGAATCACCCCCCTTTTCCAATAAAAAAAAAAACACAGTGAAAATAAAAATAAACATATGTGGTATCACCGCGTGCGGAAATGTCCGAATTATAAAAATATATCATTAATTAAACCGCTCGGTCAATGGCGTGCGCGCAAAAAAAGTCCAAAATAGTGCATTTTTGGTCACTTTTTATATCATTTAAAAATGAATAAAAAGTGATCAATAAGTCCTATCAATGCAAAAATGGTACCGTTAAAAACTTCAGATCACGGCGCAAAAAATGAGCCCTCATACCGCCCCATACACGGAAAAATAAAAAAGTTATAGGGGTCAGAAGATGACAATTTTAAACGTATAAATTTTCCTGCATGTAGTTATGATTTTTTCCAGAAGTCCGACAAAATCAAACCTATATAAGTAGGGTATCATTTTAATCGTATGGACCTACAGAATACATATCAGGTGTCATTTTTACCGAAAAATGTACTACGTAGAAACGGAAGCCCCCAAAAGTTACAAAACAGCGTTTTTTTTTCAATTTTGTCGCACAATGATTTTTTTTCCCGCTTCACCATAGATTTTTGGGCAAAATGACTGACGTCATTACAAAGTAGAATTGGTGGCGCAAAAAATAAGCCATCATATGGATTTTTAGGTGTAAATTTGAAAGAGTTATGATTTTTTAAAGGCAAGGAGCAAAAAACGAAAATGCAAAAATGGAAAAACCTCCGGTCCTTAAGGGGTTAAGGGAAATAAGTGGAATGTTATGCAATGGCCAAGTCGATCACCTGACCTGAATCCAATTTAGCATGCATTTCACTTTCTGAAGACAAAACTGAAGGAAAAATGTCCCAAGAACAAGCAGAGGCGAAAGCTTCAGGGGTGCAGGAATACAGGCGCTGACCAAGAAGGGGACCAGTGAAGCCAGGTAGGTATCAAACAGCTTTAATCCAATGCGACGTGTTTCATCAGGCAGGAACTGAAGACGGAACTGAAGACGGTTGCAGTAGAGGCCTGGCAGAGCATCACCAGGAATTAAACCCAGCGTCTGGTGATGTCTATGCGTTCCAGACTTCAGGCTGTAATTGACTGCAAAGGATTTGCAACCAAGTATTAAAAATTGAAAGTTTGATTTATGATTATTATTCTGTACCATTACTTTTGGTCCCTTAACATTTGGATGCACATATGCAAACTGTTGTAATTTCTACACCGTTCACCTGATTTGGATGCAAATACCCTCAAATTAAAGCTGACAATCTGCAGTTAAAGCACATCTTGTTTGTTTTATTTCAAATGCATTGTGGTGGTGTATAGAGCCAAAGATGTTAAAATTGTGTCAATGTCCCAATATTTATGGACCTGACTGTAGCATAAGCTTAGTATGCTGATACTTAGACGCGTTTTGGTCCCTCCTTAGGGACCTTCCTCAGTAAAATCAGCAAGCAGTATACTGTCCAGCTGTGACTGTAAGGTATCAGGAGAGATACGATTACTTATGCCTAGTCAGAGGTAGCAGTAGCTGGCTGTGAAGTGTGGGCATTAGCTACAACCATGTTGGGGAGAGATAGTTGTGGGGCACTCCAGTGCTGTGCTACATGGGAGTATCTGGGGGAGATGTGTCCTGTACTTGTGTAGAGCTTATCAGACTCCGGCTGGAGTATTTGTGGGAGGTGGGTAACGTCAGTGTTAGGGCTACGCCACGCAGACAGATAGGGAGACAGAAGGCTATTAAAGCTGCCGCAGGCCGCAGCAGGACATCTACAGTACCAGAAGTTCAATACACAGAAGTTCCATTGCAAACCACAAAGAACCAGGTGCCTAAGTAAAACTGGATGTGAAGAAGAAGATGGACAATGCACTGCTGATATTATCAGCTAGAAAAAAATTACCTTGTTTACCATAATCCCACAACAATTCAACATAAGCAAAGCTTCTTACTTGAAGACTTCTTTGAGACAAGTTATTTTATGCCACCACCCTTGCAAGCTTGGCATCAATCCTACAGGGCACTCACAACCCATCAGCTCATACGTGTAAAGGACTTCAAATCTAGACTATAAAACTATTTTTTTTTTTGGTGGTCTCACTTCAATTGAAACAATAAGCATACACATGTTGACTTTTATTCTAGTTTAGAGGCCACTGGTAATATTTGGTCTTTCAATGGCCTTAATAAACTTCAGTGACCTATGCTCGTTTTTGAGTTTTCTTTTCCTTCTCCTGCTTAGTTGACGTGCATTTTACCTCCTTCCCAGCTAGGACTTGTCTTCTTAGAGTATATGGTATAATCATGTTGAAGTATTTTTCCTTTATCCCAGGTTCGGCCAGCAGCTTTATGCCACCTCTGCTTACATGGCTTAGAGGCTACTGGTAACTGTTCATTGTCTAAGCCAGTTTTTTCCAACCAGGGTTCACACTGTCTAGGCATGCTGGGAGTTGTAATTTTGCAACAGCTGGAGACACAATGGTTGCGAAACACTGGCTTAGAGGCTACTGATAACCATTCATTCTCTGAGCAGACCTAACAAGGCCTAGAATCTTGCAAACCCAACCATGGTAGATCATGGGATAACATGCCGTTAATGGCCTCAATAATCTTATTGAGGAATATGGGTAAGGAATCGTGTGATATGGAAAATTAATAGAAAAGTTGTTTCCAAGTTTGTGAGTCACATAACATTTCTTAGAAACAGCTTGAGCAGAGAACATATTTTTGAGATGTTATAATTGTAAATGGCTTCTACGACCTATTAATAGGCTAATAAATTATTCGAATTATTTGACTAAAACAGCGAAAAGTTTTATAGCCAGCCCAGGAAAAGGGGGAACTTCATGTCCATTATTGATTAGTAACATAAAGCTACAGTTAACGGATCTTTTGAAGAGGAAGTGAAGAAACTTTCCTTTCAGGTCAGACAGCAGACTCTGAATAAACGGTACGTTCACAATAAACGGTGCGTTCACACAGCTGTCTGTCCAGGTTTTTTTTTCTTCCTTGTTTAGGTTACGTTGTTGCTGCTTGTAGACAGATTACAAACTGTTGTAAAATAATCCCATGGATGTGAAAGGATTGTAAAAAAAAATCCCATTGACATCATTTTGCACCCGTCTGCATTGATTTCTTTTTTTTTTTTTTTTTTTTTTTTTACGGAAGAAAAGACTGCATGCAGTATTTTTTTCTCCCGTCAAAAAAAAAGGGAAGAAAAAAAAAGTATACAGTAAATTTAACACTGAAGTCTATGGAAAACGGATGAGCCTTTAATGTCATCCATTTGCATCTGTTTTTTCAGTCCGTTTTTACTTCTGAGCATGCTCACATCCGTTTGCATCTGTTATTGTCCGTATTTATTTATTTATTTTTTTTTAAAGTCCGATTTTTTTTTACGGGAGAAGAACAGGACAGGTCTAGACAGCCTTGTGAACACCGCCTAAGCTGTCCTTCAATAGTTTAGATCTTTTCTCTTCTTGGCTTTCCAAGCTAAACTATATGAAGTCTAAGTAAAGAAGGTAGTTAGAATAATCTGAGCCAAGCTGATTAAAAGGTGCACAGTTCTTGATAAAGTTGGTGCATTTACTGTCAGGAAATTACGGTAAATCTGTTGCTGCTAGGAGCAAGTATGGATTGTTGCCAAATCGGGTGCCATTTTTATATTTTCTAGTTAATACATTAGGCCTAAGCTACATACCCATTGAAAACAAAAAATGTTAATGGTGCAGTTAATAGCAAAAACAGCTTTATAAGTGTTAGTATTTATATATAACAATCCTCCAAATTCCACCTTTTTAGTTTAAACTGTACCTCCAGTCAACATACGGCTACTATTTCAACTGTAACACCCAGTGATTTTTTTTTCTTTGTGCAGTTTGCTATAGAAACTTTTTTTTATATTATTGAAAAAAGAAAAGTTAGAACTATTAGCTAGTATTGTCTTCAAAGGAATTGTTAATTACAATCAGGCCCTGATTACACGGCTTCTTTAGATTCGGGGCTTTGCCAGTTTATTCTATCACTTTCTAAAGAACCAGGTACATGATCAGTCAGAACACTTGAGTGATGATTCCCCATTGTGCTCTGAATTGTGTATTACTGTGCAGGCAGACATTCAATCTATCCAGAAGAAATGACAAGGAATTTATTCTTATACTGTGCTATGGATCTATGAGATTCTGTACGGATTGTTACATACTACATGGATCGATATTGGTATCTAATGCTTTTACAATGTACGGTATGTAAAAAAAAGACATTTGCATATTCAGCGCCCATACAGTTATTCACAAATAAGGTTAAGAAAAATAAAGCTAAGGGATATTTCTAGAGAAAATACATGAACTGTTTATTCACCTCTTTTAAGAAACCTTTTACCATGTTTAGGTTGTATGAGGACCATACCCCTAGTAAAGTGAGACCACTTAATGCCAGTTGCAATTGGACCCCACTGTTCTCTCTCAGATATCAGAGAATGTAAAATCCTTCACAGAAAATGTTGGTTTAGAGGAGGATTAACATACACTTTTTAGGTATACCTTTCTAGTACTGGGTTGGAGCCCCTCTTGCCTTCATTACTCTGAAAATTTGGTCAATATGGACATGAAGGAATCAGGCAGATTTCTTCACCACATTCATGATGCAAATTTTCCCGTTGCACCACATCCCAAAGGTGTGCTTTATTGAATTGAGATTTTACAATTTGCAGAATTTGCATAATTATGGTAAAACACGGCGAGCATGCATGCGGTAATGAGCTGCTGTACCACTAATTAGCGCAGCGTGTTCTTTTTGGAGGGAGGACATTTATTCCCAACCCCCAATAAGGCAAACAGAATAAATCCCTGGTTCAGTTACCATACTTCCTGGTGTCCTCATAGAGGATGTATTTTGGAAACGTTTTGCTGTAATTGTTAAACCTGTTAAGGACGCAGGGCGTACAGGTATGCCCCCAAGAGAATGCTTTAAACCCCCATCGATCCCAACTGCTATCAGCAGCCAGAACCCAGGGTTAATGACGGGCACCGCTGATCGGGCCGATGCCCGGTATTAACCGTTTAGACGCCGTGATCAAAGTTGATAGCGGCATGTGAAAGTAAAACTATCCCGGCAGCTCAGCGGAGCTGATCGGGACTATCGCTACAGAATCGCGATGTCCCGATGAGCTTACCGGATGACAGGAGGGTCCTCCCCGCCCTGTCATCCGATCGGCGATTTGCTCCAAGCCTAACTATTAAAATATAAGGTTAGCTAAACCGCACGGTCGTTGGCGTACACGTAAAAAAAAAATTACCCAAAAAAGTCCAAAATTGTGAATTTTTGGTCACTTCATATACCATAAAAATTTATCAAAAAATCCCATCAAAACAAAAATGGTACCGATAAAAACTACAGACCCCGGGGAAAAAATTTGCTGAAAAATTAAAAGTTATAGGGGTCAGAATATGACAATTTTAAACATACTAATTTTGGTGTATGTAATTATAATTTTTTTTAAAGTAGTAAAATAAATGAAAACCTTCATAAATTGGGCCTAATAAATCCCTGTAACCATATGGACCTACAGAATAAAGATAAGATATTTTTACCGAAAAGTGTACTGCGTAGAAACGGAAGCCCTAAAAAGTTGCAAAATGGTGTTTTTTTTTTCATTTCACCCTACAAATAATTATTTTTGCCACAGATTGCTATAAAATAAGTGATGTCATTACAAAGTGCAATTGGTGACACAAAAAAAAAGCCCTTATATGGGTCTTAGGTGCAAAAGTTAATGCGTTATGATTTTTAGAAGGGGAGGAGGAAAAAACGAAAGTGAAAAAACGAAAATTGTTTTGACTCCTTAAAGGGGTACTCCGGTGGTTAAAATTTTTGGCTATATTGCATCATCTTTTAATGTTCATGTTTTTTGCAATTGACATGTATTATATGTTTGTGTAGCATGTGTCTTTTTGTCTTACCTGTTTGTGGGCCAGGAAGTTCTGTAGTTCTGTGTTTGATCTCTTACTGGGGATAGAGAGGATGCAGGTCTGCACTGAAAGAAGACAGAGAAGATAAGAGTGTTATGTGAAGGGGAGGATAACAAAGTACACGGGCTGGGGATGTATACACTGCAGGGGAATAAATCTCGGACTGGGGATGATTTCTATATGTGAAGGGGGAGGGGGGGGGGGACTCCTGAATGACACATGCTTGGAGTTGTAGTCCCTGTTATGTGTGTGTATGCTAGTGTTTAAAAACCAGTGTGCCTCCAGCGGTTCCAAAACTACAACTCCCAGCATGCCTGGACAGACTTTGGGACATTCTGGGAGTTGTAGTTTTGCAACAGCTGGAGGAACACTGGATGGGAAACACTGTCCTAGCCTATTCAGCATACACATCATGTTACACCAGTGTTTCCAAACCAGTGTGCCTCCAGCTGTTGCAAAATTACAACTCCCAGCATGCCCTGGCAGTCTTTTGGCATGCAGGGAGTTGTAGTTTTGCAACAGCTGGAGGCACACTGATTGGGAAGCACTGGCCTAGCCTATTCAGTATATTACAAACAAAGTGCATTGTTTCCCAACCAGGGTGTCTTCAGCTGCATCAAAACTACAACTCCCAGCATGCCCGGACAGCTTTTTGCTGTCCGGGCATGCTGGCAGTAGTAGTTTTGCAACAACTGGAGGCACCCTGGTTGGGAAACACTGGTGTATGCCCTACAGAGGTGTGGTGAACTGCAACCCCCAGGAGACTACAGAGGCAGCATGCTGGTGCTATATCACAGATTGAAGACTCCTGAATGACACATGCTGGGAGTTGTAGTCCCTTTTGTGTGTGTATATGCCAGTGTATCCCAACCAGAGTTGATTATATTAGTGTGCTGTGTATAATGGGGTCGACCCGGGAAAATAGTAGGGAGGGTAAAGGGCGGAACGAAAAAAAAAAGGAGCCGCCCCAAACCAGCAAGGCATGTGGCATGCTGGGATTTGTAGTTTTCAGCACAGCAAGAAACAGGAAATAGAAGCAAAGATAGGAAAACAAAGTGGGGGATAAAAAGACAACAAAGAACGGAAATAGAGCAGCCTAAACAACAAGAATAAAAAATGAAACAAAACAAATAGGGTAAGTAAAAAATGGAAAAACACGTTGACCACTGGAGTAGCCCGTTAAGGTGAAAATGAGTCCTTAAGGGGTTAAATTGACAGTGTGGAAGAGCATCATCTGCAACTTTAGCAGTCAGCATTGGATTACATACTAAATAGAAGAGCAGTTTATAGCACCCTGCATACTACAGAATGAAGACAAGAATAGGGATTTATGATCGTGAAACCCACACTTACTTTGTCTGGCTGTCAGACACAATTTTGGCGCAGTGCCTGAAATTGTGTCTTGCATACACCAGAAAATCCAGAATCAAACCCACAGACTCTACAATTTGCATTAGGGTTTGAGAACAAAGGGAATATGTGATATTTATCATTTTAACCCTACAGAAAGTGTTGGTTTAGAATCCACATTGCTGGCCGCCCTAATAATCAGAAATTACAATCATACCTCCCAATAATTAAAAAAAATTTCTTGGTATGAAAATCTCTTGCTAAGATGGTCAGCCACTTCCTCCATCTTGCTCATTACCATAACGTGAATTTTGAGATTGATTCACCTCAGCAACCATGGTTGCTTCTATTTTATGGCTGTGCCTATAGATGGAGATGGGGGTCACATCTTGGTTGCTGGATACACTAGCATCTAGGGTTCATCCTCCTGTGCATAATGTGTTTCTAGGAATAAAAAAAAAAAGATGTTGCCATGTCCTCTGGTATCTTCCTGGAGTTTCCACACAGTGACACAAGCTGCCATCTATCCCAGAGTGTAAGTTGTAAGATAAAAATGTGATGTATGCAAGAGATTTGGGTGCAATCTGCCACAGCTTAAGAAGTGCCTAAAATTTGACAGATGTAATACAGCCTGGTTTAAAGTTAAAAACATTACAAAACAGTAGAATTACTTTTTTCCCCCTTCATTTTGAGAAAGCTTGTCGTAAATCTTAAACACAGTAGTAATGTTAAAGGGGTACTGCACCCCTAGACATGTTGCCACATGTCGGGTCTGACCGATAAGACTCCCATCAATCTCCTGGCCAGCGCTGCTGCATTCATGAACACGGGGCTTTGATGTTCGTGATGCCACGCCCCCTCCATTCATGTCTGTGGTAGGAGGCGTGACGGCCGGTACCAGAGCAGAAGACCCCAGGAGACGGACGGAGGCAGGTGACGGGACCTCCGTCCGCTATTATAGATGATCGGATCTCTGCGGCAGTGCTGTGGGCGATCCTATCATCCAATATAATGCCCCCATTGCCGCAGATGCCTTGATCTGTATTGGTCATGGCATTTGAGGGGTTAATGGCGCGATCGCTGATGTCCGCCATTACCGGCTGGTCCCTGGCTGCTGATAGCAGCCGAGACCTGACGTGCTTGATGTGAGCACCATGTGAGCATAGTGCATGAGAATACATTAAACGGCACTTTTATATGTTAAATAAATATAAAAGTACTATACCAACACTTAGGGCTGGGCAGTATACCGGTTCATACAGAATACCAAAATTCTTGTGCTGCACGATATGAATTTTAACAAATACCGCAATACCGGTTTGGTCCCTCCCCCTCGGGAATGAATCAGCCCAGCGCTGCTCTGTCCCCACATGGGGGAACTAATCCTATGTGACATGCGAGCGCTGTTCTGCCCCCCTAATTATTAGCCCAGCCCAGCGCTGTCCCCATCAGGGCACTACTCACATGTCACCCGCATGCGCTGCCCTCCTCGTCCTGTTTGTTGCGGCCTCCGGCGCTGACACTCTATACCAGTGGTTTCCAACCTGCGGACCTCCAGTTGTTGCAAAACTACAACTCCCAGCAAGCCCGGCAGCCGTTGACTGCCCAGGCATGCTGGGAGTTGTAGTTTTGCAACATCTGGAGGTCCACAGGTTGGAGACCACGGCTCTATACTGTGCGGTATCCCTATGCCCGGGCTGCAAAAAATAAACAAAAAAAACTTTAACTCACCTCCCGTTGGTCCGGTACCAGCCTCACTTGTTTCCTGGGGACGGGAACGTCGGACAGCTGTCAGCCTATCACCGGCCGCAGCAATGTTCCGCCTCGGCCGGTGATAGGCTGAGCCCACTGTCATGTAAAAAGCCGGCTTCTTACATGACAGTGGGCTCAGCCTATCACCGGCCGAGGCGGAACATCGCTGTGGCCAGTGATAGCTTACAGCTCTCCGACATTCCCGTCCCCAGCGTAAGGCCAACGTAGGTGTGTTGAAGTTTATTTTGTTTACCTTTGACAAACAGGACGAGGAGGGCAGCGCTTGCGGGTGACAAATGTGAGTAGTACCCCGATGGGGATGTGGGCTGATAATATGGGGGGGCGCTAGGAAATACCGGTATATACGGTGGAACCGCCAAAAGTTTAAAAATACTGTGATAGACACATTTGGTCATACCGCCCCGCCCTACCAGCACTTCCTCTGTATATTTAATGCAAATATATTTAACTGAAACTAGGTATTTTTATGGATACTATTGGGCCACAATAGGGCTGATAGAACTAATAAATAAATACCAGTGCTGTATGGGTCTTAACCAATTAAAATAATTTATTACTAAAAGGAAGTATAATATTAATACATATACTAGAGGCATCTAAACCATTGTTTGGTCATCACCTAGGCTATACATTGCCTTTTCTAGTATATGTGTTCATTTTATACTTCCTTATAATAAATTATGATAATTGGTTAAGACCTATACAGTGCTTGTACTTATTTGTCACTTTGTTATATGGTTGTTTTAAAAAAAAAAAAATTAACATTTAATAAAGAAAATCCAACAAGGGGTCCCCATACCTACTAGGACACTAACCAGTTCTGCAGCAGCCTCAGGCTAATTTTTTTTGCAAGATCTGACAGGTACGCTTTAAGCTGAATACAGCTAAAGTTAATCACAAGATATCATGGGAACTTGGCCCATATCACCTTTATGTGTAGGTCTTTGTATCATAGTGTTTGTGCAGGGCACACTTCAGTATGATAGGGGTAACATTCTGTGTTTTATCTTTTTCCTTTCTTTCCTTCACTTTTGTGGATTTAATATCACTGTGGAACTGGATGACATACTAATGCCACAACAATGTTCTTACCCTATACTGTAATGTAACCCTTTATGTACCCTCAGTGGAGTACTCTCGATAACTATAAAACATTTTTATGGAATTGTCATCCAAATGCGTTTTGTCTTGTTATATTACCTATAGCGAGAAGATGCCCACTAAACAGATCACTAAAAAATGTCACTGGTACCGTGTTTCCCCGAAAATACACCCTACCCGGAAAAAAAGCCCTAGCTGGATTATCGGGGTGGGCTGCACTATAAGCCCTACCCCGATAATAAAACCTAAACCAGTGGTCTCCAACCTGCGGACCTCCAGATGTTTGCAGCCCGGGCATTGTCTAGGTCCGCAGGTTGAAGACCACTGACCTAGACAATGCCCGGGCTGCAAATATAAAAAAAAAAATTAACTTACCTTCGTCCTCCGTTCCACCGTTGCTAAGGAACCGGCCTCCCTGTCCTCCGCTTTTCTTGCTGCTTCCTGGTGTTGGGATGTCGCAGAGCCTTCAGCCTATCACCGGCCGGCTTCTTACATGACAGTCGGCTCAGCCTATCACCGGCCGGCTTCTTACATGACAGTCGGCTCAGCCTATCACCGGCCGGCTTCTTACATGACAGTCGGCTCAGCCTATCACCGGCCGGCTTCTTACATGACAGTCGGCTCAGCCTATCACCGGTCGAGGCGGGACAACGATGCGGCCGGTGATAGGCTGAAGGCTCTGTGACGTCCCAACACCAGGAAGCAGCAAGAAAAGCGGAGGACAATGAGGCCGGTTCCTTAGCAACGGAGGACGAAGGTAAGTTAAAATTTGTTTTTTAATATTTGCAGCCCGGGCACAGGAACACAAAGTACAGTGCAGCGGCTGATAATTATTTGGCAGGGGGGAGAGAAGCTGCGCTGGTGACATACGATTAGTCCCCCGATGTGGGGTGCAGCGCTAGGCTGATAAACTGGAGGGGGGACATTGGGGAGGGCAGATGATGATAATGGGGGGCTCTAAATACTGTTAAATACCATGGAACCGCCATGTTGTTCAATGTACATACCGTACCGTAAATAAATAAGCCCTACCCTGAAAATAAGCCCTAGTGTTTTTTTTGTGACTAAAATTAATATAAGACCCGGTCTTATTTTCGGAGAAACACGGTAGCACCATACATGGTGTCAAAATGTTGCTGCACAAAAACAGATAAGTAGCTATTTCAGTAGGTATTGATTCTAACTGAAGAGAGTCAGTGGTGTAAGGACAATTCATTCCAGACAGTGCTGCATGGGGAAAATGTAAGTTAGCTCTCCTCCAAAAGAAAGGAATCTGAACTTTTTTCTTCTCTCTTTATAACTTTTTAGTGGTATATGAACATCGCTCAAGACTGGAAAAATCTTTACAAAAGGAAAGACTTGAACTTAAGAAAGCAAGAGAAGGTAAAGTCATATTGGAATATAGCCTGACTGTAGGAAGAGTGCCAGAGCCCTATGTGTTCTTATTCTAGATCACCTCTTAAAAAATTGGATTGCAGATTGAAAGTGTTGCCTAGAAAACTATAAATGAAGCGAGCATGCTGTGTGTTTGACTTGGCAATGTATTCTGCGTAGTAATTTGGTTGCTAGAACTCACTGACCATAGTTGCAGGACTTCCATTGTTTATTCTAATGGAGCTTTTACATAGCAGGGTCGGTGGCTGCGGGCCACAAGATAACATTCTATAGGTTGAACCTATATGCAATGGTCCCTCAAGTTACAATATTAATTGGTTTCAGGACAACCATTGTATGTTGAAACCATTATATGTTGAGACCATAACTCTACGGATAATTGGTAATTGGTTCTGAAGCCAACAAAATGTCATCCAAAAATAGGAAAAAGTGAGGATTAAAGATAAATAAGTAGATAACTAATATAGATAAAGTAAATCCTTACATATAAAAGTAAGAGAGATCTGCTGGGAGCTTTAAATCACTGTCTATTTCAGTGTTTCCCAAGCAAGGTGCCTCCAGCTGTTGCAAAACTACAACTCCCAGCATGCCTGGACAGCCTTTGGCTGTCCGGGCATGCTGGGAGTTGATGTTTTGCAACAGCTGGAGGCACCTTGCTTGGGAAACACTGGTCTATGTAGTGGACAGAAGCTCTTTCAGGGTCCTGTACAGAACACGCAGTGTCCTAAAAAAAGGAAAATGGAGCCGCCCTCACCTGATGCCCAAAGGAGAAGCTAACCCTGGCACAGGTAAAGAGTACAGAATATGTAATGCATCCCTGTACTGTAGGGGGCGCTACCAGACACCAGTCAGTGCATGCACTTTAGGAATACACGGGTTTTACCAGTGAAATATCCATTCTGATTGGTCAGTTCTTCCAGCCATTTACATGTTTCACAGATTCCATAGCATTGTATGTTGAGTCTGGTTTCAAGTTACAATGGTCCAGAAAAGACCATTGTATGTTGAAACTATTGTATGTTGAGGCCATTGTAAGTTGAGGGATCACTGTATAGACATATTGAGCAACATGCAATCCAAGTCCAGCTCACCTGTTTCCTGATAGTCGTGCAAGGCAGCATTATAAAATAAAAAAGGTGATCCAGCACTTCCAAAGCAAGCAATACATTACACCAGTGCCAGCACACCTAAATGTATTTCATGTGTTTCGCGCACATGTGCGTGAAACGTGTCAAATGAATCTTAAGGTCTGCTGACACTGCAATAACACTAGAGTCTTGCTTTGGAAGTGCTGGATCACCTTTTCTTCAGTTAAAGGGGAAACTCTGGTACGTAGGTTCTTATCTCCTATCCACAATTGGGACCCCACACAATCTCCAGCATTTCGTGCTGTTGTCGTCAGTAATCTGTGCACGGAGGTCGCTTCATGCATGAGAAGAGCCAGGGTGCCGAGCAGGAGATTGCAGGAGGTCCTACTGGGGCCCCTCTCTGCCCCTGCGATCAGATACTTATCCCCCAAAGCGAAGTTCACCTATGACATTGAGCACATGTATTGATGAACATTCAATGAGCCAAATTTCTTGCCCAGGGAGGAGCACCTTAAATTCTAGGGACACAAGAAGAAAATTGCACAGATCATCCACCTACACATTTTGCTTTGGTCAGCTTTGTGTTGTAGATGTAGACAAAGCACTGATGTAAGTCACGCAGAGTTATCTCTACATTTCCTATGCAAATGAAGAATCTCAGGCAATTAATTATTTAGTTTCTGACCAATAAACTGTGAAATTGCATTTTGTCTTATCAGCTGAATGAATGTGAGTTTTATTTGTATTGTCATATGACTGGATTTTTGCAAAGTACAACAAAACTAAAGTAACTGTTGAGACACAATTTCTGATAGATTTTGGTAGTGTCTTTGATCTTTTTGAGGTGCAAGACCTTTTCCAAATGACTTGCAGTAGAAAATCTGTATGTGCCTTACTGCTGCCATCTTGTGTTAACAAGGGGTAATAACATGAATACCATACAACTAAAACATTATGGAAAAACAGGTCTCGTATCATGGGCTGTAAAAAGGTATCTGCCTCCCTGTGTGCATAGCTTTCTGAAATATATGTTGGAATGTGGGAGTAAATACTTTTTACAGTACTTGTATACTATCAAAGGCATTTTATCTTTAAAGTGTACCTGTTGTTAGCAGAAATGTTTTATATTATGTAGATAATACCATTATATGTATATATGTAATATACATGGGCTATAAAATGTGTATATTTTTGTCCCTGCAGCTATTGCCTGTGTGTCTCTGTAAAGAGACCAAATAAAGGAAGTGTGGGTGGACAAGCAGGACAAACAGGGCATGTCCCAGAGCCTTACTGCACAGAGCCCTGCTTGCCCTTAGTGCACAGAGCCCTGCACATCATGGCCATCTGGATAAGAGTGGGTCCCTAACTTAAAATGGTGTATTGCTGGGAGGCACGACCATCACTGCAATATCCGTGCCCATTGGGGGAATGGCCCAGTGGCTAAGTAGCCCCATCTCTGTTCAACCTAGCTCCTGGCTTTGGGCTTTGTGAACCCACAGACACATTGCCACGGCAGCAATGACCACTGCACAGCACCACACCAGTTTTAACAAATAGCAAAGCTCAATCACTATTAGGGACATTTATCAATGGGTTTAGTCAGGTTTTCTTTACTATAATTGTTGCAAAATTGTCGCACTTGCGACTACGCAATTTTTCGTGCAACATTTTGACTGGAAAGCGAGAAAAGCAAGTTTTCCAAAAATTAACTACGTAGTAATAATTTTAAAATGGACTACGGGTAGTCAGGTATTTAGTAACTGCGACAGTCGCAACTGCGCAAAAAAAAAAAGTCGCAACAGGGTTAAAAATTGACTAAATTTACTCCAGCTCAAACATGGAGCAGAAAAAGCTACAACCAAAGTAATAAAGGAAAAATTGCTAACGTGAAAGAAAATTATCAACAGGCTGAAACCAGTTGATAAATAAGTCGCACATAAGCAAAAAAAAGTAAGGAAAAAATTACTAAAAAAAAAGAATACATAAGCAACCATTGATAAATGTCCCTCTATATGCCCTTAGTCTGAGGATGGGAAGACTGCAAAGAAACAGACCCTTTTGCCGCCTCCTGCTGATTAAATAGGCCTGAGCTGAGTGGGTGGGGAAGAGTGCTGGCCAGGTAAAACAAAATAAATTAAGTTGAATGCAATGTGACTAATGCACTGCAGCTGAAATACTTTTGTGAGCCAGTCTCCTTTTTCAGTCACATGTCACTGGTGTTATATCTCCTACCTAAGACCACATGGTTATCTTCCCTTTTCCCCACCTTGTTCTATGGAGGCTGTTTCACACGCTAAGCACCACATGACAAAGAGTAAGGGCCTATTTATCTTTGCTGACTGGTTGCAGGAAAGAAAGGCCAATCTTTGTGATTGGTGTTCATTTACAGAGCCTTCACAAGGCTCAATTAATCATGCAGCCCTTTAAATGAATCTATGTCGCTGCACATCCCCTGTTTACACAGGGCACCATGCAGCCAATAGCGTATATTTAAAGGGGTACTCCGGTGGAAAAAAAAATTTTTAAATCAGCTAGTGCCAGAAAGTTAAGCAGATTTGTAAGTTACTTCTATTTGAATTTC
The DNA here is from genome assembly GCF_029499605.1 of Hyla sarda. Classification (NCBI taxonomy): domain Eukaryota; kingdom Metazoa; phylum Chordata; class Amphibia; order Anura; family Hylidae; genus Hyla; species Hyla sarda. The sequence goes on along the minus strand of NC_079191.1, from coordinate 139,813,498 downwards.
TTTTCTGTCTGACCACAGTGCTCTCTGCCTGTCTCACGAACTGTCCATAGAAGGAGCAAATCCCCATAGTAAACCTTTCCTGCTCTGGACAGTTCCTGACATGGACAGACGTGTAAGCAGAGAGCACTGTGGTCAGACAGAAAAGAACTACACAACTTCCTCTGGAGCATACAACAGCTGATACGTACTGGAAGGATTAATATTTTTAAATAGAAGTTATTTACAAATCTGTTTAACTTTCTGACACCAGTTGATTTAAAAAATAGTTTTCCAGAGGAGTACCCCTTTAAATGACCACATCAAAGATTCATTCGGGTGATGAAATGTTTTTACACAAGCAGATTATTGGGAACGTTCCTTTGCTTGATAATCTGCCCCTTCAAAAGGCCTTAAAGGAGTTATCCAGAAAAAAAACTTTTTATTTTATATATATATCAACTGGCTGCAGAAAGTTAAACAGATTTGTAAATTACTTCTATTAAAAAATCTTAATCCTTTCAGTATTTATGAGCTTCTGAAGTTAAGGTTGTTCTTTTTTGTCTAAGTGCTCTCTGATGACACCTGTCTCGGGAAACGCCCAGTTTAGAAGCAAATCCCCATAACAAACCTTTTCTAAACTGGGCGTTTCCGAGACAGGTGTCATCGGAGAGCACTTAGACAAAAAAGAACAACCTTAACTTCAGAAGCTCATAAGTACTGAAAGGATTAAGATTTTTTAATAGAAGTAATTTACAAATCTGCTCAACTTTCTGGAGCCAGTTGATATATGTAAAAAAGTTTTTGCCTGGATAACCCCTTTAATTCAGCAGTTTTTTCTATAGGTTTAAAATCCCCTAAAATCAAAACTCAGTGTTGTATACTTGATTGTATCTATTTTTTCTACTACTACTTTGACAATGGAATATCTTTTTTTCTAGATCATCTTGTTTATAAACTAGAAGCACAAGAAACGCTGAATAAAGGAAGGGTGAGTAAAGTGGTTTATAGTCCTAACACAAGTTTCACTTTTCTGAAGTAAACAAAGGGTTGGGGTTTTTATATGACTAATTATGTCTTTCATATGTGCAATACCACTTTTGGTAAATGGCAACTGACAAAAATCACATTTGTTTGCTTACGTTGTATTTGGGAGACTACAATACCTCAGGCACTGGATTTTAGAGATCAGACCTTTTGATTTTTGACAGTTGACTGAGAAGTAGTGATCAGGCAGGTTGGTTTTACTAAATTAATCTCTACTCTACAGTAGATATCCCGTTAGTTCCTTTAGTAAGTTCTGTTATGTGTATGGTCTACAGTGTATCACAGTTATGAAATGACTTATTTGTAGTTTTAATAATGTAGGAGTTTTCATATCTTAGGGTACATGTACACCACGTTTTTGCTATACAGTTCCCGTATACGGTTTCAAGTTAAAAACCGTATGGAACTGTATAGAAAACTGTATGCATTGACTTAACATTGTAAACTGTATGTCAAATGCATCATCCGGTTTAGGCTGGGTTCACACTACGTTTTTCAACTAAGGTTCCCGCATACGTTTTCTATCAAAAACCGTATGGGGGAAAAAAACGGATGGAACAGTATGGGAAAAAGTAAACCGTATGGGTTTTTAAACAGTATACTGTTTTTAAAAGTGCATACTGTTCCGTCCGTTTTTGTAGAAAAAAAACCCATACGTTTTTGAAAATTTTGTCCATTTTTAATGGGAGGGGTCTTGGGTGGGGACTTTAGGATTCAAATGCGCATGTGCAAAGTAAAAACGTATACGTTATTCCCGTATGGAACCGTATACATGTGCGTTTCCCATTGACGTCCATGTTAAAAAAAACGTATGCGGTTGCAGTACGGTTTTTAAACCGGAGACAAAATCGTGGTCAACCACGGTTTTGACTCCGGTTTAAAAACCGTACTGCAACTGCATACTTTTTTTTTAACATGGACGTCAATGGGAAACGCACATATATACGGTTCCATACGGGAATAACGTATACGTTTTTACTTTGCACATGCGCATTTGAATCCTAAAGTCCCCACCCAAGACCCCTCCCATTAAAAATGGACAAAATTTTCAAAAACGTATGGGTTTTTTTTCTACAAAAACGGACGGAACAGTATGCACTTTTAAAAACAGTATACTGTTTAAAAACCCATACGGTTTACTTTTTCCCATACTGTTCCATCCGTTTTTTCCCCCCCATACGGTTTTTGATAGAAAACGTATGCGGGAACCTTAGTTGAAAAACGTAGTGTGAACCCAGCCTTAGTCTGTTTTGCATCTCATACGTTTTTGTCCATTTTTTTTTTACCCGTACCCAAAACCGTAGTCTACCACGTTTCTTGGTCCGGGTGAAAAACTGTATTCAACCGTATACGGTTTTTTTAAACATGGGAGTCAATGGGAACCGTACAGAACTGTATGGGCGTACGGTTCCATCAGGTTTTCACCATACGGTTTTTGACTTTGCACAGTTTTTTTTTTCTTGAAATTTCAATCAAACAAGTGAAACTTTATTCAAAATGGAGTGAAAAGTTAAAAACTTATAAAAAAAAATTCTTAAAAAATGGATGCAACCAGACAGCATTTTTCAAACCGTATACGGTTTTCAACCGTATATGGGTTAAAATTTGTACACACTTTTTGATACAGTCTAGTCAGGTTTTGAGGAATCCGTTTTTCATCAAAAACCTGATACAGGAACTGTATTGCAAAAACGTGGTGTGCATGCACCCTTACTCAGGGGTCAAGTCCTGGGGAAAAAAGTGTGGGAACTCACCCCCCACGTTCTCCCTGCTTCTCACGGCGTTCGTTTAGAGCATTGGGTGCAGCGCCAGAGGCTCATGATGTCACGCTCAATGCAAGTATATGGGAGGGGGCGTGATGGCTGTCATGCCCCCTCCCATAGATTTGCATTGAGGGGGTATCACTGTGATGTCACGAGCCTCTGCCCTGCATCACCAGTCTGTCTGGGGTGCCGCAGCCGAGATCGCAGGGGTCCCCAGCAGCAAGCCCCCCCGCGATCAGACTTCTTATCCCCTATCCTTTGGATAGGGGATAACATGTCTAGGGGCAGAGTAAGGCTGGGTTCACACCACGTTTTCTGAAATACGGTTCCCGTATACAGTTTGGAGGAGGGGGCGGGGCTTAATAGCGGCGCCCGCACTCAGCCGTATTCGGGAACCGTATTTAATACAAGTCTATGAGCCGACCGGAGTGAACCGCAGCCTCCGGTCGGCTTCGTTTTCGGCCGTATGCGGTTTCCCGACCGCAGGCAAAAACGTGGTCGACCACGTTTTTGCCTGCGGTCGGGAAACCGCATACGGCCGAAAACGAAGCCGACCGGAGGCTGCGGTTCACTCCGGTCGGCTCATAGACTTGTATTAAATACGGTTCCCGAATACGGCTGAGTGCGGGCGCCGCTATTAAGCCCCGCCCCCTCCTCCAAACCGTATACGGGAACAGTATTTAAGAAAACGTGGTGTGAACCCAGCCTAACCCTTTAAGAGCTGGTCCTGCAGGCCTCCTGTTAATGGGAACTCCGTTCCTGCTGTGGAAAAAATGCAGGAACTCTGTTCCCATGAGTTCCTGCAGGACTTCAGCCTTGCCCTTACTCTACTATAAAAAGCTCAGTTAGTTGATATACATATACAGTCCATGTTTATAGTTGTGTTTATATCTTGCTAGAAGTGAGCATATTAACAAGAAAACCTGTTTTATCTTTACAGCAAGATTCCAATACTAGATATAATGCACTCAGTGTGCAGCACCAAATGCTAAAGGTAAGTTACTGTGGTTTATGTCCGATCCTATATTGAAGCTACAGTATATTTTGGGATATCCTCCTGATGTACTTCTGATAGACATTATGTTAAAAACGCTTTAGTGCTGTCTTGAATGTGTGTTTAAATTTATCAGACTGTAACTGTGCTAGCTGTGGTATTACGTAGGCACTATATAGCAGTATTCTTTAGACTCAGTATATTACTGTGTACAATGAGGGAATTGTCAATGATCTATAGTGAGTGTAAAATATAGTCCTGTAATTTAGATCAAAATTTGATATCTGGAAGATACATGGCATGTTAGGTGATAAGTATTTATTCTAAGAAAGAAGATCCAGCTCACGTGGACATAGTACCATTGTTTATTTATTGCATACAAAGTAAAAATCCATATAGATCCCAAAAAAAACTAAACAAATGACTGGATGTTTTTTAACCCCTTCCCACAGAATGACTTATATAAACATCTGATTATGCTGCTTTCACACTATAAAATGTATTCGTTTTAAAGATCCGTTTGATGTTCCGTTATAAAAACCCTGAAAATCGTCTGTTAAGCGGCCGTTACAAAATCCCATTCGGCCGTTAGAAAATTCCATTATAGTCTATGGGATTTTTACATTATCCATTTTAACCTGTTATAGCCCGTTATTAACGTTATTTTGTGATGGAAGAAAGTAACGGGAGAAATAGTGCATGCACTATTTCTTCCATTCATTCTCCCATCACGAAATAACACCCGTTATTAATAACGGCTATAACGGGTTACAACGGATAATGTCAAAATCCCATAGACTATAATGGGATTTTCTAACGGCCGTATGGGATTTTGTAACGGCCATTTAATGGCTGATTTTCATGTTTTTTTATAACGAAACATTGAACAGATCTTTAAAATGGATACATTTTATAGTGTGAAAGCAGCATCGCAATGTTAACAGGCAGAAGTCCTGCTGTTACCGGAGAGAGACAACTTCTGCAAGCCACCACAGGACCATCTGTGAATGGTCCTGGTCAGCAATCACTGTGATTGGTCCCTGTGAAACAATCACAGTGTCTCAGCTGACTGGGGTTGTGTGAAAGTTCAGTTCCCCCACTCTGCCCGTCCCTAAAAGTCCAGGCAGAGCAGGGGAAGCTGACCCGAGAGGTGTGGGGGCCAATGTGCCGGGGATCGGCGGCACATACCTGAGGACTGGCGCAGGCAGCGTGGACCGGTGGCAGGCAAGTGGAGGAGGCGGCGTCAACATCAGAGGCAGCAGTGAAGATTGCTGTAAAGTGATCTTCACTGCTGCTTCTAGGAGTGTCAAAACTACAACTCCCAGCATGCCCACACAGTCCAGGCATGCTTGGAGTTGAAGTTTTGCAACATCTGGAGGGCTACAGTTTGGACACCACTACACAGTGGTCTCCAAACTGTTCTCCTCCAGTTGTTGCAAAACTACAACTCCCAGCATACCTTTCAGCTGTCTGGGCATACTGGGAGTTGTAGTTTTGCAACAACTGCAGGCACACTGGTTGGCAAACAGTGTCTGTTTCCTAACTCAGTGTTTCCCAACCCGTGTGCCTCCAGTTGTTGCGAAACTATAACTCCCAGAATGCACAGACAATGCATGCTGGGAGTTGTAGTTTTGCAACAGTTGGAGGCACATGGGTTGGGAAATACTGAGTTAAGTAACAAACTCTCAGTGTTTTGCAACCAGTGTGCCTCCAGCTGTTGCATAACTACAACCCCCAGCATGCACGGACAGCCAAAGGGCATGCTGGAAGTTGTAGTAGGATGCTTCGAGCTGTTGCATAACTACAGCCCCAGCATGCCCTTCTGCTGTCACTGCATGCTGAGAGTTGTAGTTTTGCAACAGCTGGAGGATTGCAGTGAATGTACAAACTCAAACTCCCAGCGGGAAACTCGCTGTAAACCCTCGCCCATGTGAATGTACCCTAAAAACACTACACTACGCTACACAAAATAAAAAGTAAAACACTACATATACACATACACATACCCCTCCCCAATAAAAATGAAAAACATCTGGTACGGCACTGTTTCTAAAACGGAACCTCCAGCTGTTGCAAAACTGCAGCTCAAAGTATTGCCAGACAGCCATTGACTATCCTGGCATGGTGGGAGTTCTGCAACAGCTGGAGGCACCCTGTTTGGGAATCACTGGCGTAGAATACCCCTATGTCAACCCCATGCAAATCCCTAATTAAGGCCTCAAATACACATGGCGCTCTCTCATTTCGGAGCCCTGTCATAATTCAAGGCTACAGTTGGGGTATTTCCGTACTCGGGAGAAATTTCCTAACAAATGTTGGGCGGGCTTTTTATCCTTTCACCCCTTATGAAAAGGTAAAGTTGGGGTCTACTCCAGCATGTTATTGTAAAAAAAAAAAAATTTACACTAACTTGCTGCTGTTGCCCCATACTTTTCATTTTCACAAGAGGTAAAAGGAAAAAAAAGACTCCCAAGATTTGTAACACAATTTTTCCTGAGAATGGAAATACCCCATATGTGGACGTAAAATGCTCTGCGAACGCACAACAAGGCTCAGGAGTGAGAGCGCCATGTACATTTGAGGGGATTTGCTCAGGGGTGGCTGATCGTTACAGTGGTTCTGACATAAGCAAATTTTGGAAACTACACCCCTTAAGGAATGTAACAAAGGGTATAGTGAGCCTTAACACCCCACAGATGTTTGAAAAATGTTTGTTAAAGTTGGATGGGAAAATGAAAAAAAAAAGTTTCACTAAAATGCTGGTGTTATCACAAATTTTTCATTTTCACAAGGGGTAATAGGAAAAAAAACATAATTTGTAACACCATGGGGTAAGGAAATACCCCATATGTGGATGTAAAGTTCTCTGCTGACGCATTACAGTGCTCAGAAGAGAAGGAGCACCATTGGGCTTTTGGAGAGCGAATTAGGCTGGAATTGAAGGCCATGTGCGTTTACAAAGCCATTATGGTGCTAGAACAGTGGACCCCCCACATGTGACCCCATTTTGGAAACTACACCCCTCACAGAATGAAATAAGGGGTACAATGAGCATTTACACCCCACAGGTGTCTGACAGATTTTTGGAACAGTGGTCCATGAAAATGAAAAATTTTATTTTTCATTTGCACAGCCCACTGTTCCAAAAGTCTGTCAAACACCAGTTGGGTGTAAATGCTCACTGTACCACTTTACATTTACATTACATTCAGTGAGGGGTGTAGTTTCCATAATGGGGTCACATGTGTGGGGTTCACTGTTCGGGTAGCATGGGGGCTTTGTAAACGCACATGGCCACCAACTTCCATTCCGAACAAATTCTCTCTCCAAAAGGCCAATGGCACTCCTTCTCTTCTGAGCATTATAGTTCGCCCGCAGAGCACTTTACATCCACACATGGGGTATTTCCATACTCAGAAGAAATGGGGTTACAGATTTTGGGGTGCATTATAGTGAAAATGTCAAACTAACCTGATCAGCTTTTATGAGGAGGTGAGCTCCCGACTGGACCAGGGGGAATCGCTGAATGTCGTATATCTGGATTTTTCCAAAGCATTACATACAGTTCCACATAAAAGGTTGGTGCATAAAATTAGAAGGACTGGGCTGGGGGAGAATGTGTGTAAGTGGGTGTGTAACTGGCTCAGTGATAGGAAACAGAGGGTGGTTATTAATGGTACTTATTTTGATTGGGTGACTGTTACTAGTGGGGTACCACAGGGGTCAGCCTTGGGTCCTGTTCTATTTAATATATTCATTAATGACCTTGCAGAGGGGTTGAATAGTAAAGTAGCAATCTTTGCAGATGATACTAAACTCTGTAAAGCGGTAAACACAATAAAGGACAGTGAACTGTTACAAATGGATCTGGATAGGTTGGAGGGCTGAGAAGTGGCAGATGAGGTTCAACACTGATAAATGTAAGTTTATGCACATGGGGAAGAAAAATCCGAGCTGGGATTATGTATTAAATTGGAGAACTCTTGGGACGACTGAAGTGGAAAAGGACTTGGGAGTCTTAGTTAACAGTAAATTTAGCTGTAGTGACCAGTGTCGGGCAGCCAAGGCAAATAAAATCATGGGGTGCATCAATAGGGTTAAAGATGCCCACGACAAGGAAATAATTCTACCGCTGTACAAATCACTAGTCAGCCCACCCATAGAATACTATGTACAGTACTGTGCACCAGTGTACAAGAAAGATATAGTGGAGCTGGAGAGGGTTCAAAGATGGGCAACCAGAGTAATCGAGGGAATGGGAGGACTACAGTATCCAGAAAGATTGTCAGAATTGGGGTTATTTAGTTTAGAAAAAAAGAAGGCCTAGGGAGACCTAAAAACTATGTATAAATATATCAGGGGGGCATACAGAGATCTCTCCCATGATCTATTTATACCCAGGACTGTATCTATAACACGGAGGCATCCTCTACGTCTAGAGGAAAGAAGGTTTCTACACCAGCACAGACGGGGGTTCTTTACTGTAAGAGCAGTGAGACTGTGGAATTCTCTCCCGGAGGAGGTGGTCATGGTGAACTCTGTAAAAAAGTTCAAAAGGGGTCTGGATGCATCTTTGGAGAATAATAACATTGCTGGTTATGGATAATAGATTTATAGGGACAGAAGGTTGATCCAGGGATTTATTCTGATGCCATATTTGGAGTCGGGAAGGAATTTTTAACTCTAGTATCAGGGTTTTTTGCCTTCCTCTGGATCAACTCAGTAAAGACTCATCAGGGATATAGGTTAAACTTGATGGACTCTGGTCTTTTTTCAACCTTATGAACTATGTTACATCCAACTTTAACGAAAAGTAGTCAAACACCTGTGGGGTGTTAAGGCTTCTGAATGTCATTTTGAATACTTTGAGGGGTGCAGTTTTTATAATTGAGTCATTTATGGGGTATTTCTAGAAGGCCCTCAAATCCACTGAAAAACTGATCTGGTCCCTGAAAAATTCAGATTTAGAAAATTTTGTAAAAAATTGGAAAATTGCTGCTGAACTTTGAAGCCCTCTGATGTCTTCCAAAAGTAAAAACACGTCAACTTTATGATGCAAACATAAAGTAGGCATATTATATATGTGAATCAATATATACAATATATAAAATTTATTTGGAATGTCTATTTTCATCACAAGCAGAGAGCTTCAATGTTAGAAAAGAATGTTCAAATTTTTCATGAAATTTTGGAGAATATGTCACGAAAAAAATATCTCTGAATCAGAATGAACAGTAAAAGCATCCCAGAGTTATAAATGCTTAAAGTGACAGTGGTCAAACTCGCTCTGTGCGTAATGACGGGCAATACAGGGGCCAGAGCATCGTGACATCACGGATCCGCCTCCTCGTGACATCACGGCCATAACGTCACAAGGGGGCGGAGCCATGACGTTATGATGCTCCTGCCCCTGTATCGCCGGTCATTACGCACAGAGCCGGTTTTCTCTGTGCAGTAATGATAGCGGGGTGCTGCAGCAGAGATCCAGGGGGTCCCCAACCTCAGGACCACGGCGATCTGACATCTTATCCCCTACCCTTTGCATAGGGGATAAGATGCTAGGGGAGGAGTACCCCTTTAAGATGAAAATGGGCTAGGTCCTTAAGGGGTTAAGATCAAAATGGGCTTGGTCCTTAAGGGGTTAAGGATCTATATAGATTTTAATCTTTCTAGGCAACAAATAAAGAAACATTGGTCCTCATGAGCTGGATCTTCTTTCTTTGGAACTTGGGACTTGGCATGCTCCAGTTTTCTAAGTTCCAAGGTGGTGGTTAAAGATTGATGCAGGTGTGAGGAACTAAAGTGCCCACATAAATAACTGATCTCATGAGTTACATAGTCAACATAACTTATCTTATGAGTAATTATTTCTTTTGTCTCAATTTTTAAGAGTCAGCATGAAGAATTAAGGAGGCAGCACAGTGAGCTGCAGTCAGAGCATGAGAAACTGGGAGAAGATCTAACTAAAACCTTTAGTGACCATAAAGAAAAATATATACGATTGCAGCAAGATAAGGAACAAGAGGTGTCAAAGCTTAAAGGTTAGTGAGGATGATGGGTCCTTATTTCTTTTCTCTTATCCAGCTTTCTTCCGCGCAGATGATATACAATTGCGTTAGATGGCTACATCCCATACAACCTACCTAACTTCACCTACCATTTTCTGTACTGAGATTTTTCCACAGTAACATTATTTAGTGTTTCCACAGTAACATTATTTAGTGAGGTTTGCTTCTCGGAAGTTTTATGATCACTAAAATGGGTATCCCAGCTTCCCCTATGTCTTCACCTGAAAGACCATCTTGAGAAGAATGGCATGGTGTGGTGCCAAGCAAATGCTTTCAGCTGCTCCATATGTATTTAAAAAAAAATAAGTTACAGAAACAGTAATTGAGGTGCATGTAAAAATTTTTTTTATTTAAGCAGTACTATGGGATACAAAACCATATCCCCTATCTTAAGTATAGGGGATAAGTGTCAGATCGTGGAGGCTCAGACCGCTGGGCCCCCATGATCTCCTGACCTGAGCCCCGGCTCTCCTGAATGGGGCATGTTCAACCACCGCACAAAGCAGCGGCCGATACGCCCCCCCCTTGATGCAGCTATGGGAGATCCGGAGCGCTGCACTCAGGAATCTCCTGCTCTCCTATAGAGCTGCATTGATGGTGGGGGTGGGGGTGTTACAATTATGATTAATATTAGGATAAATTATTACTATAATTATTACTTTATTATTATTAGTAGTATTATGACTATTATGCCTAAATTATTTAATGTCTTTTCACAACACACTCACACCTGTTCCACTTTTTACATATAGCCTCTCATTGCAATGTATAACAGTACTGTTTTTGTAATCCAGGCTTTTCTAAGCAATGTAACAAAGGATATTTTTTGTGCCGTGCAAGGAAACTGTGCTGATATTTTAAATAAGTTAGTTTTCAAAGTTCTATTTACAATGGAAGATTTGCAGATTTCTGTGTTTTCTTTTATAATAATTTCAGGATTGAGCTACAGTCTATAGCTGCTTTACATATAACCCTAAAAGATCATATCTGTCCTACTTTCTTGGAGTAGAATTTGCTTCCTTTTGAAATTTGTCCTGGTAAAATTCCAGGTAAAACAAATCCTGGTATACCCGCACTGTAACAGCAGTGAGCTAATCTCATGAACTGGATGGTCTTGTGTTCATCTAAGGTCATTGCAGTGCTTTAGGGCAGCCACTGATGATGTCATGAGCCTCTTTCGTGTCAGCCAGATGAACCTAATTCCACCACAGGCTGCCCTAAGTTTGAAGGTAAAACCATCAGTTTTCCAACATAAAATGGTGAATATTGATATCTTCTCCAAGTGAATGCCACATATGTAACACAACAGAGTAATAAAGGTCTTCTTTTTTTTTTCTTCCCCAAAACCAACTGATTAGATTTCCATATTCTTTTAGTGATTTTAGTGGGAAACAAGGAGAGAGGTTCCATCAGGATTTTATAGGTAATCTGCCCATTTTTATGCTGCTCAAACTAAATGCAGCATGGAACTGGAATGTTTTTTTTTTTTTTTTTTTTTTTTTTTTTTTTTTACAGTTAAGTATGATGCACTCTTCAGTGCTGCAGTATTTCAGAAGAATTATGGTTATAATATCAGCCGGGTAAAGGAAGATCGCCCAAATGACTCAACCAGCTGGTGTTATAACTAAAAGTCCTCAGAGTGCCAACATGAATCATACATTATTGTAATAATTATTGCATTTCATGCTGCTTGAGATAAGTTCTCTTTAAGGTAATGAAATATACTAAAAGAATAGGAAAAAAAACAGAGCACGCTCCTAGTGCATCATCAGAAGGTATCAGAGTAGGTGGATGCATGCTTGTGGTTACTGCTAATTGTTGTACTTAGAGCACAAAATCTGTATAGGAATAGAGAGATATAGTACGATCAGTTCAGCTGCCCTGGATCAGCCCGATTTGCTCACTGGATTCGTAGTAATGTAGTAAATTTGACAAGTGGAAAAAAGATCCGACACTGGAGCTTCTCCCAATCTTCTTTATTTCACAAAGAGTTTGAGGATTGAACCGAATCCTTTCTCAAGTGTGTGCATCTTTAAAAGGGGTTTGGTCTGAACCTGAAACACGTTGGGAAGTGTATTTATACATATTTTATATATGAAGTTTATTAATAAAATTGTTTCAAATGGATGAAGCACTTGCAGCAATCTTTTTTCCATATATCAAATCTACTACTTTTGATTCTCTGACTCGGTTTATGCTGTTTTTCGTTTAACTCAAGGGTTGAAACCACAATAAGTACCACAAAGTTACCCTAAAACATTCTAATATAAGTGGCAGTAAAGGGAGTGTTGACAATAAAAAATAATATATATATATAAGATTCCTAGGGACATATTTGGTTATCTTCGGTTATGCTTTTTTTTTTTTTTTTTTTTAGCATATTTGTATGTGATTAAAGCCTGAAAAGAATAGTAAGGATGCCATATGATGTGGGTATGTATAATGGACAAACCATAGTGACACTGATGACAACAGTACTTACCTTGTTCCATTCCATGTTGTGGTTCTCCGGCAACCCTCTTCGGTATCTTCAGCATCAGGCCCGACTTGGAACATGGGCGGAGCTTTGTGACAACACTGCTGCTGTTACCTGCAGGGTCCGGCAAACAGCAGCGGGGACATCACTAAGCTCCGTCCATGCTCCAAGTCCAGCCCAGAGCTGAAGATACTGAAGAGGATAGATGTAAAACCAAAACACAAAATGGGACCAGGTAAGTATCGTTGTCATCAGTCTCACCTACATTAACTATCTGTACCGACAGGTTAGTGCAGGTGACACTGATGACAGATTTCCTTTAAGAAAACATCTATAGAGTGTAGAATGAACCTGTCCTGCATAGAAAGTTATGCTCAGATAATACATGTAACCACACTATTATTACTTACTACAGAAGGCATCTATAACCTGAGAGAAGAGAACAAGCAGCTGAGGAAAGCCCACCAAGATGTTCACACCCAGCTACAAGATGTCAAGGTAAGGATTTTGAAAGGGCATGTGATAGGACAGCATGTATAATTAATAAATCAGATACTGTATATTGTGTATTATTGAGAACAACTAGTCATATGCCCTCAATATCTTCTCTGCTTTGTGTGTATTGTGCTGAACATATTTCTAAAATAAAGTAGATAAACAATATATTTCTTCCAGATCAGACTGTCGGTATATTATGTCAGGGGTTTTCCAGTTTTGTCTAAATGAAAGTTCATTGTTTCATAAATGAAAAGTTTACAGCTTTTTAAGAGCCTGAGTTTCAGTTTTGCATTTTCAAGATATTACTTTGCTGTCAGTGAATGAGAACAGACAGAGGCAGCAAACTAAGCAGCCTTGACTGCAGACATTTTGGTTAGTCACTGCTGACTGCCTAGACCAGTGGTCATCAACCTGCGGACCTCCAGATGCTGCAAAACTACAACTCCCAGCATGCCCGGACAGCCGTTGGCTGCCCAAACTTGAAGCAGTAAATTTACTGTTAACCTGCCCGTGTGAATGTACCCTGTACATTCACATGGGGGGGGGGGGGGGGGCAAACTTCCAGCTGTTTCAAAACTACAACTCCCAGCATGTACTGACAGACCGTGCATGCTGGGAGTTGTACTTTTGCAACAGCTGGAGGCACACTGGTTGGATAACCTTCAGTTAGGTTCTGTTACCTAACTCAGTATTTTCCAACCAGTGTGCCTCCAGCTGTTGCAAAACTACAACTCCCAGCATGGACTGATCACCGAAGGGCATGCTGGGAGTTGTAGTTTTGCAACATCTGGAGGTCCGCAGTTTGGAAACCACTGTCCTAGACTGATACAATTGTATCTTCTTCTCAGTAAAGAGCAGGATTAGTGATGTATCTTTTTTATTTACCATAAAGAAGGATACAATATTTGCTATTGAATAGAGAAGTATTGGTCCTCCAGGGGAACTAAACATGTAGAAGTATAGATCCCCTAGTACAGTTTATGCCAACTTTTTTTATTTTTTTTCTGTAGCCCAAATTTAAATAGAACAGCCGGATAAATGTAAATATCCACCAAATTTTATGCAGTGGGAACCCAACCTCACTGCTATTTATACTGCATGGTAAGGCAGAAGTTTATGGAGTCATGGGTCTGTTTTGGGAGTTGTAGTTTTGCGACAGCTGGAGGTGCACAGTTTGAAAACCACTGTCCTAGGGGATCAATACTTGTTCTTTACTGCAGTAGCAACTATTGTAACCCTCTCTTTAGGCTAAATTAAATAGATGCATAGTACTGAGAAGATACAACTGTATCAGTTTAGACCATTGTTTCCCAACCAGTGTACCTCCAGCTGTTGCAAAAACTACAACTCCCTGCATGCCCAGACAGCCTTCGGCTGTCTGGGCATGCTGGAAGTTGTAGTTTTGCAACAGCTGGAGGCATACTGGTTGGGAAACACTGGTCTAGACAGTCAGCAGAGAATTATCTAGATAACTACTGCCAAAGCTGTGAAGCCTCTCACAAGAAAATTGAAATAAATCCTTATCAGATAATCACTTTGTCAATCTACTGCTATCTTTGTATACAATTTTATCATTTTTAAACTAAACTCATGACCAAAGCCTTCTTATTTCAATGTAGCAACAGCATAAGAACTTGCTCTCCCAATATGAACAAGTTGCAATGAGCCTGGATCACCACAAGAGTGCACTGGCTGCCTCACAGGTCAGACTAAAAGGACAATCCTTGTGTCTTGCCTGCTAGGATTTCCTCTGGTTAAGTTGGCATGCTGCTCAGCTCGCATGTGGGCCTGGCCTCATCACACTCTTGGTGTCTCCACCGCAGTCCTCCCTGCTGTAGTGGAAGTAAGAGCTGCTCATATATAACCTTTTAACAAGCATGAAGGAAGAGGGAAGACTGTACTTTGCTTTTATTTTACTTCCCGCTGGCGAATGCATGTGCCGTACGGGAGAGGGTTAACACGCTGTGTGAAAACTAATCCAAACAGAATGTTTAAATGTGAAAACGGTTAATGTGTTTTACTTGTGTGATCAGTGCTGTAGAAAATGATATTCTAATGTCTGTATTCTAGTAGCAGCAATATCCACGCTGCCTGGACTCGAAGTGAAAAGCAGCAGTAGATAAAGATTTATCTATGGCTAGTAGCCTTTTAAGGATAACATGTAGAGATGAGCGAACTTACAGTAAATTCGATTCGTCACGAACTTCTCGGCTCGGCGGTTGCTGACTTTTCCTGTATAAATTAGTTCAGTTTCCGGTGCTTCGGTGGGCTGGAAAAGGTGGATACAGTCCTAGGAAAGAGTCTCCTAGGACTGTATCCACCTTTTCCAGCCCACGGGAGCACCTGAAAGCTGAACTAATTTATGCAGGAAAAGTATCAACTGCCGAGCCGAGAAGTTCGTTCTGAATCAAATTTACTGTAAGTTCGCTCATCTCTAATAACATGTATTGATAGCCACTTCATTACACTGAGTGGTGTGGTTTTTAGAGTGGCTTAAGACCACAATTATTAATAAAGGGGTACACCAGCCTTTATAAAAAGAATCCCTTTTTATGACCACGCTCCCCTGACGAATGGAACATGTGGTCAGCACGCTGGCCTGCACACTGTATTGGAGCGCTGGAGATACACGAGCACTGTACTCCGTCACTTCCATAGAGAATACTTATTCTGGAGATTTCTGGGCCTCCCAGAGGTCGGACCCCCACAAATAGACACTTGCAGGATAGAGTATATGGGGGAGATTTATCAAAAACTGTGCAGAGGAATTGTTGACCAGTTGCCTATAGCAACCAATCAGATCACTTCTTTTATTTATCAGAGGCTTTTTTTTTAAATGAAAGAAGCAATCTGATTGGTTGCTATGGGCAACTGCTCCACCTTTCCTCTCCACTGGATTTGATAAATCTCCCCCTATGTTTTTAAATGCTTGAGTATGCCTTTCACGGGGTTGTCCTATCAAAAACACTTATAACTTATTCACAGGATAGAGGATAAATACATGATCACTGGGAATCTGTAAGCTTGGACCCTCAGCAATCTCAAGTATGGGACTCCTGAGTCTACTTTCAAAATAAAGTGTTTATTAGGCATGCGCACCAGTCATTGTCTATGGCACTGCCTGAAGTAAGTGAGGGTGTCCCAGCAATCAGACCCCCAGTGATCATACAGTTATCATCCAGACTGTGGATAAAGGGTAAGTGTTCTTGGTTGTTCATCCCCTTTATTGATGCAGTCATTAGTAGAATTTATATGATGCTACAACATTTTTCTGTAGACATTTGAATCCTGTTTTTTAACATAGTGATAAAAGGGATTGGGCAGGATTAGAAAAGCAATGCCTCTTTCTTTCAAGAAACAGTGTCACACCAATTGTGTATAGTACTGCAGTACTGCCTCATTAGCTTTAGTAGAGCTCAGCTACAATACAGGAAGCAACCAATAAAAAAACTGCTATGTTTTTGTAGTCTTGTACAACCCCTTTATTTATTTGACAAAATATAGAGCAGGAATATGTATGGGAGTGATACCTGATAAATGTGCGAAGTCATACTACTTTACCATCATGCTTTCTGATAATAAAAGATGTATGAGCTGGAAAGGTGGGGATTCTATGTATGTGGCCAATTTTACCTATATCAAGCTTACCTAGACAGTCACTGCTAGAGTATTCTGTAAGACCCTTAATAAGGTTATGCTTTTTCCGATTGCTTATGGGACCTAATAACTTGAGTCTTTTTTTTTTTTCTCTCCTGCTTAACAATTCTTTCATACCAAATGGAAGAAAATGTTAAAGGGATTATGGCACCCTGCTTTGGATTTATGTCGCCTCTCTATTTCAGAATTCTCGCTCTTGAGAAATGTGTTCTTCTCTCTTTTTTTTTTTTTTTTTTTTTTTCACGACCGACTGCTCAGCCATGTCTCGAATGCTGAAAAACAACTGTTGTCGCCTCCTGACTATATGTCAATTTGCAGTCTGCCAAGATTTGAAGAAGATTTAACCTTTCTTGCATCAGGCTACAGGATTACATGGCTTTAATTTATTTCCTATAAATCCTAAACCAAGCAATCCCTTTGACAGTTGCTCCTTTTTGGTTCTTTGCCTGAAAGTAATGTCAGTGGTCTGATGTATCATTCATTCGCGTAGAATCTCCTAGTGAAAGTGAATGGCTTTAATTTCACCAATTAGCACATTCCTCTTCGCACTGATTCCTAGACGGATGTGTGGGGCTCAGCCCGACTCGGATGTGCAGATAGCATCACAGCACTGATTGCCTCTGCTGCTGGAGACACTACCACTCTGCGCTTATCCTCACTAGTTTTCCTTTTTTTTTTTTTCTTTTTTTTAAAGAAACAAGTAGAAGACTTTTTGCAACTTAAAAATGCTCTGAATAAAGTGTCAAGTCTTCAGCAGCAACCAGGAAAAAGCACGCCACCCTCAGTGCCTAGAATAGGACCATCCATTTCAGCCCTGCACGGACATATCACAGGACAGCAGGTTGTAGATAACAATAAGTCACCACTGGTAGGTAAACCTCATACATTCATTAAAACATAATAACACTAGTTAACATACTAAAGAGAATCTGTGAGCTCTATTTTCTAAGAGCTGCAGACACCATTGGATAGCTGTTCGGATGTAAAAGCAAACTGTGCCTCTCCTGAGACTGATATAATCTCCTTTTTATTTCTCAGCCAAGTGTCAAAAAGGCAGAACTAAGCTGCTCAAGTGCCACCGTCTAGATCACCTCCTTGCTTGTACTCACCTCCCAACCCCTCCTCAATTGATGTGCAGGGCTCTGTACTTAAATAAAGAAGGGACTGGCTTGGCTCCACCTCCTTGACACTTGGCTGAGAATTAAAAAGTTATCCAATGGTGCCTGCAACTTTTGGCATCAAAGATAGCTGTCAGGTTGCCTGCATAAAAATTGGAATGACCCTTAATAAAAATGTAATTTTATTATTGTAGATTTTAAATCTATCACTCCTCTCCATTCACAACAGTGGCAGCTGAGTTCTGACTGTGTATTACAGCTGGACTTCTGCTGCTTGACTGGGGCACAGTAACAGTGTCCTTGTGATCAACTCTGAGCTCTGCTCAGGCTAAACTGTATCAGCTTTGGCCATCAGCCTGAGCAGAGTTTAGGGAATACTGTGAGGGGGTTAAAGTGGTATTTCAACCTGAAGCATTTATCACTTATCTACTGGACAGGTGAAGAGGTCTGACTCCCTGGACTCCCACTGATTTCCTCAGCCAGGGACCTCACTGTCCTAGTTCCCTACATCTGCAAGATTGTGGCTAGGAGGAGATTGAATGGAGCAGTGGTTAAGCATGCACCCTGCAGTTTTGCTAAAAATCTAATAAACTTGAAAAAGAACAAAATACACATAAGGACATTTCATAAGGTATCATCTGTAAAGGTTATTTACAGTTATTGGATGAACATATTTGTAGATGATCACCTGGAGTTGTGTTAAGTGCACAGCAGCCATGAAGACCTGAAGGAGGGTTTGCTGCCTGGGTGGTGTTTCCAGAACCAATGGAGCAGTTAAATAATTTTACTACAGACTTTTACTACAGTTGTGAGCCGGCATGATCTTCATTCAATTCTAGCGTGGGGAGAGGCAAGTCACGCTGGGCAGTACAGTTGCTGAGTCAACCGTACCATGCTCAGCGAAGTTCCATGCACAAGCCCTTTTTCTGATGAACAGGACTCATGCACAGAACTTCGCTTAGTGTAGTACGGTTGCCTTGTCAACTGTACAGCCCAGCCTGGCTTGCGTCTCCCCATCCTGGAACTGAAGATTGCCCAGGATCACAACTTTGGAGTTAATGACCATACCCAATGCATGTGGCCATGTTTTGACAAGAAGGCCAACTGCTCCATGTGGCTCTTTGTAGTAAAACTATTGTTGCCTGTAGAATCATGTGGTCATTAGTACAGATTGTTTGTTTTCTCTAAAATGATGCATCCATTTAGTTGAAAGCTAAACCCACTGTACCTGGACATAGTTTTAGTCACACATAGCCGACTGTTCTTTGTAACATTACCCTTGAGCAGTCTTCTGCTGATTAGTATACCCATATAGGCCAAATCAAATCAATAAATATTCCTTACAACATTTTTTAAGGCTTGGGCTGCACAAGGACTTTTATGGCGGGGTCCTCCCCTTTTGACATTTGGGTGGTGGTAGCGGACCATAGGAGTGCACCAGGTTGCATACATCCCAGTGTGCTCCTTTGTGCGGTGCTTCTTTTTTTCTTTTGAAGTTTACAACATGTCCATAGTCTATGCTGTAAGGTGTGAGTGTGGAAATAAATACAGCACTGTACTGAAAGTGGAAAATAGTTCAGTGAGATCTAAATGTCATCTGGTTAGCATGGGATTACACAGATGTGTGCATATTTCTTGCTAATGAATATGTGTTGGACTCCACAGATAAATATTCAGGCTCAGCATGAGGCTGGACATGAAGACACAGTCGCACCGAGCGAGGCTGCTAATGAAGAGGGTGAACGTCAGGACACAGAGAGGACTGAACTTCACAAGGCAGATGAAGACACTGGCCCTCCTCTGGAAGCTGGTCCAGCCACAGAGCATCCTGTGGAGGTTGAAGAGGAACATAAAAAAGAGCTGGAGGAAGAAGAGATGGAGCAAGTTGGAAAGCCAGAACGCTTGGTGGAGGAGCAAGATCAATTGCAGGAGGAACAAGACCAGCACAGGCAGGCAGAAGATGATCAGAGACCTGTAGGACATGAAGAAGAAGAAGAAGGAGAGGGGGAGGACAACTTTCTGCATGAACAGGATCATGCTGAGGTGAGGAACAGCATTACGCTCTGTCAGAACCAGGGTCATGTCCACTTCCAGAGAAATGTACAAGCGTAGCCCTCCTGATAACTGCATGGTAACTAAAGAATGTGCAGGTTTTCAAGGTCTGAATCACAGACAAATATA